>NC_086450.1:311885532-312485532 GCF_028390025.1 Pseudophryne corroboree | reverse complement strand
GACCACTGGATAAGAGGTTGACTGTATCTCAGGATACCGGACAGGAATACCCCAGAGGAGGAAACAGCTCACAAGAAGCTGACAGGTTCTCACTGAGGGTAGGAATGCAGGTGGAGAGTAGTAAACTCCAGATTCTGCCAGAACTGAGTATGCAGGATTCCACTATCAAACAGGGCCTGGACACTGAAACAATATTGGACATGAAACAAACCAGGAACATACAGGTATGTTTAACAAACATCTATCACCAGTACTAGACTGCAGAGCTAGATGGATAATAAGGGGATACGCCCCAATCAGGAGGCTGGAAGCCAGGCACAAGGTAATGGCACAAATACCTGCAGGTGAGTCTAAACACATAGAAAACAGGCTGCAGTTACACCGACTCACCACCGGTGGCCAACAAGAGTCTTCTAAACAAATACAATGGAAATCCTGGCATGCAAACAGAACTATAATACATGAAATTAATAAACAGAATGCAAACAGGAATGAACCACTGCTTGTGGTTCATAACACTTGGGTATATAATACATCTGTAAAACAGAATATGCAATCACAGTGATTGTATATTCTATTTTACAGATGTATTATATACCCAAGTGACTGTTGAACTTCCTAATTTTGATGTGCAGCCTGTCTTGAAAAAGGTCCGCTATCGTCCTGAAAAGTAGACTATAAAGGCAATCTGTGTCCACAATAAATTATTGACTGAATCTTTGAAGGGAAATTATTTATGCGAGAGTGCACCCTCCACCCAGTGGATTTTGCGGTATTCGAGTGGACCGGACTACGGCCTACTGGGAGCACCCGCCCAAGTGACTTTCTATGAGATGAGCAGGATATTGTGTGAATATAAATATATATATATATATATATATATATATGGAGAAAAAGGTACAGGTGCGCTGGTGATCCTATAATGAGAGTTTGTCAGTCCACAGTGAATGAATCCCTGGGCTGTAGCACTGGTGTAACCAACACCGCTGCAAATCTCCAAATGAAGCTCAGAACTCCTCAAATTGTGTCTGGAAAAAATCAGGAGAATGCGCCCATAGTGCAGATAAATTTATTTCACACATAAATTAAAAACAGGACATTCCATGGATTATAAAAGACTCGTACCATAAAAGACCCACTCTTTGGGCCAGTTCACTCACAGTGAAGCAGCCGGGATGTGTGAGCCGGGTGGGAGAAGACGTGCGTCTTCTCCCACCCGGCTCACACATCCCGGCTGCTTCACTGTGAGTGACCTGACGAGTTCGGCTTCTACCGGCGCGGTGCATGGTCCGGTCTTTGACTGCAGCAGGTTTGGTGGATAGCCTGGTGGATTGTTTCATGTGTTTTAACTGGCCCAAAGAGTGGGTCTTTTATGGTACGAGTCTTTTATAATCCATGAATTGTCCTGTTTTTAATTTATGTGTGAAATAAATTTATCTGCACTATGGGCGCATATATATATATATATATAGAGAGAGAGAGAGAGAGATGCATAGATATAAATATTAGATGCAGATCTAACGCTAAAATAGCCATCATGGCTTAAGTGATTGGCTTTGCAACTGGATGGCAGCTTTCATACTTGCTTCTTCGTGCAAAGGATTGTTTCACAGTCAATTGTTGTTTGTATCTGCTAGGCTTCTTGGTCCCCTTCTGCGGCAGAGATTGACCACCAGAAGAAGCCCTAGCATACAAGGATACTTCTGGGGAATCCGGGATAAGGGAGGAGTCAGTTATTCTTTGCAAATTGTGTGCAGTACTACTGTACCTATGATCATAAATGCAGAGGTTAATGATAAAGGTGTTGATGGTGATGATTGCATGTGTTGGGATTTAGCTCAGAGCTGGGAGCTAGCTAATGCTGGTCTGCTTGGTATTATTTTACTGGATTTTTTCAGATTTTTCCCAAACACTTTGCACTTTGCATGAACTTGCTCCAAATGATGTGACAGAGAGGAGGTTCCTAGCTGGTTAATGTCACTAACTCTACTTACTGTGGCTTTACAAATAGTACAGATGGCTTGTCAATTGTTGTCAGGATTTGGGTAAGAATAATTCCACACATAGGAGGTGGATATTTTGGTCTTATGCCCAGACATGACAATTGCCTTCTTCTTATCATGGGCAAGAACTGCTACCATTAGAGCCTGACACTAACAAACAACATCCTCATCATCAACATCCTCATTAGAGTCAGATACACAAATATCCCTGCATCCTGTTGCACTTCAATTTCTGTCACCATCTTTACTTGTACTGTTCACTCCCACAATTTCAGAGGGTGCAAAAATGGTGGAAGGAGGCTTCTATATGAGCACAGTGTCAGACATTTCATACTCACACATAGCTAACGTGGACACCCTTAGACTCTCATCAGGGATTTCTGAATACATAGTCATTTCTTCAGCCTTTATGTACTTCTTTGTTTTGGGCAGTGATTTGTCTGTTTTGAAGGTAACACCTCTACTAGACTCAAAGTGAGAAGGTGTTGCATCATAATCATCATTATGGGGTTACAGGAGAACATGTCTGACTGTGTTGGGCCCCAGCTTCCATAATAGGCATTCTCGAGCATGAAACAGCAGTCACACTAGCAGGACCACTGCTCATAAACAAAGGCCATGGCCTGAGCATTTTCTTGTCACTGTTTATGGTATATGGCATGTTGGCAATTTTACATGTTTGGGCAAATACTTTTCCCTTTAGAGTTGATGATTTCTTTAACACTTTTAAATACATTTTAGATTTAAGGTGTGCTTTAATAAACTTTCTGCCCCCTGGACTACCTTTAGTAGCTGTTGAAGTCATATCATTACTGGCAGCAGGCAATTTGCAGGACCTAGGTTTTTTTTCATTTAAAATTTGCTCATAAAAGTCTCTACATTTTAAATGTGACTTTCTTGACCAGCTAGTAGCAAATCATCCACGTGACCAATGATAAGAAATCGCTAAGTCTTTCAAAGTCCATTTCTAGCAACAAAGTGATTACTTTGATGTGCCAATATTTAATGTACAACTTTTTTTTAAGCTTATAATGATTTCTATAGTAAGCATACTTTTCCTTCTGGAAACAAAGTTTTATCATAGAACTCTGGTGGCTACATAAAGATTTCCTCAGATAATTCACCATTAAGATAAACTGAATCAAAATCTAGTTGCTACAATGTATAAAAGTGAGTCAAGCTTTGAAATGAAATACCCTTAAGTGACTTACTGATTTCTTACTGGTCCACTCACCAATTGCTGTTTTTTCTTTCACAGCAACACTGGGTACATAGGGCCTAATTCAGACCTGATCACAGCAGAAAATTTGTTAGCTAATAGGCAAAACCATATGCACTGCAGGGGGTGGGGGGGCGGGCAGATATAACATGTGCAGAGAGAGTTAGATTTGGGTGAGTTATATTGCATATGGTTTTGCCCATTAGCTAACAACTTTGCTGCTATGATCAGGTCTGAATTAGGCCCATTGTTGTTTAGCTCTAAATTCTGTTTGAACTGTCTCAGCATTGTTCAGCATTGCACAGTTTTTTCCACTATAGTACTATTCCATGCTTACTAACACCGTAGAGTTCTTGTGTATATGCCTTGGTTAGCTAATGCTTGATTTAGAGATGTGCGGCGGACTCTTTTCGGGTTTTGTATTTTGGATCTGGATCTCCTTTCATGTTTTGGATCTGGATTGGTTTTGCCGAAACCACCCTTTCGGGTTTTGGTTTTGGATATGGATTTTTTTGAAAAAAAAACCCATAAAAACAGTTGAAATCACATAATTTGGGGGTAATTTTGATCCTATGGTATTATTAACCTCAATAACATTCATTTCCACTCATGTTCAGTCTATTCTGAACACCTCACAATATTGTTTTGTACTCAGTCAGGTCAATGAACAGGGGGAAGAACATCCGGTCTTTTTCTTAAGCAAGAAGGGAAGTGGCCTATGCCACCATTGAAAAAGAATGTTTAGTCATTGTATGGTCTCTCCAAAAACTACAGCCATATTTGTATGGATGAGACTTCACCATAATCACGGACAACAATCCACTCATTTGGTTGAACAGAGTTTCTGGAGATAATGGCAAACTCCTAAGCTGGAGTCTGGTGCTCCAACAATTCAATTTTACTATTCAGTGTAGGAAGGGTGCGCAGCACGGATATGCTGATGGGCTTTTATGCCAAAATGAGCAGGTGGTCAGAGGCAGACAAGTAAGACCTGTGACATATGTCACTAGTCCCCTTATGCTTTAATTTACAGGTGAGAATGTGGCAAATGGGACATTAATTTGCATCCAGCAATATAAGACTTGTATATAATGTCTATGTGTATATTGTAATGGAGTCTGTGACACAACATGGTTGCCAGCCTGTCCTCTTAGTGAACCCATAGCTACATAGATATGGGAGTAGGGGACACTGATGTATAGTGGGGAGCCAGAAGTTAGTTTATGGCCCTTACCTTATCTAAGAAGCTATAAACTATACTTAGGAGCAACATTACAGAAGGCCAGACCAGGTCAAGAAATCTGACCTATTGAAACTTAAGAATACAGCCGTTTAAAAAGTAAATCTAGTTTCTCACTGCCCAGGTACACAGCATGGAGAGAGTTAAGGAAAGGGTGGGGGCCGAAACTGTGAGGGGGTTATATCTGCCCCCCTCACCCACACTGGGTTGTTCATTTTCTGAGGGAACAGTCAAGAGCTGAGAATGCACCATGTATCTTACATTATGAAATCCCTCCACACAGAATGCTTAACAGCTGTTGAGTAAGTCAGGTTTTCTTTTGTTTATTTGAAATTGTATCCTAATCGGTGTGTACTTTTAAAATATTTCTCATAATCTTTGTAACTCTTTTTTGTAACTAAAGTTCTGAAGATATTATTGAAATTAAACATCTAATTTTTAGTTCTGGTCTGTGTTCTTATGCCCAAAGGCCTCATGGTCCATGTTATCATTTTGTGATGTATTAATAATTGTGTGTGTAGGCCGAAGCAAAGAAAGCCTTGCGTTTAATCGCCAAAATTTCTTGCTGGTGGCAGTTTTGGGTTTAAAGTAATCCAGTAGTCACGCACAGCGATTCTCGGATTAATGTATCTGGAGAATCGGCTGCTGGTTGTGACAGTGCAGTTTACCGATGGCAGCAAACTGCACATGTGCAACAGCTGCACAGCGGCTGTGCGGCCAAACAATGCCTGCACAGCCATGCACATTGAGGATGCATCCTTGATGGATGCAACCACAATGTGACTGACAGCGACGTGCATTTGTGGGGCGGCAACGTGGCATTGGGGGTGGCAGGGCCAAGTGAAAGGGGGTGGACCAGGACCATTTTCAGGTCAGCTGCTTGACGTCACATGCAGCTGCTCTGAAGAAGAAATGGCTGCCGACTGCCTGACAGCGCAGTCAGGCTGCACTGCCAGGGGTCAACCTTAGTTCTGATGTGTCCACAATTAGATTGCAGACGTAATGGGAGGTGGCCTCACTTATGCTAGGTGGCCTCTCCATGTGCTAGGTGGCTTCCTGCATGTGCAGAGATGAACGCAGATCTGGCTGCATATGCAGCAATCTGTGTTCATCTCTGAATAACCTCCATTGTCCCTTTTTATATTGCACATAGGGAGTAATTCCAAGTTGATTGCAGCAGGAATTTTGTTAGCAGTTGGGCAAAACCATGTGCACTGCAGGAGAGGCAGATATAACGTGCAGAAAGAATTCGATTTGGGTGGGTTATTTTGTTTCTGTGCAGGGTACATACTGGCTGCTTTATTTTTACACTGCAAATTAGATTGCAGATTGAACACACCACACCCAAATCTAACTCTCTCTGCACATGTTTAATCTGCCTCCTCTGCAGTGCACATGGTTTTGCCCAAATGCTAACAAAATTCCTGCTGCGATCAACTTGGAATTACCCCCATAGTACCTTTAATTTTGTTAATTTTGTAGTTTTTCTTTTCAAGGATACTGATGGTGATTAAGTTATAGTAGTTCCAAGATCTGGTACAAAATAGACTTCTTTAATATCAGTTTTGCCTTTGATTTTTAAATTCACTGTAATTGTCCTGGCTTTAGATAATATTAGGGTTTTGTCCATGATTTTGACTTTGATGGGTTCACATTCACTCATTGAATTGAACCATTTGTCATTGCAATTGAAATGTCTAGTGCCACCCGAATCCATATACCAGCATTTTCACCTATGATTGTCTGCTATGTTCACAGCTAACTTACTTTTGTTATATCACCTTTTCAATATAATACTTTGGTATTTTAGTCTGCAGTCTGAAGACTTATGCCATATTTTGTGGCAAATACTGTAAAGCATTTCTACTTTGCTCTTTTAAACTAAAGGGTTTATTCATGAAGCAATGACAAATGTGGAAAAGTGAGACAGTAGAAAAGTTGCCTATGGAAACCATTTACCATTAAAGTAACATTTATAATTTGCATACTAAAAAAATATATAGAAAAGCTGATTGGTTGTCATGGGCAACTTCTCCACTGGCTTACTTCTCCACACTTTTCACTGCTTCATGAATAGACCCCTTAGTGTCCTTAGCATATAGGGTAGATGTTCCAGCAACAATGTCCACAGGTATCCATTCCTGAAATTGTAGCAGCTTTGTTCTTACAATATCAGTAATAATGAAGTGGTATTTGATTCCACTGTCACTACCAGTAAATCGGTTTATGAGATCAGGTTTTGCAACATAGCCATAGAGACTTCTTTGTCATCTACCTTGACTCCATTGGATATCATTTGGTGGGTGATTGACAATATTTTATCAATGTATTCATTCCTGTCCAAAGCATATCTGATGCTTATTGTCCTTATAAGACCCTTATGTTCATAAACTGTTTGCAGGGCTACCCACATTACAGATGCCATCCCATTAATGATGGAATATACTTGCTGATCTAAAGCTAAGCCAATGGTATAAATGTCTTTAATCACCTCTTCAGAAATTGGGTTGTCTCCTGGATAAATTGTCAGCTTTCACAGCTTCTCATGCTTTAACTGCATTTTTGTAGCAAATGTCAAAGTAAAGTATTTCTCTGAGTGTTTTAATCTTATGAAGCTTATACTTGCGCTTATAGGCCCTACACACATGCCGATTTTTTTAAAGATATGAACGATCTCGTTCATAAATGAATGAGAACTCGTTCATATCTTTCAGTGTGGAGGCTCCAGCGATGAACGATGCGCGGCCCCGCGCTCGTTCATCGCTGGTCCCCCGTCGGCTGTGCATGCAGGCCAATATGGACGATCTCGTCCATATTTGCCTGCACTTCAATGGAGCAGCGTGACGGGGGGAGTGAAGAAACTTCACTCCCCCCGTCACTGCCCCCCCGCCGCCGGGTCGCTCGTCGGCCGTATCCGCCGTCGGTCAGCTCGGCGGCGGGTCGGTTAGTGTGTAGGGCCTCTTAGAGTGTATTTTTTACTTTCAATACCAAGTTGTAACCCTGTTGAATGTGTCCTTAACAGCCACAGTCCTGGGCCCATAACCTATTGGCAGCTGTCTACTGTTGGTAGGTGCGTAGCAGATATGAGCAAAGAGGTTTGATTCCAAACCAGAGTAGGTTTTTATTGAAGATAATAGTATACAGGTCATAGATGATAAACAGCAATCAATATGATAAGGTATCAATCTCTCTTGGGCTAAGTACTATACAGCTGTACAGCACTGTGATACTCCACTAAAAAAATGACAGGCTTGGGCATTAGCAGGCCCTTTTATAAAGCCAAGTAAATAACATGCATGTGCTTTCTAATCAGCCAGACTTTTGAGTCTGGTAACACAAACATGTGATGTTATTGTGGCTGATGAGTCATGCACAATAACATTCTAATGAGACAGCTTGTAGCATTTAACCATTTAACTACATGTCAACATATACGTCCTTTTGAGTTCCTATCCTTGTATCTATATATATCATAATCCATTGTTGTTGCTGATGTTCCTTTGGAGCCTGAATTTTTCTCTCTCCAGTCTGCTACTACATTGAGCTAAAAATAGACTACCCATTTGTCATCCCACTAACTGGACTTCACTACCAGCCATTTACATCTAGTACATATACAAATGGCTGCAAATCCCATACTTGTTGGGAATAATGTGTGTGCAGGTGTTGTCATTGCAGGGTTATGTACATTATGCACACACCAATGGATGGCTCAAGCTATGAACATCCCAGATACTTAACCAGTGGTGGTGGTTTATTGAAGGTATAACAGGTACAGCCATACTCACTGTTGTATAAATGCTGGTTCTCATAGATCGATGCTTCAGTGTAGTAAGGTTCTGTATAGCTCCCCAGCTGGTGAGTGTATACTGCAAATGGATAGTTGTACAGCTGGAACAGCTTCATGCAGCTAATCACAGGGGTCTCATTGCAGCTAAGTGGAAGACTTGTTTTTTCACCATGTCACTTCTTACACAGTCCTCACAGTACAAAGTAAGGATCTACAAGATAGCTGAGGTCACATGGTGCACCATACATAAGACTGGAGGACAAACCTCCCTGGCTCCAGTACGGAGACAGTGCATTAATGCAATGCTTTATAACAATACACTTTTACGGGCATCACTGGTGAACTCTAATGCCATGTTACACTCTGTGCCTACAGTATGTGATGGTTATGGTTAGGTCATATGTTGGAGGGATGTCTTCTTTAACAAGTATGTCTGTAAACTGTTTCAGCTGGCTAATGGACAAGTGTTAATAAGTATACAATTAGTGATGAGCGGGTTCGGATCCTCCTCCATTTTATACAGGTCCAAGGCAGACTCGGATCCTCCCGCCTTGCTCGGTTAACCCGAGCGCGCCCGAACATCATCATCCCACGGTCGGATTCTCGCGTGATTCGTATTCTATATAAGGAGCCGCGCGTCGCCGCCATTTTTCACTTGTGCATTGGAGATGATTGTGAGAGGACGTGGCTGGCATCCTCTCAGTTTCTATGTTCAGTGGGCTGCAAATTGTGCTGCAAATATCTGTGCTCAGTGTGCTGCAAGTGCAAATATCTACGTTCTCTGCCTGAAAAACGCTCCATATCTGACTGTGCTCAGTGTGCTGCAAATATCTGTGCTCAGTGTGCTAATTGCTTTATTGTGGGGACTGGGGACCAGCAGTATTATATAGTAGGAGGACAGTGCAGAGTTTTGCTGACCAGTGACCACCAGTATTATACGTTCTCTGCCTGAAAAACGCTCCATATCTGTGCTGCATTGTAGTATATAGTAGGAGGACAGTGCAGAATTTTGCTGACCACCAGTATAACTATATATATAGCAGTACGGTACAGTAGTCCACTGCTCTACCTACCTCTGTGTTGTCAAGTATACTATCCATCCATACCTGTGGTGCATTTCAGTTTTGCACAGTTTGCTGACCACCAGTATATACTATATAGCAGTACGGTACAGAAGGCCACTGCTCTACCTACTTCTGTGTCGTCAAGAATACTATCCATCCATACCTGTGGTGCATTTCAGTTTTGCACAGTTTGCTGACCACCAGTATAACTATATATATATAGCAGTATGGTACAGTAGTCCACTGCTCTACCTACCTCTGTGTCGTCAAGTATACTTGCGCCTCCACCATTTGCACGCTCCCTGCAAGTGCTGGAAGGAGCACCCGCAGTCTAGTTCCTGATAGTCAAATTGAAGATGTCACTGTTGAAGTACACCAGGAATAGGATATGGGTGTTGCTGGCGCTGGGGAGGAAATTGACAAGGAGGATTCTGATGGTGAGGAGGTTTGTTTAAGTCAGGCACCCGGGGAGACACCTGTTGTCCGTGGGACGAATATGGCCATTGAAAAGCCTGGTCAAAATACAAAAAAATCACCTCTTCGGTGTGGAATTATTTCAACAGAAATGAGGACAACTGGTGTCAAGCCGTGTGTTGCCTTTGTCAAGCTGTAATAAGTAGGGGTAAGGATGTTAACCACCTAGGAACATCCTCCTTTATACGTCACCTGGACCGCATTCATCAGAAGTCAGTGACAAGTTCAAAAACTTTGGATGACAGCCGAAGCAGTCCACTGACCACTAAATCCCTTCCTCTTGTAACCAAGCTCCTGCAAACCACACCACCAACTCCCTCAGTGTCAATTTCCTCCTTAGACAGGAAAGCCAATAGTCCTGCAGGCCATGTTACTGTCAAGGCTGACGAGTCCTCTCCTGCCTGGGATTCCTCCGGGTCATCCTTGAGTGTAACACCTACTGCTGCTGGCGCTGCTGTTGTTGCTGCTGGGAGTCGATCGTCATCCCAGAGGGGAAGTCGGAAGACCACTTGTACTACTTCCAGTAAGCAATTGACTGTCCAACAGTCCTTTGCGAGGAAGATGAAATATCACATTAGTCATCCTGCTGCAAAGTGGATAACTCAGGCCTTGGCAGCCTGGGTGGTGAGAAACGTGTTTCCGGTATCCACCGTTAATTCATAGGGAACTAGAGACTTGATTGAGGTACTGTGTCCCCGGTACCAAATACCATCTAGGTTTCATTTCTCTAGGCAGGCGATACCGAAAATGTACACAAACGTCAGAAAAAGAGTCACCAGTGTCCTAAAAAATGCAGTTGTACCCAATGTCCACTGAAACACGGACATGTGGACAAGTGGAGCAGGGCAGACTTAGGACTATATGACTGTGACAGCCCACTGGGTAGATGTATTGCCTCCAGCAGCAAGAACAGCAGCGGCGGCACCAGTAGTAGCATCTCACAAACGCCAACTCGTTCCTAGGCAGGCTACGCTTTGTATCACCGCTTTCCATAAGAGGCACACAGCTGACAACCTCTTACGGAAACTGAGGAACATCATCGCAGAATGGCTTACCCCAATTGGACTCTCCTGGAGATTTGTGACATCGGACAACGCCACCAATATTGTGTGTGCATTACATCTGGGCAAATTCCAGCACGTCCCATGTTTTGCACATACATTAAATTTGGTGGTGCAGAATTATTTAAAAAACGACAGGGGCGTGCAAGAGATGCTGTCGGTGGCCCGAAGAATTGCGGGCCACTTTCGGCATTCAGCCACCGCGTGCCGAAGACTGGAGCACCAGCAAACAGTCCTGAACCTGCCCTGCCATCATCTGAAGCAAGAGGTGGTAACGAGGTGGAATTAAACCCTCTATATGCTTCAGAGGATGGAGGAGCAGCAAAAGGCCATTCAAGCCTATACATCTGCCTACGATATAGGCAAAGGAGGGGGAATGCACCTGACTCAAGCGCAGTGGAGAATGATTTCAACGTTGTGCAAGGTTCTGCAACCCTTTGAACTTGCCACACTTGAAGTCTGTTCAGACACTGCCAGCCTGAGTCAGGTCATTCCCCTCATCAGGCTTTTGCAGAAGAAGCTGGAGACATTGAAGGAGGAGCTAAAACAGAGCAATTCTACTAGGCATGTGGGACTTGTGGATGGAGCATTTAATTCGCTTAACCAGGATTCACGGGTGGTCAATCTGTTGAAATCAGAGCACTACATTTTGGCCACCGTGCTCGATCCTATATTTAAAACCTACGTTGTATCTCTCTTTCCGGCAGACACAAGTCTGCAGAGGTTCAAAGACCTGCTGGTGATAAAATTGTCAAGTCAAGCGTAACGTGACCCGTCAACAGCTCCTCCTTCACATTCTCCCGCAACTGGGGGTGCTAGGAAAAGGCTAAGAATTCCGAGCCCACCCACTGGCAGTGATGCAGGGCAGTCTGGAGCGAGTGCTGACATCTGGTCTGGACTGAAGGACCTGCCAATGATTACTGACATGTCGTCTACTGTCACTGCATATGATTCTGTCACCATTGAAAGAATGGTGGAGGATTATATGAGTGACCGCATCCAAGTAGGCACGTCATACAGTCCATACGTATACTGGCAGGAAAAAGAGGCAATTTGGAGGCCCTTGCACAAACTGGCTTTATTTTACCTAAGTTGCCCCCCCTCCAGTGTGTACTCCGAAAGAGTGTTTAGTGTAGCCGCTCACCTTGTCAGCAATTGGCGTACGTGGTTACTTCCAGAAAATGTGGAGAAGATGATGTTCATCAAAATGAATTATAATCAATTCCTCCGTGGAGACATTCACCAGCAATTGCCTCCAGAAAGTACACAGGGACCTGAGATGGTGGATTCCAGTGGGACGAATGAATAATCTGTGAGGAGGGAGATGTACATAGTGAAAGGGGTGAGGAATCGGACGATGAGGAGGAGGTGGACATCTTGCCTCTGTAGAGCCAGTTTGTGCAAGGAGAGATTGATTGCTTCTTTTTTGGTGGGGTCCCAAACCAACCAGTCATTTCAGTCACAGTTGTGTGGCAGACCCTGTCGCTGAAATGATGGGTTTGTTAAAGTGTGCATGTCCTGTTTATACAACAAAAGGGTGGGTGGGAGGGCCCAAGGACAATTCCATCTTTCACCTCTTTTTTCTTTCATTTTTCTTTGCATCTTGTGCTGTTTGGGGACTATTTTTTTAAAGTGCCATCCTGCCCGATACTGCAGTTCCACTCCTAGATGGGCCAGGTGTTTGTGTCGGCCACTAGTGTCGCTTAGCTTAGTCACACATCTACCTCATTGCGCCTCTTTTTTTGTTTACATCATGTGCTGTTTGGGGACTATTTTTTGGAAGTGCCATCCTGTCTGACACTGCAGTGCCACTCCTAGATGGGCCAGGTGTTTGTGTCGGTCACTTGGGTCGCTTAGCTTAGTCACACAGTTACCTCATTGCGTCTCTTTTTTTCTTTGCATCATGTGCTGTTTGGGGACTATTTTTTTGAAGTGCCATCCTGTCTGACACTGCAGTGCCACTCCTAGATGGGCCAGGTGTTTGTGTCGGCCACTTGGGTCGCTAAGCTCAGTCATCCAGCGACTTTGGTGCAAATTTTAGGACTACAAATAATATTGTGAGGTGTGAGGTGTTCAGAATAGACTGAAAATGAGTGGAAATTATGGTTATTGAGGTTAATAATACTATGGGATCAAAATGACCCCCAAATTCTATGATTTAAGCTGTTTTTGAATCCAAAACACACCCGAATCCAACAAAAAAATTTCAGGGAGGTATTGCCAAAACGCGTCCGAATCCAAAACATGGCCGCGGAACCGAATCCAAAACCAAAACACAAAACCCAAAAAATTTCACTATATACAATATAACTGAAGTTTGTGAACAATATGTAAAGTATAGTGCAGGGTAAGTAAAGAGACAGATATGTCTTCATACATATAGCATCTTTGCATCTTGGGGTGTAGGACGTTTGGAAGGAGATACTCCAACATGGGTAGTGTGCTATACTTTTTTTTACTAATTATTACATCATAGTCACATCGTAGCCACATATAAATCCATACACATTGTACCAGAGACACTAAAGTTGGGTACACATTTGTATTATCCTCACAAGATCAGACTCTAGATCAGACTATTTATAGAATCTTACTGCAGATCAGACTCCAGATCAGAGTATTTATAGAATCTTACTGCAGATGTTGTCGCAGATTCCACATCAAATCCAAAAAAAGTACTGGGGACTGCTACTAATGGTGACCTATTATGGACACAATTTGGAGAGGCTCCTAACCAGAGCATGACAATATAAGATACAGGGGGTCTGAACAGTGGCTTTATACATTATATGAATTATTCTCTGTACTCTTCTTGAATTTATTGGATGTACTTTAATATTTTTAATTGTATGTTTTGTAATTTTTTTAGTTTCAATAAATTGTATTGTACCTTTACTACAGTACAAACCATCCATCTATAGTTTCCTGTTCGGCTAGTGCTTGTATCCATTTTATTTTTGCTTAGCCGCTATATGAAGTGGAATGAGAGTAAGAACCATTTATATCACTGTGGCTGGGTGATTGGTACAGGGAATCTTAATACTTTATGGTTGTTTACTACTATTCTGTATTTAAAAAAGTGGGGCACCCAATAAAATCAATAACCAGCCCTAAATCCTGTGCATGATCTGGCAATGGAAATTAGCGGAAAAACAAACATGGGTTCACCCTGTTTTCCAGTAACCAGCAACCGCTGAAGCAGCCAAGGGCAAAATGCCATAGCAGTCAGGCATACAGCATGAAATCCCCCTGCCATTATATTAACCACCCCAAAAACTGGTCAACCCAGGGCTGAAATTAATTGGAAAGAGGAGACTCCCCCAAAAAAGTCCCACAGTGGGTGAAGGTTTCATGGTATGTTAATATTATTCTTTACAGGTGTTCCAGAAGTCCCAGCAAGCCAGCCCGGCATGACAGCAATTGATAAATGATGAGTGCCACAATGCCAATACATTAAGGTCCCACTGGCACCTGCAGTCCACCTGTACATAAAATATTAAAATAAAATTGTATTGTAATAATTTATAGAGCAGCACCTTCACCTGGGGAACAGTGGCCTTTAAGCTCATTTGCAAGGTTGCTGTCTCCCCTGGACTTGCGGTGTCTTCATACAACATTTTTACATGGGTGGTGGTGGCCTTTAAGCTCTTTTGCATAGCCGTTGCCACCCCCAGGTCTTACGGCATCTTCTTCCAACCTCTTGATCTAGAGGGTATCAACCTTTAAGCTCTTTTGAATGAATGTCACCTCCCCAGGACTTTTGGTGTCTTCTGTCTTCAGGAGATCTTGCTTGCTACTTCCCCACCACCAGATTGACAGCTGCTAACTTATGCTTGCTAATATTAACTGGCACAAAGGGGTGTAGGTAATGACATGACAAGCCACAATTGAATCACGGTTCGCAGTGCCATTTTTGATACTGCATGTGCCATCATTGTGGATGTAGGGCAGCCGGCCAAACTGTGCGATAAGGGCTGACAGGTATTGGATCCTCCAGGATCCATGCCAACCGATATGCCCTCCAACACTGCTGGGTCCCACAACCATGCCTGCCTCCTCCACCGGGTCCCACTTCCTGCACCAGTGCCCACAGCATCAGTGGCTGGTGCCAGGATCCACGCTGATGGTGTACTGAGCAGCCAGGACTGGACAATGGTTGGCAGCTTTTGTCTCAGCAGCCTACACACTGTACAAAAGGTCGGTGGCGTCTCCTAGTTTTTAAGCATGTTTAAAAGCCAGGAGACCCAACAGGTAAGCAGGAACAAGTGCACAGATCAGTCGGGAGAGGGTACACACTTGTCCATTGTCAGACCAAATGGTCATTTGGTAGTCAGATCTCTTGAGTATTGGACAAGTGTGTACCCAGCGTAAGTTGTGACTTTTATTGCAGAGGAATTGGTACAGCCTCTATATAGTCCCAAATTCAGCATAACAGAACAGAACATGGTGGGAGGATTAGCCATGACTGCTTGTATATGATATTTTTTTACACATTTTGTAACTTAAATGTCCACAGATGTACAAGTACAACAAACCCTATTGGTCAGTGTAGAGTAGCAATGTAGTTTTGACACTTCATGCAGTTTGTAGAGATGTTAAAAAAATGCAGCCTGACCTTTGTTGATTACGAAAGCAAGTTGCTGTCACTGAGCTGTCTCCTGTGTCTTGGTCAAATCATATGTCCAACCTATTAGAAATACTATATAAGGTTTTATCTTGCTTCCTCATAAAGGTATATGGCATCTAAATAAATCTCTTCCTCTTAAAAGGAGAACGGTGACAAAAATAACTAAGCAAACGTTGACTTTCAATAACATATTAACTTATCAGACACTTAATGTCTACTAAACGTCTGGATGCAAATGTTCACTTATTTATTTGTCAACTTCTACTGGATGTGATAAATGTCATTAAGTACTACTCTTACTGTTCTGGAGGGATTTTGGCAGTGGCATAACTAGACATTTAAGTGCTATGTGGAAGAAACAGCATTGACGCCCTCCCATATACAAAACAGAGACAGTGCATGCTGTAGGCTCACCACAAAAATACAAGGGCATGGCTTCATGGAGATGGGGCATGGCCACAAAATAATACCAATTCATATTACGCTGTACAATAGTCTCTATTATTAAAATTATGCAGGACAGTAGCAGAGTTACCCTTTTAAACATTATGGCAGGCAGAGTCCCCCTTTTTACACATTATGGCAGCAGAGTTCCCTTTTTTACACATTACGGCAGCAGAGTCCCTCTTTTTACACATGACAGCAGCAGAGTCCCCTTTTTACACATTAGGCAGGCAGAGTCTGCCTTTTACACATTATGGCAGCAGTTTTCCCTTTTACACATTATGGCAAGCAGAGTACCCCTTTTACACATTATGGTAGCAGAGTACACTTATTACACATTATGGCAGCAGAATCCCCCTTTTTACACATTAGGCAGGCAGAGTCACCTTATTACACATTATGGCAGAAGAGTTCCCATTTTTACACATTAGGTAGCAGAGTCCCCCTTTTTACACATTAGGCAGGCAGAGTTCGCCTTTTATACATTATGGCAGCAGTTTTCACTGTACAAGTCAAATTACTTTCAAACAAATATTTTAACTGACAGCTCTAATATATACTGTAGACACCTGCGCATCTTATTACCATGTGCTATGAATGTGTGCTATACATCGCAAAACACTACATCCCATAAGAGAAAACAATACACCCACACATTATCTGAGTTCCAAAGCTCATTGATGTATATATTTGTTATTAAAAGGATATGTATTCAATATATCACAATGTACAGTATATATATAGTTACATGGTTACAATTTAAACAGTAAGCAGTTATTACAAACTAATTCAAATACAGACACGGCCAGCAATACATCACCATCTCCCTCAATGCACTTTATAATCGCTCCAGTTCCTCAATCTTTAGCTGTGCCTCAACACCAGCTAACATCAGCAAAATATTACCAACACTCCATCTCGCTCAGGACCCAGGGGAAAACAGAGACTTCTGTGTGTGTGTTCAGCAATACACTGAGTCTGTCGGGGGCATGCACAGATCTCTTGTTATTTGTCTAGGGGGACTTTCTCATTCATGATGAGTCATTGGTCAGTTCATATGCAAGCCTTGAAGACATCAAAAGGGCTGGCCTCTGGTTTCCTGTCCACATGCCTTAAATGGAATGTCCTTTGTTGTCAGTTGAATTGTGGCTTCATAGTCATACATTCAATCATATCTACTCATGGCAATGTGCTACAACCTAATCACAGGCACCAAATTGACACACACATTAATCTGGTTACTTTGACACCAAGTACGACATGTCCATCTTGCTCCGCTCCAATAATACACATACATGACGTTACTCCATTATATAATTTAAAACCTTATGATGTCTGGTGCTTGATATGTTCAATTTATGTGCTGTATGAAATATGTGTTGAATCTATCTTTGTGGCATGTCTGTGTAAATGCATATGTTACCATACATTGCTGTGCTCGCTGCGTGTATTTGCAAGCATAGCGACTCATAATGTGTGGAGTCTGTATGTTCTCTTTATGTAATATTTTTGACTTTGACAGTCCACCCTCTGGCAGTAAACAATAACTGCCATAAATTATTAACATAAGAAAAAAATATTTTAAACAATAATCGGTGACCTAGACACAAGTATGTATTCATTTCGCAAATCAGACATTTTACTAAATTTGGGGAAGACAGGGA
Source organism: Pseudophryne corroboree (assembly GCF_028390025.1). Classification (NCBI taxonomy): domain Eukaryota; kingdom Metazoa; phylum Chordata; class Amphibia; order Anura; family Myobatrachidae; genus Pseudophryne; species Pseudophryne corroboree. Next base: position 312,467,946 of record NC_086450.1, on the reverse strand, counting down.
GGAGGACGAGACATCCTCTATATCCACTCAGCGGTCATGGGACCACTGGTTGGGTGTGGGACAACATTCAACCTATAGAGTATGCTGGGACAGTGCTATGGCCTATGATGTCTGATTTGAACGAACATTTCACACATACATGTACCTACGTCTTTGTATACTGATGTTTGGATTCAATTGAGGTTCTGCTGGGTAGAGGGAGAAAACACAAACAAATCGTGAAAGAGACATATAAAATTTTCCTCATTTACATTCCTTTCATTCCCTGAACATTGTTTCCATTTCTGGAACGAATGCTAGGTCTGTTTCATAATTGAACAAGGGTTATAAGTAGTGTCCTTTCTAGATAACATAAACCTTCGGAGTTCAGGGAGAGCCACTCATAAACCTTTCTTCCACATATATTAATGAGCTCTTTATCTGCAATGTGTGAATAGCCATTGACTGATTGTTCCTGATTACCTCCCAATTTCCTGAAATTGATGAGATTTAAACATACCAAGGATTTATCTATGGTACCGGTGGATCTTAAGACTAGGGGGTCTAGTTATGTTATATTCTTTGTCCACTGGTCCCCTCCCCCTTCCGTGTAATTCAAATACCTCAGCTAACTCTAAAAAAAAATATGGCACTAATCCTGCATCATTTTGTCTTAGAGGTACCTGTGAGCACATCCAACATTCCGTTTGGTTTAAGACCTTACCCACTAGTGAGTAGTAATCACTCAAGGGATGTCTGTCAAATACTGCCTTATTGCTAGACTAACATCTCTGGATGCACTCATCTTCAAATATGGGGTCACAATAACTACAAAATACAGTATTCCTCAGAAAATAGCCTATCACGTTACCTCCGAACTCTGTTACTACTAGACCTTTGAATTTTCTCTGGCTTTAACAAACTGATAGGCTAATCCTGGGATCCTATAATGAAATCACTCCTTCCTCCAGAACCAGTTCCAGTCCCACACTCGACTCCTCATGAAAAATCTTGCAAAAATAGAATGTCCTGAAAAAAATGTTTGTCAGCGGGAAAAAAGAAAAAAAAATAGAACAAAACAAATCTTGTCCATAGCAAATCAATTACAACGACTGGTCTTTCTGTAATCCTTTAGCACTATAAGGTAGTGTTCAACAGTGCCGCCTCTCAGTCTTCATGGAACAGACTCTCGGGTGATACTTTTGCAATCTCAATCCATTTACGAGTTCCTTCCGGACTACAGACTTTCCTGCAATGGGAATCGTGGACCCAGGTATCTCTCTCAGCTACTTTCACTGGGATAGTGCTGTCAACAAAACTTGGTATGGTCCTTCCCACCTGTCTATTAGGCAACCTGAGCGTAAGAACAATCACACAGTCTCTTGGTTCACAATCAAGACATTTAGTATTTTGCATACCAGGAATCAACAGTTTCAAGTTCTTTTGTCAAGTTCTCAAATGCTGGCTCATCTCGATAAGGTACTGTACTGTCACCTCATTGGTGTATTTCTGATCCTTGTGTGGATCAATTATGACATGAGGTTGTCTTCCAAAAACAAGTAAAAACAAAAACCAAATCCAAAACAAAAACAAAAATTTCGAAAGAGGGTGATTTGTTAAGTGAAGATCTGGGAGTGGTTCCGATGCTACATAATACTAGTGGCAGGGTCTATGACCACAATAGTCCAGTATCACTTTGCTCCTACTTCTAGGGGTACCATATCTACACACAAATTTCTGCACAATTTTCTTTGCGGTAAACACAGCAGCATCCGTGGTGGCAGGAAATGCCTCTACCCATTTTGAGAAAACATCAGTGCACACCAATGCATAACAATAATTCCTAAAGGGTGTTAACTGTACAAAGTCGATTTGCATTACCTGAAAAGGTCCGTCTGCAGGAGGGATATGGGATGGCTCTGTTAGTACTACCTTACCAAATGTTCTTCCTCATGCAAGTAAGACAGGTCATTGCTTTCCTGCTTGCCTGAGTAGAGAACCCTGGTACACGCCAGTAAGCTCTTACCAATTTGCACATACCTTCCTTACCGTACGTGAGTCAGACCATATGCCGCCTCAGCTAGGCTTGGGAGATACATCTTGGGGGCCACTGGCTTACCTTGTCCATCTCTCCAGAGTCCTGGGGACTCCTAACCATACCCCTTCGACTTCCAGACCTACTTTTCCTGTAGGGAACACAAATTTGTATCTTAATTTAACTGTTGTGTGTTTGCAATGTAGAGTACCATGAGCATAACTCAAAAAAAGAAAAGAAAAAAAAAACATCTCTAGAGGAGAGAAAGAAGAAGAAAATATCATGTCTGCGTTCACCAACGGGAATATCAGTGTCTATACAAAATTTCCCTTCACCAGTATTCTCATCCTTCCTCCACCCTTTGTGCATGACAAGGCACATTGCAATAATACTGGTGTCATCGTGCTGGTGAGATATATTAGGTACGGGCAGAATTCTGAAGGACCAATTAGGCATGTAGTGTTTGAACTGTAATCGGGTCCATGTATTGTACCACCCTGTGTGAACGCAAAAGATGAAGAGGAAACTGTGGAGAAACAGAATAGAGGTTGGTGACAGATAAGTTTGTAGAGGTAGAGAGGATCTTATTAAAATGACAACTGGATTGGGCACTACGGGGAATTGATTACCTACTTTGTCTACCCCCCTTTAAAGGTTGTGCATGCTGTGTCACTACTGGGACTACCTCAACCATCAATCCAGTGTCCTGTCAATCCTAAGTTCATAGGGAACCCGGTATCTGTGAGATAATTTCCTCTACCTGTGATGGACATGAATCTAGAACAGTGTAATGCAACAATAGTCTTTGAGGGTATCTAACATACCTTGTACTTCCTGAGTGGGAGTACAATATATGTATTTCATATTTAACAAAGTTTCTGTTATGATAGTCAGGGGCCATTTCTGTTAAGAAAAAGAAGGAAAGGAAAGGATTTAGCATCGTAGGGGCCCAATCGTAACTTCAGCAGGTTTTTGTCAAAGGATAATGTTGTACTTCTTTCGTTCCACCCATTTGCCGAATTAGTGTTTACCAGTGATCTTATCCAGATGGAGAATTTTCTAGTACTGCAAAAGACAAAAAAATTATCAAGCTTCTCGGTCATGCAAAGTATTCATTCAATCCTTCTCATACCGTATTAAGGGTCTGTACATGGTCCAACAAACATTTCTGAGCTCATCTTGACTAAGGGCATTACTAGTAATGAATACTTCTTATATGGTAACTAAAAGAAATACCGGGGGTTACCCTATCTCTGTCCGCTTTCCTACTGGCAAATACTAATGTGTTGAGAGGATTTTCTCTATTTCTGACATTACTTTCTTGATTTTTTAATTTTATTTTTGGGTTTTACTATATATGTACACGAATGACTCCATACTTACCAGTTCCACTGGTCTCAGCCACTTCCCCTGCAGGCTACAGCTCTTCTTTTACCGGTTGGATACTCCTCTGAGTGTATGAGAAATGACTGAAACCAGCCAGGTCGCCTTCTCCTCCTAAATAAAACTTCGACATTCATTAGTACATATATAGGTTACATTCATATTTTTCATATTTATATTATTTTCTATAGTTTGTATGCTGGTCGTAACTACTTCCAAATCTACATATGGCGGTGTACTTGCTTTCTCTTTTTCTTCCTACTTGTTTATTGTTGCAACAAGTTCAAACAGTTCTTGTATTTCCATTCTTGTCTTATATGACTTTGGTTAGACATACTACCTGCAATACCTCAGGATCAAACTCACCAACCCTAGGGAATGGTGCCTTATCTTCAGCAGTCATACGTACCCATTCATTGCAAAAAGCCTCCGTGTGTGAACCATACTTCTCACACATAATAAACTTTGCTGACCCCCTGGGCTGCAACTCTCCAGCCTGAACCCTGGCGACCACTCGCCCACCGCTTGTGCAATTGGATCCCATCGTGGACTTTTTGCCTGATACACAATCCCCAAATGCACAACACGAATAGATGGTGAAAGTCAACCTAGCGCTTTCACTCGCTCCTTCTCCGCTGACGTACCACGACTCACTCCAATAGTGACCACCGCGTACCCAAAAAGGACCCTATCTGGTTTCCTATTCACTGGAAGTTTTAGGATTAAATTACCTTTTCCAATGAATATCTACCATTGAAGATATTCCTGAGAGAGACCAGCGAAAAACTTCCCTTTTTGTTATACACAAATCACGCTTGCGTATGCTCTACACGATGCTAATGATACTGCAGTTTGTGTAAAAGCTCGCAAAATGGTATCACGTTGCACCACGTATCGCACGCACAAACTTGTAGTCCAGTCGCACAGCATATAGATACTTTGTTATCTATCCGCCCTACGATCAATGGAGTCGATTTCACAAGCTGCGCTCCTCAGCCGGAGCGTAACACAAAACCTTAACTTCAATTCACAATTCTAAATTTCACAATGCACAATTCTATATCACGCTCCTCTGCAAATCTCCTCATGATTTGCATATCTCTCTATGTATTAACGTAGGTCAGCCGACCCTAAGCCACCAAGCCTCTGCTTACTCAGTGTCACCATGGGATCCCAACTTCCAGGGTTCAATACGTTCACTCCTACTTTCAAATCACACAAATACACAGTGTTTTTCTGTACAGAAAAATACCACTTCCTTTGATTGATGGTTTTAACCCAGAGGCAGTCCGTTTAAACAAAGTCTTACACTAATCTGCTTTTGAAATCGGGTAGTTATGTGCTGTAGTATTAAATGTATACTATCCCGCCTTAAATTGAACAACAATTGTGTGGTTGTACTTTGCGCCCGCAATTCTATGCAACCTTGCATAAACACGCGACTGTGCGTACCTCTATGCCACGTGTGCGACCCTGCGCCATGTGCACGCTTCTGTACTCTGTCCATACCACGTGTACAAATGTGCGTTCGCAATTTAAAAAAAACACACAATCTCGATAAATGTGAGCAATAAAACTACTATTACTCACTTAACACAACACAAAATGTTTTCCGTATTAACCTAAATGACCAGACCTGTACTGCGTTTTGTGTTTTACAATCACACCCTTAACACACTATTTCAAATATCTTTATTGCAAACAAATGTATCCGATTTTACACAGATCTATAATGACTGTTGACCTATAATTTAAATGGTATGATTCAGATTGGATAGCTATCTTGCAGAACATACACTGATATAAATATACACATAATTATAATAATATTTTATATATATATATATACATACATATATATATATATATATAGCAACACAATTTTTGAGAGGCACTCCTCGGCTTTGTAAATAATTTCCACAGCTACAACTGCATGCTTTCAATGTTTCAGGTGCACTTTATTAGCACCTTTCGTCAGGATAAAGACAGATACAGACATCTTACCTTAAATACCATGTACAATAAAGGATCAGGTCTCTGCTCCCCCTGCACTTCCTGGAACGGTGTGTGATGACATCACACCTCATCCAGCCGGCTGTGGGGGTGGGCGGAGCCATTTTCCATAGTAACAGTGTAAACACTAAAAACAATACAAAAAAAACACACAAATGCTCGCTCGAAATAGCAGTAATAAATAAATAAGCAACCCTGACCATAAGCTTAGCAGACTTTAGTAGTGAATATCATGTAATAATAATCAAATGCTATTTGTATTTATGAACAACCCCATTTCCCGCTGTTCATATATCCGGGAATGGCCAAACCACAACTTTGTGCAGTGACCACTCAGGAGCAGAAGCAGACGGATCCGGTAAGTATATGAACAATCTGCTTTGTTTTGATTACCATAAATCAAAGAGTAGTTTAACAGCCTAGTGATGGAATAAGATTTAAATTCCTGTGTCTTTTGACCACAGAGGTAATACTGAATAATCACATATAATATCCCACCAGAAATTGTGAGAAAAATAAGTTAATTCAACTACTATTCAAAAACAGAAATCTAAGGAAGCTTTCTCTTCAGCATGTATCCAATGGAATGCTGTCTTCCATTGCCATACACTAATAGAGAAAAGCATATGCATAACAGATCACTAGCTTATATATTCCTACAAGAAGCATAAATAAGACACATTTTCATTTAGGCCTGCTGGCGCCACCGTATTCAATTCAAAAATCCATCTTGTTTCCATTTGTAACAGTTTTTTGTTACAATCTCCTCCCCTTGCCATAGGATGGACATGGTCAATTAATTTGTAATGCAGTGTGGCCATAGAATGTCCTGCTTCTTTGAAGTGCCTTGCCACTGGGTGCTCTACGACCTTCCCTTCTAAAGCATGTCTAATGGCAGATCTGTGCTGTGCAGCTCTTTCACGGAAAGTACAGATCGTTTTGCCCACATATATGAGCCCACATGGGCACCTTATTATATAAATAATAAATTTAGAGGTGCATGTCAACACATGTTTGATTGCTAACTTCTTTCCTGAATGTGGGTGCATGAATGAAGGTCCCGTCTCTAGATAGCGGCAAGTTGGGCATCCCGCACATTTATACGATTCAGGGGCCTTACTGAGAAAGTGTGACCTCAATTCCCTCTGTTGTGTAGTATTAGAGTGGACTAGCCAGTCCTTTAAATTCCGGCCTCTACGGTGACATTTCAGCAATTCACTGTTATTAAGCGATTAAGGGATTTACTAAGTTTCTCTGACTCTGAGGCTGAGAAACGGTTAATTAAAGAAACACTGCAAGAAGCAGCAGGTGGTGATTCTATGGAAGAAATTTACTTTTCACTGCTTAAATTAAAGAAAAAAGAAATTGATTATCAATTGCACGGTATAACTCTATCAGATTATTACTGGGAACACAAAATCCCTAGGGGTTTCAGAATTAAAAATGTTCCCACAATAGGTCGGATGAATTCTGACTTCTGCCGTCGCTGGGTTGCCGTGCTTAATAAATGTTCCTGTGATCTGATGATCCTTGTTATTGAAGAGTCTACAAGGATCCTTAAAGAGACTGGTAAAAAGATCTCTGAGCTTTTTATTAACAGGTGATACTGACACAAATTGGATTGAGAAATTTCACCAAAAAGTGGAAGCTTACAAGCAGGAGTTAATTAAATATAAAAAAAAGTAAGCTTGCCACAATGAATAAAGACTATGAGGAACAAACAGTCTACTCATGGGCAACGGGGAAATACCCATTGAGACAGAAGCGCTTTTTTAATAAAAGAAACGCTAGGAGATTTCTCACTGATACTGAAGTTTCATCTGGCGAAAGCTCATTAGGTGAGGATGAATCCACAACCAGCACCAACACTGGTAAGCCCCCTTTAGGGACACAAACGCGTGCAAGGGGCGCGCAAGGAAGAGTATACGCTCCCAAACACGGCGGGGCGGTCAAGGGGAGAGGAAGAGGAAGGCGCTAGCTCCCCCAAATAATTTGATCATCAACCTTTCCTCACATACCCTCACGGCTGATGAAATGTCACTTCTTAATAAGGGATTATCCTTTGTCCCTACGACTCATTTCAATCAATTTCAGTGGAGAGTGGATTCCTGGAAGCATCAAAGGAATCTGAAAATTAAGGAATACTACAGCAAAAATACATCTCCTGAAATAGATAAACCTGACCACCCTTTACGACCAACCTCAAGATTTGATCCACAGACACACAGTGCCTCCATTAAGAGTTATTCATGCCTATTGGAGACTCAAGTAGATACAGCAATTAAGAAGCTTCCAAGAAGACCATCTAATCTCACAAAGGGGGAATCTGCAGCCCTTAAACACTTGAGTGAAAATAAAACCATAACAATTCGGGCGGGAGACAAAGGAGGCGCCATTGTATTACAGGATGTGGATAAATACAATGAAGAGATCTACCGGCAATTACGTGATCAGTTGGTATACAGTAAATTGATCCAACCTCATCATTCAAACAAGAATTGGACAATATTTTGACAAAAGCACAGCAAGATTCTTTGATTGATAAGACTACTTATACGGCATTGATAACAGAATACCCTATTATGCCAGTCCTCTATACACTCCCAAAAGTGCATAAAAGCTTGCAAAGTCCACCTGGACGCCCGATAATCTCAGCCCGTGGCTCACTTTACAGTAATGTAGCAAGATATTTGGACTTTTACCTACAGCCTGTCATTCAAGCTGAACCAACAGTGTTACTGGATACAACACAGCTCCTACTTATTCTTCAAAACATCACGGAACTCCCTAAGGCTTGCGTCCTGGCGAGTATTGACGTGATCAGTCTTTATACTAATATCCCTCACCAGGAAGGGATTGTAGCAATGAGGCACTTACTTGAGGGCAATACACATTATAAAGGGCCAGATGTTGAGTTTTTTCTAAAACTACTGGAAATTACCCTGACAAGGAACTTCTTTTCCTTTAATGGAGAATATTACTTACAGCGCCTGGGATGTGCCATGGGGAGCAACGTAGCTCCGGCATTTGCGAATGCCTTTATGTTGGCGGTCGAATGAAAGCTATTTATGGAAAACACTCAATTTGCTACAGGGGTAATTTTATTCCTACGCTACATCGACGATCTCCTGGTGCTTTGTTCAGGAAAAATGCAGGACTTCAAGGAGCACATGAGAACTATCAATGGGATGGATGAGAACATCAAATTTACATTTGAAGCAAGCACTGACATAATCCATTATCTGGACGTCCTTATAAAGAGAAATGGAAATATATAAGAGACGTCACTATATCACAAACCAACAGATATGAACACTCTACTCCATGCACAAAGCTTCCATCCGGAAGCTATGAAGAAGGGCTTACCCTACTCGCAATTCATGCGAGCACGGAGGATAACCAGCAATCCAGTTGAGGCCGAAAAGGAGATAGATGAAATGTTGGAGAAATTTATAAGTAGAGGGTACCATAAAGATGATCTATTATCAGCAAAGAGGAAAGCACTTGCAGTACCTTATCAACAATGCTTGCTCTCTAAGAAACCAAAGTCTAGCAAGAAATTGATACCGTTCATCACTACATTCAATACTGCAAGCAATATAATAAGAAACACTGCAAGTCAGTTATGGCCTATTGTGAAAACTGATAGTTCTATTCCATCGCTTAATAACAGTGAATTGTTGAAATGTCACTGTAGAGGCCAGAATTTAAAGGACTGGCTAGTCCACTCTAATACTACACAACAGAGGGAATTGAGGTCACACTTTCTCAGTAAGGCCCCTGGATCGTATAAATGTGCGGGATGCACAACTTGCCGCTATCTAGAGACGGGACCTTCATTCATGCACCCACATTCAGGAAAGAAGTTAGCAATCAAACATGTGTTGACAAGCACCTCTAAATTTATTATTTATATAATAAGGTGCCCCTGTGGGCTCAAATATGTGGGCAAAACGATCTGTACTTTCCGTGAAAGAGCTGCACAGCACAGATCTGCCATTAGACATGCACACAGACATAAAAAAAAAGTATTCACTTATCTCACCAATTGAAACTATTTGTAATTGACTATGGCATGGGTTAAGTAAATTCATTGGTAACTTATAAATGGTGCTGGTTTTGTAGATATGTGGAAACTTTGTGACAAAGGAAACTGATTGTTTTAACCAAAGTCAGCTATTTAGAAAGTGACCTTCTTAAAATGGTCACTGCTTCTCCCCCTTTCACATCCATGTGGCTTGAACAAGATGGTGGACAGGCCATGTGGCTAGCCCAAAATGGAGGACAGACCATGTGGCTCTTTTGTCACAAAGAAATCACACTCTATACAGGCTCCAAAAGTTACTTTAGGCCTGATTTTAAAAATATACAAATTTTCTCAGCATGCTAACACAGCTATATTATGGCTATGCACCAACTTTTAAATGTTCTTTAAATTTACTTAACAGATAAACAATCCAATCTGAATCAAACACAATATGACTTATTTGAACTTTGTTTTGCAACAATAAAAATATACTGTAGCATTTTAAATATTGTGAGAAACTCACTGTCCCTTGAATTTCGTATCAGCGCCTTACTGATACCACAACAAAACACATAGATGTGATTCGGCAGCATGTCGCGATGCATCCATCGTTAGCTGGTCGACCACAGCGGCACCTGTACAGTGCATCATCAAGAACGTGAGCTTGCGGATGCAGCCCCCATCTGTAAAAGTCAAATTACTTTCTAACAAATATTTAAAATGCCAGCTCTAATATATACTGTAGACGCTTGCGCATCTTATTACCATGTGCTATGAATGTGTGCTATACATCGCAAAACACTACATCCCATAAGAGAAAACAATACACCCACACATTATCTGAGTTCCAAAGCTCATTGATGTATATATTTGTTATTAAAAGGATATGTATTCAATATATCACAATGTACAGTATATATATATAGTTACATGGTTACAATTTACACAGTAAGCAGTTATTACAAACTAATTCAAATACAGACACGGCCAGCAATACATCACTATCTCCCTCAATGCACTTTATAATCGCTCCAGTTCCTCCATCTTTAGCTGTGCCTTAACACCAGCTAACATCAGCAAAATATTACCAACACTCCATCTCGCTCAGGACCCAGGGGAAAACAGAGACTTCTGTGTCTGTTGGGGCATGCACAGATCTCTTGTTATTGGTCTAGGAGAGGGAACTTTCTCATTCATGATGAGTCATTGGTCAGTTCATATGCAAGCCTTGAAGACATCAAAAGGGCTGGCCTCTGGTTTCCTGTCCACATGCTTTAAATGGAATGTCCTTTGTTGTCAGTTGAATTGTGGCTTCATAGTCATACATTCAATCATATCTACTCATGGCAATGTGCTACAACCTAATCACAGGCACCAAATTGACACACACATTAATCTGGTTACTTTGACACCAAGTACAACATGTCCATCTTGCTCCGCTCCAATAAAACACATACATGACGTTACTCCATTATATAATTTAAAACCCTTATGATGTCTGGTGCTTGATATGTTCAATTTATGTGCTGTATGAAATATGTGTTGAATCTATCTTTGTGGCATGTCTGTGTAAATGCATATGTTACCATATATTGCTGTGCTCGCTGCGTGTATTTGCAAGCATAGTGACTCATAATGTGTGGAGTCTGTATGTTCTCTCTATGTAATATTTTTGACTTCAACACCACCTTTTACACATTATGGCAGGCAGAGTCCCCCTTTTACACATTATGGCAGCAAAGTACCATTTTTACACATTATGGCAGCAGAGTCCTCCCTTTTTACAAATTATGGCAACAGAGTCCCCTTTTTAGTATTAAAGGAAGGCAGGCAAAAAGCCCCTTTTTACACATTAGGCAGGCAGAGTTCGAGAGAGAGATGTGATATACTTACCTTTGATGAGCCGGCAGACTTCTCCTCTCTTCATTTCCGTCCTGCTCTGTGGCTCTTTGCAGTGCTGGTCATTGTGGGTGGGTTGGGGAAGGGCTTGGAGAGATGTAATCTCTCCCAGAACATGGGAGGGGGGAGTGGAGGAGGAGCTGGGAGGCAAGGAGGGGGAGCTGCAGCGCTGCCTGGCTACCTTTGTGAGAGGAGATAGCTGGGAAATGCATTGCAGCTAATCCGTGATGCCAGGTGGGTGGCCAGGCGGACACGGAACCCACAGTTTGGTGGCTGTGGAGTGGCCAGGGAAGTGTTTCCGGTGGTCCTCCACCCACAGTGCATCTGCACTGTGTGCAAGTTACCACTGGCACACACCTACAGTAGTTATGGCCCTGGATTTTGCTTCCATTAGGCAGAATTTAATTATCCCTTTTAATACAATCATATTGGAAGCTCATAAGGTGATACTAGATGGGATCACCATAAGTAAGACCTATTGAAACTCTTGGTTGGCAGTGGTCAAATCAATCAATTGATGTCTGCCCTACCATTTACTGGTTGCAGCAACAATTCTTATAGAGTAGACAAAGGAGACTGTGGTGGAATGTATCAAACTTGCTAATGTTGTATAACATCCAAAAATTGCTATACATATAGATCGCAATATTCATTATAAACTCATAAGTAGATATCAGAGAGCAGAACAGCAAGCCCCATAGAATTCTATGAGGCTGCAATATACCATTATCCAGCAACCTCTAGAAAGCGTAACTTTCCAAAGCTTGTGCACAGTATGTACAGCATCAGGTGCCTCAACTGGTTTAGCCTAGTGCTGGTTATTGGAAAACTCCAACCAAGGCATTTAAATTTTTTTTTTTACTGTTTATTACTATTTTTAGTATAACGAAGCCTGCACAGATCACACTGATCATTCGATCTGTGCAGTGCTTTAAATATGCCACAGATTGACAGCAGATTCTAGTCTTAATTGCATTGGGATAGGAGTTTCAAAATCAATGAACATCAAAGGCAAGTTGCAAATGGTGTTGTTCGTCTGCCATAAACACATGTACATGCACACAATTACCAGTTTATTTTTGGATTGTGTGAGGAAACCAGAGTACCTGGAGGAAACTCATGCAAGAATGGTGAGAATATACAAACTCCACACAGTTAGGGTCATGGTGGGAATCGAACCCATGACCTCAGTGCTGTGAGTCATTATTGCCTACCATTACACCATCTGTACTGCCCATAAAACATCAGTACTGCCCATACACTATTCATCAATGTATGGTAAATGTATGTGGCTGTGTTATGAGAATCAATTCTTTGCTTCTTCTGTGAATGTCACAGATGATGTTGCTTTATATTTATGGTTCAATAAATCAATTAAAACATTTCTGGCCATGAAAATACTGTACACTGAGGTTTTAATTAAATCTTGTTTTATAATCAATGCAGCAAGAAACCACACACACTTTATCTACTATTTGTAAGACCTTTATAAATATTATGAAACAGGACTGATTGGTTGATTTACATTTTATATTTACAATTATTCAAATTTATATTTATTCATTATATGCTCAGTAAATCAGGAATATTTTTGGAGTAGTTTTGTATTCCATCCATTGCTCATTCTTGAGGGACTCTTGATAATAACTCTTTGAAAGCTATTTCAGCTACAGCAGTGTTCACTTCAAATGTACGTTGATAAAGATTACAAGACCTTGTTAAAAGATTTGGGAATGCTGTTAACTGAAAACATTTACAGTAAGTATTGTGGGTTATCAAGTGCCTCTCAGAATATAAAAAAAGCCTAACACATATCAATAAGTATGAGGTTTAAAATATTTTTCTCATTAATTGATCATAATAAAGGTATTAAAATAGAGTTGAACATTTTTAAAGATTTCTTTAAAGATGACAATATGATTGTTAAAGTCTAGCTTGGTAAGAAGTTTTAAGTAGCAAACAAACACCGGATACCAGTGTAATAAAATCAAGCTGTTCACTTATTTACAGAAGATTTGTTGGATGATTCCCCAAACATTCAAAAGAAAGTAAATCCTCAAAAATAACATGCAAGGCTAGGTGGAGCATTGTAGGGAAAAAGCCAAAGTTAATTATGGGTTTTATCCTATTAGCAGCAATACTTAACCACTGCTAATAGAATCGCCCCGGTGGCGGCATCCTTTTCCCCCCGATGCTGGCACTTATCAGGTACTATGCTTTGGGTGCCTCAGGCACCCGAAGCATAATCCACAATAAGGGGCTGCCAATGCAGCGATAACACATAGGTTCAGGGACTTATCCCCGATCCCGTGTGTGATCACGCGTCCAATTTTGGCCAATCAAAATGGCTTCTAATTGGATATTGTGAAAATGACCATCGGTCATTAATCATGATATTTGGACATTTTGATTGGCAGAAATCGCATCGAGGCTAATAGGATACTACCCTTAATGTACATTGTATGTAGTTTATATGTCCAGTACAGAGCTACAGATGTGTCCTCTTACATCTAGCGTCCATATGACATGTAGGAGTGTCACAGCTCAGTGTACTAAGTCACATCATACTAACGTACTGAGATGCTGGAAAAGTTAGAGTGTAATCAGGGGCGGACTGGCCATAGGGCTCACCAGGAAGATTCCTGGTAGGTCAACATAGCTACACGTCACAGTGACGTGCGGTGAGGTTAGGCAGGTAAGGCAGAGCCTTTCCTGTCATAGTAACGTTTGTGCCAGAGTTTTGACTGTATAAAGGATATGAAAAATACAAAGAATATGTTTGAAATATCTTCTTTGCAGTATTCTAATAATTTTTATAGCCAAAACTCTGGAGTAAAAAGTCTATGACAGGTGAGGCAGTGCCTCACCTGGCTAACTTCTCCACACATCTCTGATCAAAGCGCACACAATTTTCAGGAGTTTATACTGCTACACCTGTGTATAAAGTCCAGATGTACCCTTTGGCTCATATATTGTGTATAAATCTGGCTCTGGTGCTAGCCAGTGCTACCTGAGCCATTTAGCTCACCGCACGTCCCGTTATGTTATACCTCTTGTGCTGCCCATGGGGGTCATTCCGAGTTGATCGCTAGCTGAAAATGTTCGCTGTGCAGCGATGATGCAAAAATAGGCACTTCTGCACATGCGCATGCGGCGCAATGTGCACGCGCAACGTACTTTCACAACAGCCGATGTAGTTTCACACAAGGTCTAGCGAAGCTTTTCTGTCACACTGCTGGCCGCAGCGTGATTGACAGGAAGAGGGTGTTTCTGGGTGTCAACTGACCGTTTTCAGGGAGTGTTCGAAAAAAACACAGGCGTGCCAGGAAAAATGCAGGCATGGCTGGGCGAACGCAGGGTGTGTTCATGACGTCAAAACATGATCTGAAGTGATCGCAAGCGCTAAGTAGGTCTGAAGCTACTCAGAAACTGCACAATATTTTTTGTAGCCATTCTGTGATGCAATCGTTCGCACTTCTGCTAAGCTAAGATACACTCCCAGAGGGCAAAGAATGGGTTAGATAAATTCCTATTGGATAAGGATATCCAAGGGTATGGTGCATAGTCATGCATTATAGTAACTATAAATAGGGATAAAATGCAATGGCTGACAGCAGCATCAGTCAGAAATTTTAGTCAAATCATCATGCATAGGAGACCACAAATAGGTTGAACTCGATGGACAATTGTCTAATTTCAACCAAAGGATACTATGTTACTATGTTACTATGTATTGTTATCTGAAGGCTGGATTCTACTTATTAAGGGAAGGGGACCGAGCGCCAGCAAGTAGTGTGAAATAAAGGATTAATTTATTCAGTGTGTGTGTCCTATTTTTTTAAATATATTCTTTATATTGGCAGTTCAGGTGCTAGCCACCAATTACTGTCTGCATTTACAGTTCTCCAAGTGCCAAGATGCCGCAGCAGGCTAAGTGAAGCCGCCTGTGACACTAGTGTGATTTACAGACTCCTGTACCACCTGGTTAGTAATCAGTGAGAGCCAAAATACCCGAAGCTTTGCAACCACGACTTCTGGGGATGTACTCATACCTGTCGACAGAAGAATAATAATTCAAGCTTTAATTCGCTTTAATTTATGATGACATCATCGTCAGTGCCGATCGCGGCTAGTTATCAGCGGTGAAAGTAAAGAACATCAACCGTAGGGTAAGGCAGGGACAGATTACATTGAACTGGCTACCTCTACCCACTGCATCGGCTCTTACTAAAATTAACCCCACAAGGGCTGTAAAACTTTGCAATAAATCTTTTATTTTTTTACAGGTGCCACCATAGCACTTATACTACACAATTTGAGATTTGTAGTACCCCACTGAAATGGGTAATACTTCTTATCTTACACTATCAACTACACAGGAATTCTTCCATAGTATAGCATGCGAACAAACTCGTGTTATATGTGAATAAGAAACAAACATGCATCTGGTGCGCTATAGGGACAGGCACTTTTTAATGTGTGAATTACAAAAGGTGTGAAACATCTTCTCGGTAGCCTCCGTAGATTCATGGTTAAGGTGAATGTGCATTGAGCAATGTGATTTTGTAATCAATATTGTTTTTCTACAGTATCACACAACCGACAGAAAAATCCACAAACACACAGCACAAGTCGCAATGCACCTTAGTAACAAAGACGCACTTTCAACTTTCAATAAAAGGAGAATTATTCATGCTGACCACTTGCAGGGTGCTGCTGCGTAACTCACTGCCTGGCTCTGCACCTCTCCCCACCCTTCATTTCTACCTAATGCTACAGAGATGTCTAACCACTATAGACATTGCCACTAGCAGCTTGCTCAGCATAATGCTAATCGGTACACATCGCTGTGGTGCTATGAGAATGCACTCTCAGCTTACAATAAAAGGAGATGGATTCATGTAGACCAGGCATGTCAAACTCGTGGCCCTCCAGCTGTTGTGAAACTACAAGTCCCAGCATGCTTTGCCAGCATTCCTTCCACTGATCAGCTGGTAAAACATGCTGGGACTTGTAGTTTCACAACAGCTGGATGACCATGAGTTTGACATGCCTGATGTAGACTATTGGTAGGGCACCGCTGATTAACTTACTGCATGCTCCACACCTCCTACCCACTTTTTTATTTCTATGCAGTGCCACAGCGATGGCTTTGATGCTAAGCACGAAAAACATTGGGGGTCACTCAAACCCGTTAGCTCGCTGCGTTTTAACTAGCCCCGTGCTGGGCGTCCCCCCGCATGTCAGGAAAGATGATCGTAGCTGTGCAAAATTTTGCACAGCTACGGTCAACTCGGAATGTCCCCCATTGTCACTGGCAGCATGCTCAACATGTTGCTGATCGGTACACATACTGTATTCCATGGAACTGCGGTACTGTTAAGACGCACTCTAAGAATATTTTTGAAAGAAAACTTTCAATACTGTATTGTACAGTACTTCAATTTTGTAATTAATATTGCTGCATGTTATATTTGTTTTACTGCAATGAGTGAGCTATGGAAAGAGTCTAATGTACAAAGTTGCACAGTTGGGTATTCTGACGCACTACAGTGTACATTATAAAGAATAGGCAAGGGATTTCAGCATACCCATGCTCCGCTCCACAACATCTGCTACACTGAATGTCCTTCTGCCTCCATTACAGTGTACTTTCACAGTTACCTGTATTTTGCAGTTATGGTTCCCAGGCAGAGGCCCTATAACAAGAGGGAACTAAAGATCTTTGTCAAACATAAGGACAAGCCCTTTGGTGACAATGAAGACAAGGGACGGGCATACGAAAATGTCCATTGTGAGATTCTCCATTTCACTGGCCGGGACAGGACTATGCGGTCCCTTCGGAAGCGCTGGATTGACCTTTTCCAAAGAAAGAGAAATCGTCTTCAGGATATTAGGGCCCACCTCAGAAGGGGTAAGTTATTTTCTCACACTTTCCTGGGCCAGTATATGTACACTGTACACTTATCTCAGTACACTGTAACTGTGGGGAGTTTATAGGGAGTACAAAATAGGGTGAAACAAATTCAGAATAGAAGCAAAAAATAGCTCACAATAGGCTATTTAATAATTTTTGTTAATGAATAAACATTTAAATGGATAACAGTGTAAGTGATTAAAATAGTAAAAATGTTTCTGTCTAAAATGTGCAGTATGGAATGCTATCAGTGAGGTGTAAAATCAAGGGCATAGCTACCATAGGTGCAAGCAGTGCTGCTGCTATGGGGCCCAGAGTTGAGAGGGGCCCACCTTCCCTGTCAAAGTTACATGTGTTATATACAGTTTTCGCCATTGGGTGGTACGTAGGGGTCCACTCAAACTTTTTCCTCGGAAATCTGAACGAGCTTCTTTATAGTTGAGCTGCATCACGACGTGCTTTGTGTTTGGTGGCTATTTCTGTGTGTTTGAATGTAATTGTTTTTGGTTATGTGAGCGTGCAAGGTGGGTGGCTTGGACAAGGTACTGTACAGTGAGCAGTGGCGTAAGTTCGCCCCAGTCGCCCGGAGGCATGATAAATGTTGGTGCCCCCCCTACATACTGTATACACACACACACACCCTTCATATGTAGCTATCCGGCACTCATGTTGAACAGTAGTAGCGTGCTCAGGTGCCTTTCCAAATAGTAATATAGATACACATACAAAGTGGACGGCACTCCAAGTCAGTCATCACAATAAAATAGACACCAGCATACCTTTATAGCAAACCTACAGTACTCCCTCACCCAACAGCGTGTCACAATGTAGATGCTTTGGCACAGTGGTGTGCCGATGTACAGTATATATATAAAAAACACACAAACGCCTCTTTTACTTAAACACACACACGCCTCTCACTTACACTCACACCTCTTACTTACACACGCCTCCTTAGCTTAAACACACACATGCCTCCTTCGCTTAAACACACACATGCCTCCTTCGCTTAAACACACACAATCCTCACTTACACACACTCCTCTCACTTACACACACACCTCTCACACACACGCCTCTCACTTACACAAACGCCTCTCACTTACACATGCTTCCTTCACTTAAACTCACACACATATGGCTCCTTCATTTAAACACACACACACACACACACACACACACACACACACACACACACACACACTCTTCCTTCACTTAAACACACACAAACATGCCTCTTTCACTTATACACACACATACACACACAAGTGCCTCTCTCACACACACACATACACGCACACACGCCTCTTTCACTTAAAAACACACACACTCACACAAACAAAAACAAACACATGCTTCCTTCACTTACACACACACACACACACACACACACACACACACACACACACACACACACACACACACACACACAAACCTCACTTAAACATGCACACATAAAACACAGTGCTGCCAACATTTATTAAAGACCCTCCAGCACCCCTCCCCTTTCCAACTACACACACCCACACAGTGCAGCTTGAGGCAAGTGCTGCCAGTGCCTACCTGCTGCTATCAGCCCAATGGAAGAACAGAGAGCATCACTTGGCCAGCTCATCTGGAAGGGCCTGGCAGGAGCTGCGTTCTGGAGCTCCCCCTAGCTGTAGCCACAGCCAGCACTCTGTATATACTAGGACAGGGGTGGCCAACCACTCAGAGGCAAAGAGCCAAAAAAGATCTGTAGTCAAGGGCAAAAGCCAGTATCAGGTGCGTGCCTTCGGCGAGCGCGCAAAAATGGGGGCGTGGCCTAGTTTTCACAAAGCCACACCCCATTTTGTGTGCACACTTTTCGTTATGACGTTTGTAGGAGTATGACCTTGTGTCATAACTCCGTTTTTAGTCATGTTCTACAGTGCCAAATACATATAATGTCCCAGTACAGTGCCACATACATATAAAAATTTCAAAAAATTGGTGCCTCCACACTGTCAGAAACATATGTCCCCACAGTGCCACATACAGTTGTGCTCATAAGTTTACATACCTTAGCAGAATTTGTGATTTTCTGGCCATTTGTCAGAGAATATGAATGATAACTCACAAACTTTTCTTTCACTCATGGTTAGTGGTTGGGTGAAGCCATTTATTGTCAAACAACTGTGTTTACTCTTATTAAATCATAATGACAACAGAAACTACCCAAATGACCCTGATCAAAAGTTTACATACCCTGGAGATTTTGGCCTGATAACATGCACACAAGTTGACACAAACGGGTTTGAATGGCTACTAAAGGTAACCATCCTCACCTGGGATCTGTTTGCTTGTAATCAGTGTGTGTGTATAAAAGGTCAGTGAGTTTCTGGACTCCTGAAAGACCCTTGCATCTTTCATCCAGTGCTGCACTGACATGTCTGGATTCTGAGTCATGGGGAAAGCAAAAGAATCGTCAAGGGATCTGCAGGAAAAGGTAATTGAACTGTATAAAACATGAAAGGGATATAAAAAGATATCCAAGCAATTGAGAATGCCAATCAGCAGTGTTCAAACTCTAATTAAGAAGTGGAAAATGAGGGATTCTGTGGAAACCAAATCACGGTCAGGTAGACCAACAAAAATTTCAGCCACAACTGCCAGGAAAATTGTTCAGGATGTAAAGAAAAATCCACAAATAACGTCAGCTGAAATACAGGACTCTCTGAAAAAAAGTGGTGTGGTTGTTTCAAGATGCACAATAAGGAGGCATTTGAAGAAAAATGGGCGCATGGTCAAGTCGCCAGAAGAGAGCCATTACTACGCAAATGCCACAAAGCATCCCGCTTACAATACTCCAAACAGCACAGAGACAAGCTTCAAAACATCACGTCATTTGGAGTGATGAGACCAAAATTTAACTTTTTGGCCACAACCATAAACGTTACATTTGGAGAGGAGTCAACAAGGCCTATGATGAAAGGTACACCATTCCTACTGTGAAACACGGAGGTGGATCGCTGATGTTTTCGGGATATGTGAGCTACAAAGGCACTGGAACCTTGGTCAAAATTGATGGCAAGATCATAGGCAAACGCAGGGGGGGTTTCTGGTTGCCCAGAAACCTCCCTTCTCTTGGCAATTGGCTCACATATTGACAATAGCAACGGTATATAATACGATTACTAGAGCTGCTGCTACATCATGCAAGTTAAGAGACACAGCAGAACTGCTACACATGCCACAGCTTCTTTTATCAAGTTTGCTGTGTGTGGATCTGAGCATCCAATCAGTGCACTGGACCAGAGAGTAGCTACCAGGAAGAAGAGACAGGAGCTTTATCATGAGGTGGAAGAATGTGTGCTTAGAAAGTGTAGTATTGATTTCTTTGTGTTTGCATATTTATTTATTATAGTATGTTTAACCTTTTTTATGACCACTTATCTTATTTACTGTATATTATTTAAATGTTTGATACAGTCTATACTATAGATTGTCTGTAGTGTTACATATTAATACTGTATTCCATGTTCTACACAGTGGTAGACTGTGGATAACATTTGGAAACCCCCATCTAGAAATCCTGCGTTTGCCACTGCAAGATGAATGCAGCATGTTATCAGAAAATACTGGAGGAAAATTTGCACTCATCAGCCCAGAAGCTGCGCATGGGACGTAGTTGGATGTTCCAACATGACAATGATCCAAAACACAAGGCCAAGTCAACCTGTCATTGGCTACAGCAGAATAAAGTGAAGGTTCTGGAGTGGCCATCTCAGTCTCCTGACCTCAATATCATTGAGCCACTCTGGGGAGATCTCAAACGTGCAGTTCATGCAAGACAGCCCAAGAATTTACAGGAACTGGAGGCTTTTTGCCAAGAAGAATGGGCAGCTTTACCATCTGAGAAAATAAAGAGCCTCATCCACATCTACCACAAAAGACTTCAAGTTGTCATTGATGTTAAAGGGGGCAATACACGGTATTAAGAACTGGGGTATGTAAACTTTTGATCAGGATCATTTGGGTAGTTTCTGTTGTCATTATGATTTAAAAAGAGTAAACACAGTTGTTTGACAATAAATGGCTTCACCCAACCACTAACCATGAGTGAAAGAAAAGTTTGTGAGTTATCATTCATATTCTCTGACAAATGGCCAGAAAATCACAAATTTGCTAGGGTATGTAAACTTATGAGCACAACTGTACACATATGTCCCCACAGTGCCAGATACATAGATGCCCCAAAGTGCCAGATACATATATGCCCCACAGTGCCAGATAAATATATGTCCCACAATGCCATATTCATATATGCCTCACAGTGCCAGATACACATGACCCCCCAGTGCCAGATATACATGTCCCCCCAGTGCCAGATATACATTTCCCACCAGTGCCAGATATGCCCCCAATGCCATATATATATATATGCCCCCGCAGTGCCAGCTATGCCCCTAGTACCAGATATATATGTCCCCAAAGTGCCAGCTATGCCCCCAATGCAGTGTCCCCACAGTGCCAGATATGCCCCCAGTGCCAGATTTACATGTCCCCACACAGTGCCAGCTCTGCCCCTACTGCCAGATATACATGTCCCCCCAGTGTCAGCTATGCCCCCGTGCCAGATATGCCCCCCAGTGCAGGATATATATGTCCTCACAGTGCCAGCTATGCCCCTAGTGCCAGATATGTCCCCACAGTGTCAGCTATGCCCCCAATGCCAGTGTCCCCAGTGCCAGATATGCCCCACAGTGCCAGATATACATGTCCCCCAAGTGCCAGATATATATGTCCCCACAGTGCCAGATATATATGTCCCCACAGTGCCAGCTGTGCCCCCAATGCCAGTGTCAACACAGTGCCAGAATATGCCCCAGATATATATGTCCCCACAGTGCCAGATATACATGTCTCCCCAGTGCCAGCTGTGACCCCAGTGCCAGGTATACATGTCCCCACAGTGCCAGCAATGCCCCCAGTGCCAGATATACATGTCCCCCAAGTGCCAGATATATATGTCCCCACAGTGACAGATATATATGTCCCCACAGTGCCAGCTATGCCCCCAATTCCAGTGTCCCCACAGTGCCAGATATATATGTCCCTACAGTGCCAGCTATGCCTCCAATGCCAGTGTCCCCACAGTTCCAGATATGCCCCCCAGTGCCAGGTATACATGTCCCCACAGTGCCAGCAATGCCCCCAGTGGCAGATGTACATGAGAACTCCCTTCCCCCGTGCTGCTCACCGCGTTGCTGCTGCTGTCTGTGAGGGGAGGAGAGCGCAGCATACGCCTCTCCTGCCCCTCACTCTCCTGCAGTTGTGTCTCTCTTCAATTAGGCGCCGGTTCGTGAGCCAATCAAAACTAAGGCTGCCGGTCCGCGAGCTCTGATTGACTCACGGACCGGCGCTGAATTAAAGAGAGACACAGCCGCCGGAAAGTGAGGGGCAGGAGAGGCGCATGCTGTGCTCTCCTCCCCTCACAGACAGTAGCAGCAGCGCGGTGAGCGGTCAGGCAGCAGGAGACAGTGGAGGAGATGGGCCCCCTTGAGGTCAGGAGCTGGGCGGCAGCCTCCCAGAGTTCCGCCCCTGACAGTGAGGCAGCAAAAAGAGAAGATGCTTGGTGTGTCCTCTCTTCATCTTCCCCCCTCCTCAAAACAAGCATAAGCTACCTTTATACAGTAGTTCATTACCATAAGAATAAACATGTTTTGGGCAGCCATTCAAGCAATACTGCAGTGTGTATTAAAGGTGTACCTTCAGTTATAAAAAAGCAGTGTAGAATAAATGTAGACATTACAGTATACTCAGGGCCGGTGCAAGGTTTCCCGTCACCCTAGGCAAAATTTCAGCCTGCTCGTAACCCCCCAGCGACCAAAAGCACACACTAGTACCCATCATACACATTGAAACCAGGTAGAGCACTCCGTTATACACATTGCACCAGGTAGAGCACTCCGTTATACACATTGCACCAGGTAGAGCACTCCGTTATACACATTGCACCAGGTAGAGCACTCCGTTATACACATTGCACCAGGTAGAGCACTCCGTTATACACATTGCACCAGGTAGAGCACTCCGTTATACACATTGCACCAGGTAGAGCACTCCGTTATATACATTACACCAGGTAGAGCACACCGTTATACACATAGCACCAGGTAGAGCACTCCGTTATACACATAGCACCAGGTAGAGCACTCCGTTATACACATTGCACCAGGTAGAGCACATCGTTATACACATAGCACCTGGTAGAGCACTCCGTTATACACATAGCACCAGGTAGAGCACACCGTTATATACATTGCACCAGGTAGAGCACTCCGTTATACACATTGCACAAGGTAGAGCACACCGTTATACACATAGCACCAGGTAGAGCACACCGTTATACACATAGCACCAGGTAGAGCACACCGTTATATACATTACACCAGGTAGAGCACACCGTTATAGCTTCATGTTGTATTCTCATAGACCCTTAGCTTGGTCTAGTTGTGAGTGTGGCACTGCCCTGATAATCCCAGCGCCACTCACAACTAGACCAAGCTAAAGATCTATGAGAATACAACATGAAGCTATTGTGCAGGCACTGCTGCTACCTGTGGTGCACCCGCTACTTCTGCTTGTGGCCTGACCTCAGTGGTTGTTTCAGCCATCCACTACTAGACATATGCCCCACATTAATAAAATGCCCTTATACATGTGACAGACATAATGGCCCTGTTACACGGCCAGTCTCTGTAATACTAACAATTGCATCCCCCACCCCTTTCACACCACTCACCCGGCTGGGGGTATTAAACAGTCACTGCCCCTGTAGGCCGAGAAGGAGTCTGGGACCTGGAAGCGCCGGGGAGGAAGCAGCAGCGGAGGCAGACATGTGCAGATCGCGGCCTCACACACCGTCGGCTCTGCAACACCTCCGGCTCCTTTATGTGCTCCACCGCGAACAGTTTCCGCCCTCCGTTGCCTGCTCACTCCTGCCGCTACTAGCATGGGGAGGAGGGAGGTGGGTAACATACAGGAGAGGGGGGCGGGATGTAATCGCGGACAAGGCGGGTAATCGTGGGCGGGCGGCATGACATGAAATCGTGAGCGGGTGAGCGGGCGGGCGGCATGTAATTGCGGGGGAGAGGGTTGGTAACATGGTGTTCGCCGGGAATATGAAGGGTATCATCGCGGAGGGGGGAGGAAGGTGCAGCAACTCTGCTCAGCTGTGAAGCTGTGAAGCTCAGCTGAGCTAGGGCAATACACTAAGTACTCTTTCATCGGCAGCGTGCAGCGCCGCCCTCCAGTGGCCGGCGCTCATAGGCAGCTGCCTAAAGCTGCCTAGTGGTGGCGCCGGCCCTGAGTATACTGTACAGCAGTGTACATACTGTATATAAAAAAAAATATTTAGGGGTAGATTTATTAAGCCTGGTGAAGTGATGAAGTGGAAGGTGATAAAACACCAACCAGTCAGCTCCTAACTGTCATTTTTCAAACCCAGCCTGTAACATGGCAGTTAGGAGGTGATTGGCTGGTGCGTTATCACCTTCCACTTTATCACTTCACCAGGCTTAATAAATCCGCCCCTTAGTGTCTTGATTGACAAATGTTTGAAGTGCAGAGTTGCAAAAGTAAAATGTAAAAAATATATACTGTAGATAAAATAAACTTGATTACAAAATCACATTGCTCAAAGGGGGTCATTATGAATTGATTGCACACTGCAACTTTTGCAGCCTGTGCGATCAACTAGACGCTGCCTATGGGGGAGTGTATTTTTGCATAGCAAGGCTGCGATCGCTTGTGCAGCCCTGCTTTGCAAAAAAAAGTTTTGTGTAGAACAAGACCAGGGTAAGAGTTACTTACCCAGGCCCTCATTCCAAGTTGATTGCTAGCTGCCATTGGTCACTGCGTAGCGATCATTTTTAAAAACAGCAAAACTATTAATGCGTATGGGCCACAATGCGCACGTGCAGCGTACGGGTACAAAGAGCATCACTGTTTTGCATTACTTCTAGCGATGATTACATTCGCAAGAACCGATCGCAAGGAGATTGACAGGAAGAAGGCGTTTATGGGTGTCAACTGACCGTTTTCTGGGAGTGTTTGGAAAAATGCAGGTGTGTCCAGGCGTTTGCAGGGCAGGTGTCTGACGTCAATTCCGGGAGCTTCGTCGCAGTAATCATCGCACAGAATAAGTAACTACAGGGCTAGTCTTGTTTTGCACAAAATGTTTTTGCACGGCTCAGTTGCACAGGCGTTCACACTCTTGCAAAGTGAAAATACACTCCCCCATGGGCGGCGACTATGCGTTTGCACGGCTGCTAAAAGTAGTAAGCGAGCGATCACCTCGGAATAAGGGCCCCTGTGCGATGAATCCAGCGCTGCAGGCCCCGGAATTATGTCAGACATCCGCCCTCCAAACGCCTGGACACTCCAGCGTTTGCCACACCACTCCCAGAAAATGGTCAGTTGACACCCACAAACGCCCTCTTCCTTTCAATTTCCTTGCGATCCACTTTGTAGCCGTATGACGCGTCTGCGTATTGTGGTGCATACACATGTGCAGTAGTAACCTGTTTGCTGCGCTGCGAAAAATGGTGATCAACTCAGAATGACCCCCAATATCCCTAGCCTAAATGAGAATCAAACTCCAGGTGACTGCTATATTAAGCATTCAACTTCCCCATCAACCTACAGAGGCTACCGACAAGATGATTCATATCTCTTGGCATGAATTGGTGTTCTGTGTTATACAATATGTGTACCAATTAGGATAATGTTGAACAGGCAGCTAGCAACAATGTCCAAGCTACCAGCGACAAGTGGGGTGATTCAGAACTGATTGTACATGTGCTAAACATAGCACATCTATGATCAGATACTCTGACATGCCAGGGGACGCCCAGCACAGGGCTGGCCCGCCCCGCATGTCAGGCCCTACACCCCCCCCCCCCCCAGCAAGGGTGCAAAAGCATCGCACAGTGGCGATGCTTTTGCACTTGCTGAGTAGCTGGCAGGCGGATACCCACTGAGTCCTGGGTCGCAGCAGCTATGTGTGATGTCACGCAGCTGACGCACCCGGCCCCTGCAATGGTCTTGACACGCCTGCATTGTCCGGACCACACCCCACCACCCACCAACGGCGACATGACATGTCCCCTCACGCCCCGAGACTGCCTCTGCCTGTCAATCAGGCAGAGGTGATCGTAGCCCTGAGATGCTGTTAGCATCTCACTGGGCTCCCGGGATGTGCAAGTGAATTCCGCAAAGGGCTTCAGACTGCGATCGCTGCCACTGCCCCAATGTCTGTTGTGATTAGCATCAAAGCCATCTCTGTGGCACTGCATAGAAATAAAGGGGGGGGGGGGGCATGCAGTCAGTTAAGCAACAGTACCCTGCAAATGGCCAGCATGAATTCCTCTCTGTTTATCGAAAACTGAAATTGCATCTTTATTGCCAGTGTGCTGGATTCTTGCATCTTTTTCTGGATTATTTTAATGTGTTTGTGCATGTGTGTGGCTCCTTTCAAGATACAGTGAGGTACATACTGTAGCAAAGAGAAACGTTTTCAACAGTGGAGAATTTGCCACCTAGTGGTAAAGCTGTGCATTGCATATCATGGATTCTCTACACCTTAGCATGCCAACACTGGTTTGTACATGCCACGACTAGGACACCTGAATGCCGCACTCAGAGCAAGATGTAAGATGACACATCTGTATCATTTTCAGCATTTTTACTGTTCTCTATAGGCAGTACGCCAAGAGATCTGTATGGCACAGCACTAGTGGCTGTGGCCAATCATGAGATGGTGCGGTTACACCTCCCTAGCAGGTCAGCTAAATCAGGCATACCTACAGTATGTTGAGCATCTATAAAGATCAAATATACCCAAGAAAGTGTGCCCTGACTTTTACCACATCTGTCATAGATGTACTGTAACGGGTGTAGTATGGTATGCCGGCGGCCGGGCTCCCGGCGACCAGCATACCGGCGCAGGGAGCCCGACCGCCGGCATACCGACAGTGAGGCGAGTGCAAATGAGCCCCTTGCTGGCTCGCTGCGCTCGCCACACTGCGGGCACGGTGGCGCGCTACGCGTGCCACGCTATTTTATTCTCCCTCCAGGGGGGTCGTGGACCCCCATGGAGAGAAAAAGTGTTGGCATGCCGGCTGTTGGGATTCCAGCGCCGGTATACTGTGCGCTGGGATCCCGACAGTCGGCATACTGAAGACCACCCACTGTAACAAACATCGGGCCTAATTCAGACATGATCAGCAGCAAATTTATTCTCCAATGGGCAAAACCATGGGGGTCATTCCGAGTTGTTTGCTCGCTAGCAGTTTTTAGCAGCCGTGCAAACGCTATGCCACTGCCTACTGGGAGTGTATTTTGGCTTAGCAGAAATGCGAACGAATGTATCGCAGAGCGGCTGCAAAGTTTTTTTGTGCAGTTTCAGAGTAGCTCAAAACCTACTCAGCGCTTGCGATCACTTCAGACTGTTTAGTACCCAGCGTTCGCCCAGCCACGCCTGCGTTTTTCCTGGCACCCAGAAATGCCCACTTCATGTCAATCACACTGCGGCCACCAATGCGACTGAAATGCTTCGCTAGACCCTGTGCAATACTACATCGTTCATTGTGCCCGTATGATGAACGTGCGCATTGCGTCGCATACGCATGCAAATATCTGCTGTTTTTTAGCCTGATTGCTGCGCAGCGAACAAATGCAGCTAGCGATCAACTCGGAATGACCCCCCCATGTTCATTGCAGGTGGGCAGATGTAACATGTGCAGAGAGAGAGAGATTTGGGTGGGTTATTTTGTTTCTGTGCAGGGTAAATACTGTCTGCTTTATTTTTACACTGCAATTTAGATTTCAGTTTGAACACACCACACCCAGCTCTAACTCTCTATGCACAATGTTATATCTGCCCCCCTGCAGTGCACATGGTGGGTATTTCACAATTTGTTAGCAGTTGGGCAAAACCATGTGCACTGCAGGTGTGGCAGATATAACATTTGCAGAGAGAGTTTAATTTGGGTGGGTTATTTTGTTTCTGTGCAGGGTAAATACTGGTTGCTTTATTTTTCACTGCAATTTAGATTTCAGTTTGTACTGGGGTGCCTCGGGACACTTGCAGGGGTGCCTTGGGTTGGTGGTCCAGAACCAATTTAAAATTCTGCATGGTCAATGTAAAAAACAAAACCAGTGTTAATGGCTGCCAATCATAAAATATATTGACAATCAGAAGCAAATCTTGTCCCTCACCACATAAGTTACCCTAAGGATGACATATAAAAACAATTTACTTAATTTAATATTTCTTTCTACATTTTTCAATAAGAAACTATTGGCTTAGGGGTGCCGTGAAAAGAATTCTGATACTCTAGGGTGCCGTGATTCAAAAAAGTTTGGGAACCACTGGCCTAGGGCATCTGGCTCTGCTGATTAAAATTATATGCAGCATGCCTATATTCTGTGTGTAGCATTTCGTATGCAGATACAACCACAGTCTCACACAGTATATAGGCATGCCGCATATCAGTTTAATCAGCAGAAGCTGCTTGTGCATCCTAGCCACATAGCAATGCAAATAAGATGCATTTTCATAAAAACTAGGCACCCGACATTAGCAAAGCTGCCAGTTGACTCAGTCATTAATAATATGTAACATATGTGTAAGGGGCACTATGTGTGTCATTATGTGTATAAGGGCACAAATAATGTGTGGCATATGTGTTAGGGACATTATGTGTGTCATTATGTGTATCACGGATGTGCAGTCAGGGGAGGCAGGGGAGGCAGAGCCTGCCCTGTCATGCTCCCTATCATACTCAGAGTTCTCATTATAAAAATGATTGGAAGGACAGAAAGTAGATATTAATAACTTACAGTATAAGCATCTTCTTTGTATTAATACAGTCATCTTTATAGATAAAACTTACCAGAGTTGCAGAACTCCTGGAACTGCAGGGAGAGACAGAGATGAGGCAGTGGCAGCTCTGCCTCATCTCTCACACTATCGGACACTGCCTGTACAGATGGGTGGGGCTACACAGCGGCCAATCAGATGGCATAGAACAGAGAATTGTGTGGCATGCCTTACAGTGGGGGCGTGTGGGAGCTCTGATAGACAGCTCGGATTGGTCATCTGACCAATCCAGAAAGTGAAGAAAGGCAGACACGGAGGTGCTGTGGGATAGGAAGGGGCGGGAGTGCCGGGGGTGGGGTAGGGGTCCGCAGGCGCCATGGGTAGGGGAGGGGCAGGTACGGGTGGTGCGGCGGATAGGGAAGGAGGTCCGGAGGTTATGCATGTGGTGGAGGGGCAGGTGCGGGGGTGCCATTGGTGGGGGAGGGTTGGGTGAGGGGGGGACCGCAGATGGAGGAGGGTGTCTGCAGATGCTGTGGGTGGAGGGGGGCAGGTGTGGGGGGAGACATATAAGGGGGGTGGATGGTGGCGGGGGCCTGGAGGTGCTGTGGGTGGTGAAGGGGCGGAGGAGTGGGAGCCGCGGGTGGTGTAGGGGGTCTGGAGGCACAGCGTGTGGGGGAGGGGTGGAGTGCCGCATGTGGTGGAGGGGAAGGTGCGGAGGTGTGGTGCATTGGGGAGAGGTCTGGAGGCACTGCGGGTACTGTACCTGCCAAAAAGGTAGTTGGAGGGTATGCAGTAACTGGGCCAGGACAGGGGTGACAGGGTCAGAACAGGGTTGATGGGGCCAGGACAGGGGTGACAGGGTCAGAACTGGGGTGACGGGGCCAGGACAGAAATGACAGGGACAGGATAGGGGTGACAGGCCAGGGTAGGGGCGGCAGGACCAGGACAGGGGTGACAGGGCCAGTATAGGGTTGACAGGGCAAGCACAGGGGTAACAGGGCCAGGATAGGAATAACAGGGCCAGCATAAGGGTGACAGGGCCAGCATAAGGGTGACAGGGCCAGGATAAGGGTGAAAGGGCCAGGATAAGGGTGGCAGGGCAAGGCCAGGGGTGACAGGGACATGACAGAACACAGGGCACGGGAGAGATTGGTATTAGGGACAAAACAGTGGTGACAGACAGATGTGTCTTACCAGAGTCACTGCTGCTGGCTGCTGCTGTTCCACTCCAACCTGTTGGGATCTGCTGCTGGTGGAGACTTGGCATGGCTGACTCTCTTAGGCTGGAGTCCTGCTTCCTCTGCCCGTCCGCATCTCTCCCTCCCTCCTCAGTCACGCATCGCAGACCTCGCGCAGCTGCCGGGCACTGTGGTAAGGGGAGACTGGGAGTGACTGGTTAGCCCCCAGGAGATGCTGCGGCTGGAGGGAGGAGGGGGTCATAGCATGCACGTGGTGTGGACCTCGCGGCTGCTGGGCACTGTGGTAAGGGGAGACTGGTAGTGACTGGTTAGCTCCCAGGAGACGCTGCGGCTGGAGGGAGGAGGGGGTCGGAGCCTGCAAGCAGCTCGGACTTCTGCAGCGCTACCCGCCGGCTAAAGTGTGTTAAGGAGCTGGGCGCACCTCTCTGCGGGTGGCAGCGCTGCAGCTAGCGGTGGGGTTGCCGGGGCTGGAGATAACAGAGGCAGTACGGAACCTGCACAGCGGCAGGTGCCCCACAAAACTGCAGCTAAGAAGCGTGGAGTGTGCCAGAAAGTGACGCTCCTCTGCGCCAGAGAGACCCTACTGAGTATGCTGATGTGGGGGGGTCAAGCACACAGTGAGCCGGTGCCCATCTGTCTGTACGGCATACCCCCTCACACACCCCCATACCTCCCAAATGTCCCGATTTTCGCGGGACAGTCCCATTTTTTTGGGTCTGTCCCGCTGTCCCACCCGCAGGTCGCAGTGTCCCGCGGTGAGGGGGGGGTCAGTTGGAAAGCTCCTGTACTCGCTGTTCTGCTTAGCAGAGCAGCGGTGAATAGTGGAGACAGAGGGAGAGGGGGCATCAGGGGGTATGGATTAATGGGGGGGTACCAGCAGCAGAGCCGGATTAAGGGGGGGGGCAGGGGGTACGTACCGTTGGCCCCACAGTTTTAGGGGGCCCCCCGGCTTGAGTAGCTCTGTCCCAGCTCAGAAGCTCCCCCGTCCTGCCAGCAACAACGGCAGCATTGTGCTACTGTCAGCACACGCTGCTGCGTATTGGCAGGTCTGTGGTGTTGCAGGAAGGCAGCAGTCTCCCTGCTTTCTTCTGCCTGTGCGGGTGTGTAGGGGAAAGCGACCACCTCCTCTGGATTTACCCCTAGCTGAGGGGCCAAAATTCCATAAAATAAAAATAAATCCCGGAATTTGCGTAAGGGGGCATGTCCTAATCTTGCGATTAGGTCACGCCCCCAACCCACAGCAGGCACAGCAATGAGATAGGGCTCCCCTGTCTCAAGTGCCCTGGGCCCCCCAGACTCATAATCAGCCCCTGGGGGCATGCCAGCAGCTCACAGAGCGCTGGGCATGCTCCCTCACTGACTAAAACGGGGGCCCTCCCGTGAAGCCACGCCCCCTTTTCGCCGAGTGTGTGTCCCTCCTTCTGCCTGAAGAAAGCTCCTGAAGAAAGCTGGGAGGTATGCACCCCTGCCTGTGCCATGCCCATACTATCGGCTTCTGCTCCTAGTCTCCTATAGATTTGGCCAGATCTGTGACTCATTTGACTAACTCCGCCCAGTGTTGTGACTCTGCCCAGCGTTAGCAAATGAGTCACAAAGTCACAGATCTGGGCTATTATATAGGATATATATATATATATATATATATATATATATCTACACTGCTCAAAAAAATAAAGGGAACACTTAAACAACACAATGTAACTCCAAGTCATCACACTTCTGTGAGATCAAACTGTCTACTTAGGAAGCAACACTGATTGACAATCAATGTCACATGCTGTTGTGCAAATGGAATAGACAACAGGTGGAAATTATAGGCAATTAGCAAGACACCCCCAATAAAGGAGTTGTTCTGCCGGTGGTGACCAAAGACCACTTTTCAGCTCCTATGCTTTCTGGCTGATGTTTCGGTGCTTTCACTCTAGTGGTAGCATGAGACAGAGTCTACAACCCACACAAGTGGCTCAGGTAGTGCAGCTCATCCAGGATGGCACATCAATGAAAGCTATGGCAAGAAGGTTTGCTGTGTCTGTCATTGTAGTGTCCAGAGCATGGAAACGCTACCAGGAGACAGGCCAGTACATCAGGAGACGTGGAGGAGGCTGTAGGAGGGCAACAACCCAGCAGCAGGACCGCTACCTCTGCCTTTATGCAAGGAGTAACAGGAGGAGCACTGCTAGAGCCCTGCAAAATGACCTCCAGCAAGCCACAAATGTGCATGTGTCTACTCAAATGATCAGAAACTGACTCCATGAGTGTGGTATGAGGGCCTGACATCCACAGGTGGGGGTTGTGCTTACAGCCCAACACCGTGCGGGGCGTTTGGCATTTGCCAGAGAACACCAAGATTGGCAAATTCGCCACTGGCGCCCTGTGCTCTTCACAGATGAAAGCAAGTTCTCACTGAGCACATGTGACAGACGTGACAGAGTCTAGAGACACCAAGGAGAACGTTCTGCTGCCTGCAACACCCTCCAGCATGACCGGTTTGGCAGTGGGTCAGTAATGGTGTGGGGTGGCATTTCTTTGGGGGCCGCACAGCCCTCCATATGCTCGCCAGAGGTAGCCTGACTGCCATTAGGTACTGAGATGAGATCTTCAGACCCCTTGTGAGACCATATGCTGGTGCGGTTGGCACTGGGTTCCTCCTAATGCAAGACAATGCTAGAACTCATGTGGCTGGAGTGTGTCAGCAGT
This sequence comes from Pseudophryne corroboree, assembly GCF_028390025.1. Lineage (NCBI taxonomy): Eukaryota > Metazoa > Chordata > Amphibia > Anura > Myobatrachidae > Pseudophryne > Pseudophryne corroboree. The sequence continues at coordinate 312,434,949 of NC_086450.1, read as the reverse complement.
TCCTGCAAGACAAAGGCATTGATGCTATGGACTGGCTCGCACGTTCCCAAGACCTGAATCCAATTGAGCACATCTGGGACATCATGTGTCGCTCCATCCACAAACACCACGTTGCACCACAGACTGTCCAGGAGTTGGCGGATGCTTTAGTCCAGGTCTGGGAGGAGATCCCTCAGGAGACCATCCTCCACCTCATCAGGAGCATGCCAAGGCGTTGTAGGGAGATCATACAGGCATGTGGAGGCCACACACACTACTGAGCCTCATTTTGACTTGTTTTAAGGAAATTACATCAAAGTTGGATCAGCGTGTAGTGTGTTTTTCCACTTTCATTTTGAGTGTGACTCCAAATCCAGACCTCCATGGGTTAATACATTTGATTTCCATTGATCATTTTTGTGTGATTTTGTTGTCAGCACATTCAACTATGTAAAGAACAAAGTATTTAATAAGAATATTTCATTCATTCAGATCTAGGATGTGTTATTTTAGTGTTCCCTTTATTTTTTGGAGCATTGTATATATATATATATATATATATATACATGGAGAGAGGTCGGCGGCACTCACAGACTGAGATAAGAGGCTGAATAGCTTCAACGTTTCGGTTTTATTAACCTTTCGTCAGGAATAACAAATAACAAACATAGTGAACTTAAATACATACAGACAGGTAACAAGTGCCAATCACCTTCACCATTGAATTAACGAACATCCGGTGACGTCAGCTGGCAGAACCATCCCACCTCTGCCAGCTCACCGGTCCCTAAGTTAAACTAATTAATTAACCATTACCATGGTGACTATACAGCAGTGTAGCTCAATCAATCAAGCAACCATCATATCTTTATACAAAACAATACAAAACAGGTACATAATGGTTAAACAGCTCCTACAGTTATATCCACAAGTACTAAATAAAGCTAGAGAACGACAGGTATTCATTTAGACCTAAAGGGAAAATTGTATTTAGATTATAGATCCACCGTGCTTCCTTTTGTAATAATAATTTATCACGGTTACCTCCCCTTATGTCCTCAGGAACCATGTCGATCATCTTGTACTTGAGGGTTGCCAAATTGTGTCTCATATCTCTAAAGTGCTTGGCTACCGGTTGATCTATATTTTTACCCTCAAGTGCCATCCTAATCGCACTGCGGTGTTGTGCCATACGTTCCCGAAATTGGCGTTTTGTTTTCCCGATGTAAAACAATCCAAACGGACACCGTATGAAATATATCACATAACGGGAAATGCAAGTCAAAACATGTTTAATGACTATTCTCTTGCCAGTATGGGGATGGGCAAATGTATTGCCAGTTTCCATATAGGTGCATGTCGTACACCCCAAGCACTTGTAGACACCTGGTTTCTTTGCTAAAAAATGAGTAGCTGCAGGAGGTTTTAGCCTAGAGATATCGGTATGTACAATAAAATCCTTAATATTCCTACCACGTCTATAGCATGGTAAAACGCGTTTATTCTTAAGCGTAGACAAATCATCGTCACATTGTAATATTGGCCAATGTCATTTCGCAACACTTACTATATTGGGGGTTGCTGTGGTAAAATCATTTACCCATATCACAGAATTGTCAATCTTATTAACCCTATGAATCTCTGTTGGGCATTTAGGTGCGAGCATCGCTCTGTGCATCGCGTCAACCAGTAATGTATTAGAGTATCCACGCTGCAAAAAGCGAAGCTTCATTGTTTCCATCTGTTGTGATTCATCAATGGGATCAGTACATATCCTATGAACCCTTAGAAATTGTGAATAGGGCAATTCCTGTTTCAGGGACGGTGGATGGAAGCTGGAACTAGCTAGAAGGCTATTGCAATCAGTGGGTTTATTGTATAGTGATGTTTTTAAACCCTCAACAGTATGTTTCACAACCACATCTAGAAAATTTATACTGTCCGCTTGAATGTCATAGGTGAATTTAATGTTTATATCCCTGGTATTGACACACTCCATCATCTCGATTAATTGAGTTTTAGTTCCTTGCCAAATTAAAAACATGTCGTCTAGATATCTGGTGAAGAAATAAATGTTTCTGGCAAACTGTTGTTCCCCAAAAAACAATTTGTCCTCCACCCCGAACATGAAAGCATTGGCGTACGCAGGGGCGACCGGCGTCCCCATCGCGCAGCCGAGTTGTTGTTTAAAAAAATTGCCATAAAAAAGAAAATAATTCCTATTGAGCACCAGGGATAATAGCCGTACAAAAAAAGATAAATCTGGGCCCGTATACAAAGGGTTATTATGTAGCAATTCTTTTACAGCATCCAATCCACGTTGGTGGGGGATATTTGTATATAAGCTAACAACATCAATCGTACACAGCTTGATTGATTGAGCTACACTGCTCAATAGTCACCATGGTAATGGTTAATTAATTAGTTTAACTTAGGGACCGGTGAGCTGGCAGAGGTGGGATGGTTCTGCCAGCTGACGTCACCGGATGTTCGTTAATTCAATGGTGAAGGTGATTGGCACTTGTTACCTGTCTGTATGTATTTAAGTTCACTATGTTTGCTATTTGTTATTCCTGACGAAGGTTAATAAAACCGAAACGTTGAAGCTATTCAGCCTCTTATCTCAGTCTGTGAGTGCCGCCGACCTCTCTCCATGTATGCATGATTTGGAAGGCACCCAGCACATTGTTACCTGAATTCGTGAGTGCCGAGTCTACACTTTCCTTATATTGGGTAGACGCTGTTCTAGCCCTTACTAAGGCACCCGAGAAGATTACACCAGGAATCAGTGTTTTTCACAGTGATACATTTTGTGTGGTGTGGAAATGGAGTCTGATGGCGGTGCAGCTACGGGATATCATGCTATACATCTACCTCTGGGTGACCAGCTCTCCATGTCTGATGCCGATGCTGAGAGAATTCTCTTCAAGGAGAGAATGGCAACCACAGCTGGAGAAGAATCTGCGGAGCAGATCTTTCACAAACTCCTCAAACTACAGAAGAGGGAAGTGGATTATTTCCTACACGGAGTCTCATTATCCGAATATTTCCGGGAGAAGAAACTCCCCCGGGGATTCAGAATCCGTAATACCCCCACTATTGGACGTTTTAGCCCGGAGTTCTGTCGGAGATGGGTGGCCATTCTAAATAAGGCCTCGTTTGATCTTCTACTCCTGGTGATCGAGGAGGCCACACAGGAGATGAACTTGGTAAGAGATAAAATCAATACTTTGGAGATTTTGGGCAAAGAGACTCTACATAAGGACACAACGGGGGACTGGTTAACTAAATTACAAGTGCAAGTTGACAAATATAAACAAGAATTAATTACCTTTAAACAGAATAAGAGGGATATTGTTAACAAGGACTATGAGGATAATCGTGTGTACTTATGGGTTAACCAGCGGGGCGGAGGTCCTGGACAGAATAGATTCCGCAGAGGGAAGAAATTTAGACAACCTTGTGAAACTGACTCCTCAATGGATGGCAGATCCTCTCAGAGTGAGATTGATGGGGAGACATCACGACAACCCTCAGGCAGAGGACGTCCCCCTTTAGGTGTCCGCACACGGGCTCAAAAAATCCCAAGAAAAGACCGGAAACCCGACGATCCAAGCAATGCGAAAGGCAAGCAAAAAAGACTTCAAAGACGAAGTAATGTTAGTTAATTTGTCGTCTCGAGTTTTTTCTGATGTTGAAACCAGAGTTTTGTGTAAAGGGTTATCATTTGTCCCGACCAACCCTCATGTTCCCTTTAATACTATGGTTGATATTAGCAGATTAAATCGTACTCTACGACTGAGGGAACATTTTGATAAGTCTGTTTCTAACTATGTGATTGATCCTTGTCCAATCAGAAGTAAGAGTACGTTTGATCCTCCTTCTTCTAATGCTGCCATAAAATCTTATTCCAAAATACTATCTGATTCCGTTAGTGAGATATCCAAGAAACCTCCTCCGTTTAAACACAATTTGTCCAAATTAGAAAAACAGGCATTGATTGATCTCTCTCGATATACAGATATAGTAGTGCGCTCCGCTGACAAGGGGGGCGCCATAGTAATTCAAAATGTTTCTGATTATCGAGCTGAGGCCAATCGACAGTTATCTGATTCTACTGTGTATTTACCATTGAGTAGTGATCCTACTAAGTGTGACAATGACGAATTGAGTGATGTGATTAATCATGCTGTGGATTTGCATATTATTACTTCTTATTAGTGATGTGCACTGGAAATTTTTTGGGTTTTGTGTTTTGGTTTTGGGTTCGGTTCCACGGCCGTGTTTTGGGTTCGAACGCGTTTTGGCAAAACCTCACCGAATTTTTTTTGTCGGATTCGGGTGTGTTTTGGATTCGGGTGTTTTTTCAAAAAACCCTAAAAAACAGCTTAAATCATAGAATTTGGGGGTCATTTTGATCCCATAGTATTATTAACCTCAATAACCATAATTTACACTAATTTTCAGTCTATTCTGAACACCTCACAATATTATTTTTAGTCCTAAAATTTGCACCGAGGTCGCTGGATGGCTAAGCTAAGCGACACAAGTGGCCGACACAAACACCTGGCCCATCTAGGAGTGGCACTGCAGTGTCAGGCAGGATGGCCCTTCAAAAAAATACTCCCCAGACAGCACATGATGCAAAGAAAAAAAGAGGTGCAATGAGGTAGCTGTGTGACTAAGCTAAGCGACCCTAGTGGCCGACACAAACACCTGGCCCATCTAGGAGTGGCACTGCAGTGTCACGCAGGATGGCCCTTCAAAAAAATACTCCCCAAACAGCACATGACGCAAAGAAAAAAAGAGGTGCAATGAGGTAGCTGTGTGACTAAGCTCAGCGACCCAAGTGGCCGACACAAACACCTGGCCCATCTAGGAGTGGCACTGCAGTGTCAGACAGGATGGCCCTTCAAAAAAATACTCCCCAAACAGCACATGACGCAAAGAAAAAAAGAGGCGCAATGAGGTAGCTGTGTGACTAAGCTAAGCGACCCTAGTGGCCGACACAAACACCTGGCCCATCTAGGAGTGGCACTGCAGTGTCACGCATGATGGCCCGTCAAAAAAATACTCCCCAAACAGCACATGACGCAAAGAAAAAAAGAGGTGCAATGAGGTAGCTGTGTGACTGAGCTCAGCGACCCAAGTGGCCGACACAAACACCTGGCCCATCTAAGAGTGGCACTGCAGTGTCAGACAGGATGGCCCTTCAAAAAAATACTCCCCAAACAGCACATAACGAAAAGAAAAAAAGAGGCGCAATAAGGTAGCTGTGTGACTAAGCTAAGCGACCCTAGTGGCCGACACAAACACCTGGCCCATCTAGGAGTGGCACTGCAGTGTCACGCAGGATGGCCCTTCAAAAAAATACTCCCCAAACAGCACATGACGCAAAGAAAAATGAAAGAAAAAAGAGGTGCAAGATGGAATTGTCCTTGGGCCCTCCCACCCACCCTTATGTTGTATAAACAGGACATGCACACTTTAACGAACCCATCATTTCAGCGACAGGGTCTGCCACACGACTGTGACTGAAATGACTGGTTGGTTTGGGCCCCCACCAAAAAAGAAGCAATCAATCTCTCCTTGCACAAACTGGCTCTACAGAGGCAAGATGTCCACCTCATCATCATCGTCCGATTCATCACCCCTTTCACTGTGTACATCCCCCTCCTCACAGATTATTAATTCGTCCCCACTGGAATCCACCATCAAAGGTCCCCGTGTACTTTCTGGAGGCAATTGCTGCTGGTGAATGTCTCCACGGAGGAATTGATTATAATTCATTTTAATGAACATCATCTTCTCCACATTTTCTGGAAGTAACCTCGTACGCCGATTGCTGAGCGGCGGCACTAAACACTCTTTCGGAGTACACACTGGAGGGAGGGCAACTTAGGCAGAATAAAGCCAGTTTCTGCAAGGGCCTCCAAATTGCCTCTTTTTCCTGCCAGTATACGTACGGACTGTCTGACGTGCCTACTTGGATGCGGTCACTCATATAATCCTCCACCATTCTTTCAATGGTGAGAGAATCATATGCAGTGACAGTAGACGACATGTCAGTAATCGTTGGCAGGTCCTTCAGTCCGGACCAGATGTCAGCATCAGCAGTCGCTCCAGACTGCCCTGCATCACCGCCAGCGGGTGGGCTCGGAATTCATAGCCTTTTCCTCGCACCCCCAGTTGCGGGAGAATGTGAAGGAGGAGATGTTGACGGGTCGCGTTCCGCTTGACTTGACAATTTTCTCACCAGCAGGTCTTTGAACCTCTGCAGACTTGTGTCTGCCGGAAAGAGAGATCCAACGTAGGTTTTAAATCTAGGATCGAGCACGGTGGCCAAAATGTAGTGCTCTGATTTCAACAGATTGACCACCCGTGAATCCTGGTTAAGCGAATGAAGGGCTCCATCCACAAGTCCCACATGCCTAGCGGAATCGCTCTGTTTTAGCTCCTCCTTCAATGCATCCAGCTTCTTCTGCAAAAGCCTGATGAGGGGAATGACCTGACTCAGGCTGGCAGTGTCTGAACTGACTTCACGTGTGGCAAGTTCAAAAGGTTGCAGAACCTTGCACAACGTTGAAATCATTCTCCACTGCGCTTGAGACAGGTGCATTCCACCTCCTTTGCCTATATTGTGGGCAGATGTATAGGCTTGAATGGCCTTTTGCTGCTCCTCCATCCTCTGAAGCATATAGAGGGTTGAATTCCACCTCGTTACCACCTCTTGCTTCAGATGATGGCAGGGCAGGTTCAGGTGTTTTTGGTGGTGCTCCAGTCTTCTGTACGCGGTGCCTGTACGCCGAAAGTGGCCCGCAATTCTTCTGGCCACCGACAGCATCTCTTGCACGCCCCTGTCGTATTTTAAATAATTCTGCACCACCAAATTCAAGGTATGTGCAAAACATGGGACGTGCTGGAATTTGCCAAGATGTAATGCACGCACAATATTGCTGGCATTGTCCGATGCCACAAATCCACAGGAGAGTCCAATTGGGGTAAGCCATTCTGCGATGATCTTCCTCAGTTGCCGTAAGAGGTTTTCAGCTGTGTGCGTATTCTGGAAAGCGGTGATACAAAGCGTAGCCTGCCTAGGAACGAGTTGGCGTTTGCGAGATGCTGCTACTGGTGCCACCGCTGCTGTTCTTGCAGCGGGAGGCAATACATCTACCCAGTGGGATGTCACAGTCATATAGTCCTGAGTCTGCCCTGCTCCACTTGTCCACATGTCCGTGGTTAAGTGGACATTGGGTACAACTGCATTTTTTAGGACACTGGTGACTCTTTTTCTGACGTCCGTGTACATTCTCGGTATCGCCTGCCTAGAGAAGTGGAACCTAGATGGTATTTGGTAACGGGGGCACACTACCTCAAGCAATTCTCTAGTTCCCCGTGAACTAACGGCGGATACTGGACGCACGTCTAACACCAACATAGTTGTCAAGGCCTGAGTTATCCGCTTTGCTACAGGATGACTGCTGTGATATTTCATCTTCCTCGCAAAGGACTGTTGGACAGTCAATTGCTTACTGGAAGTAGTACAAGTGGTCTTCCGACTTCCCCTCTGGGATGACGATCGACTCCCAGCAGCAACAACAGCAGCGCCAGCAGCAGTAGGCGTTACACTCAAGGATGCATCGGAGGAATCCCAGGCAGGAGAGGACTCGTCAGACTTGCCAGTGACATGGCCTGCAGGACTGTTGGCTTTCCTGGGTAAGGAGGAAATTGACACTGAGGGAGTTGGTGGTGTGGTTTGCGGGAGCTTGGTTACAAGAGGAAGGGATTTACTGGTCAGTGGACTGCTTCCGCTGTCGCCCAAAGTTTTTGAACTTGTCACTGACTTATTATGAATGCGCTGCAGATGACGTATAAGGGAGGATGTTCCGAGGTGGTTAACGTCCTTACCCCTACTTATTACAGCTTGACAAAGGCAACACATGGCTTGACACCAGTTGTCCACATTTCTGTTGAAATAATTCCACACTGAAGAGCTGATTTTTTTTGTATTTTGACCAGGCATGTCAATGGCCATATTCCTCCCACGGACAACAGGTGTCTCCCCGGGTGCCTGACTTAAACAAACCACATCACCATCAGAATCCTCCTTGTCAATTTCCTCCCCAGCACCAGCAACACCCATATCCTCATCCTGGTGTACTTCAACACTGACATCTTCAATTTGACTATCAGGAACTGGACTGTGGGTGCTCCTTCCAGCACTTGCAGGGGGCATGCAAATGGTGGAAGGCGCAAGCTCTTCCCGTCCAGTGTTGGGAAGGTCAGGCATCGCAACCGACACAATTGGACTCTCCTTGGGGATTTGTGATTTCGAAGAACGCACAGTTCTTTGCTGTGCTTTTGCCAGGTTAAGTCTTTTCTTTTTTCTAGCGAGAGGATGAGTGCTTCCATCCTCATGTGAAGCTGAACCACTAGCCATGAACATAGGCCACGGCCTCAGCCGTTCCTTGCCACTCCGTGTCGTAAATGGCATATTGGCAAGTTTACGCTTCTCCTCAGACGCTTTTAATTTTGATTTTTGGGTCATTTTACTGATCTTTTGTGTTTTGGATTTTACATGCTCTGTACTATGACATTGGGCATCGGCCTTGGCAGACGACGTTGATGGCATTTCATCGTCTCGGCCATGACTAGTGGCAGCAGCTTCAGCACGAGGTGGAAGTGGATCTTGATCTTTCCCTATTTTTTTAACCTCCACATTTTTGTTCTCCATATTTTAATGCGCACAACTAAAAGCCACCACAGGTATACAATGTAGATGGATGGATAGTATAGTATTACTTATACTTATGGACGACGAGTGCACTGACGACACACAGGTAGGTACAGCCGTGGCCTACCGTACTGCTATATATATATATAATATACTGTATAATAATAATAACGGACCTGGTGGACACTGTCAGCAGACTGCTAAACTAGTATGAAGGAAAAAACCCCCACCACAGGTATACAATGTAGATGGATGGATAGTATAGTATTATATTACTTATGGACGACGAGTGCACTGACGACACAGAGGTAGGTACAGCCGTGGCCTACCGTACAGCTATATATATATATAATATACTGTATAATAATAATAACGGACCTGGTGGACACTGTCAGCAGACTGCTAAACTAGTATGAAGGAAAAAACCCCCACCACAGGTATACAATGTAGATGGATGGATAGTATAGTATTATATTACTTATGGACGACGAGTGCACTGACGACACAGAGGTAGGTACAGCCGTGGCTTACCGTACTGCTATATATATATATATATAATATACTGTATAATAATAATAACGGACCTGGTGGACACTGTCAGCAGACTGCTAAACTAGTATGAAGAAAAAAAAAGCCACCACAGGTATACAATGTAGATGGATGGATACTATAGTATAGTATTATATTACTTATGGACGACGAGTACACTGACTACACAGAGGTAGGTACAGCCATGGCCTACCGTACTGCTATATATATATATATATATTATATACTGTATAATAATAACGGATCAGGTGGACACTGTCAGCAGACTGCTAAACTAGTATGAAGAAAAAAAAAACCACCACAGGTATACAATGTAGATGGATGGATAGTATAGTATTACTTATACTTATGGACGACGAGTGCACTGACGACACACAGGTAGGTACAGCCGTGGCCTACCGTACTGCTATATATATATATAATATACTGTATAATAATAATAACGGACCTGGTGGACACTGTCAGCAGACTGCTAAACTAGTATGAAGAAAAAAACCAACCACAGGTATACAATGTAGATGGATGGATAGTATAGTATTATATTACTTATGGACGACGAGTGCACTGACGACACAGAGGTAGGTACAGCCGTGGCCTACCGTACAGCTATATATATATATATATATATATATATATATATAAATAATATTCTGTATAATAATGATAACGGACCTGGTGGACACTGTCAGCAGACTGCTAAACTAGTATGAAAAAAAAAAAAACCACCACAGGTATACAATGTAGATGGATGGATATTATAGTATTATATTACTTATGGACGACGAGTGCACTGACGACACAGAGGTAGGTACAGCCGTGGCCTACCGTACTGCTATATATATATATAATATACTGTATAATAATAATAATAACGGACCTGGTGGACACTGTCAGCAGACTGCTAAACTAGTATGAAGGAAAAAAAAACCACCACAGGTATACAATGTAGATGGATGGATAGTATAGTATTATATTACTTATGGACGACGAGTGCACTGACGACACAGAGGTAGGTACAGCCGTGGCCTACCGTACTGCTATATATATATATATATATAATATACTGTATAATAATAATAACGGACCTGGTGGACACTGTCAGCAGACTGCTAAACTAGTATGAAGAAAAAAAAAGCCACCACAGGTATACAATGTAGATGGATGGATACTATAGTATAGTATTATATTACTTATGGACGACGAGTACACTGACTACACAGAGGTAGGTACAGCCATGGCCTACCGTACTGCTATATATATATATATATATTATATACTGTATAATAATAACGGATCTGGTGGACACTGTCAGCAGACTGCTAAACTAGTATGAAGAAAAAAAAAACCACCACAGGTATACAATGTAGATGGATGGATAGTATAGTATTATATTACTTATGGACGACGAGTGCACTGACGACACAGAGGTAGGTACAGCCGTGGCCTACCGTACTGCTATATATATATATATATATATATATATATAATATACTGTATAATAATAACGGACCTGGTGGACACTGTCAGCAGACTGCTTAAATAGTATGAAGAAAAAAAAAACCACCACAGGTATACAATGTAGATGGATGGATAGTATAGTATTATATTACTTATGGACGACGAGTGCACTGACGACACAGAGGTAGGTACAGCCGTGGCCTACCATACTGCTATATATATATATATATATATATATATAATATACTGTATAATAATAATAACGGACCTGGTGGACACTGTCAGCAGACTGCTAAACTAGTATGAAGAAAAAAAAAGCCACCAAAGGTATACAATGTAGATGGATGGATACTATAGTATAGTATTATATTACTTATGGACGACGAGTGCACTGACGACACAGAGGTAGGTACAGCCGTGGCCTACCGTACTGCTATATATATATATAATATACTGTATAATAATAACGGACCTGGTGGACACTATCAGCAGACTGCTAAACTAGTATGAAGAAAAAAAAAACCACCACAGGAGTGTTTTTCAGGCAGACGAACGTATACTGGACTGGTGGTCACTGTCAGCAAAACTGTGCACTGTACTCCTGCTATAACTGCTCCCCAGTCCCCACAATTAGGCAGTGTGAGCAGTGCACTCAGCACAGATATATGCAGCAGTGCAGCACACTGAGTGAGCACAGATATGGTGGAGCGTTTTTTTCAGGCAGAGAAACAACGGATTAAACTCACTGGTGGTATTATAATCAAAACCCTGCACTGTACTCCCTAACAGCTGCTCCCCGTCCCCAATCCTCCCCACAATTATAACTAAGTCTTTTCTACTATAACGGAGAGGACGCCAGCCACGTCCTCTCCCTATCAATCTCAATGCACGTGTGAAAATGGCGGCGACGCGCGGCTCCTTATATAGAATCCGAATCTCGCGAGAACCCGACAGCGGGATGATGACGTTCGGGCGCGCTCGGGTTAACCGAGCAAGGCGGGAGGATACGAGTCGCTCGGACCCGTGAAAAAAAAAAAATACTTCTTATGCTGCAGGAGCGCTTATTAACAGGTTCCCGAGGGTACCTATTTTTAATATGTCCCTAAATTACATAAGGATAGATTTTTTCCTCCAGGCAGACTTATAGTGTCTGCCACTAATTCTGTTTACAGTGCTGTGTCTCAATTTTTAGATGCTTTTTTGCAGCCAGTGGTACAGTGTCAAAAGACATTTTTAAAAGACACTGCTACTTTTCTTACTAAACTTGCTACTCTCAATGATCTCCCTAATGAGTTTTGGCTGTGTACGATTGATGTCGTTAGCTTATATACAAATATCCCCCACCAACGTGGATTGGATGCTGTAAAAGAATTGCTACATAATAACCCTTTGTATACGGGCCCAGATTTATCTTTTTTTGTACGGCTATTATCCCTGGTGCTCAATAGGAATTATTTTCTTTTTTATGGCAAATTTTTTAAACAACAACTCGGCTGCGCGATGGGAACGCCGGTCACCCCTGCGTACGCCAATGCTTTCATGTTCGGGGTGGAGGACAAATTGTTTTTTGGGGAACAACAGTTTGCCAGAAACATTTATTTCTTCACCAGATATATAGACGACATGTTTTTAATTTGGCAAGGAACTAAAACTCAATTCATCGAGATGATGGAGTGTGTCAATACCAGGGATATAAACATTAAATTCACCTATGACATTCAAGCGGACAGTATACATTTTCTAGATGTGGTTGTGAAACATACTGTTGAGGGTTTAAAAACATAACTATACAATAAACCCACTGATTGCAATAGCCTTCTAGCTAGTTTCAGCTTCCATCCACCGTCCCTGAAACAGGAATTGCCCTATTCACAATTTCTAAGGGTTCATAGGATATGTACTGATCCCATTGATGAATCACAACAGATGGAAACAATGAAGCTTCGCTTTTTGCAGCGTGGATACTCTAATACATTACTGGTTGACGCGATGCACAGAGCGATGCTCGCACCTAAATACCCAACAGAGATTCATAGGGTTAATAAGATTGACAATTCTGTGATATGGGTAAATGATTTTACCACAGCAATCCCCAATATAGTAAGTGTTGTGAAACGACATTGGCCAATACTACAATGTGACGATGATTTGTCTACGCTTAAGAATAAACGCGTTTTACCATGCTATAGACGTGGTAGGAATATTAAGGATTTTATTGTACATACCAATATCTCTAGGCTGAAACCTCCTGCAGCTACTCATTTTTTAGCAAAGAAACCAGGTGTCTACAAGTGCTTGGGGTGTACGACATGCACCTATATGGAAACTGGCAATACATTTGCCCATCCCCATACTGGCAAGAGAATAGTGATTAAACATGTTGTGACTTGCATTTCCCGTTATGTGATATATTTCATACGGTGTCCGTGTGGATTGTTTTACATCGGGAAAACAAAGCGCCAATTTCGGGAACGTATGGCACAACACCGCAGTGTGATTAGGATGGCACTTGAGGGTAAAAATATAGATCAACCGGTAGCCAAGCACTTTAGAGATATGAGACACAATTTGGCAACCCTCAAGTACAAGATGATCGACATGGTTCCTGTGGACATAAGGGGAGGTAACCGTGATAAATTATTATTACAAAAGGAAGCACGGTGGATCTATAATCTAAATACAATTTTCCCTTTAGGTCTAAATGAATACCTGTCGTTCTCTAGCTTTATTTAGTACTTGTGGATATAACTGTAGGAGCTGTTTAACCATTATGTACCTGTTTTGTATTGTTTTGTATAAAGATATGATGGTTGCTTGATTGATTGAGCTACACTGCTGTATAGTCACCATGGTAATGGTTAATTAATTAGTTTAACTTAGGGACCGGTGAGCTGGCAGAGGTGGGATGGTTCTGCCAGCTGACGTCACCGGATGTTCGTTAATTCAATGGTGAAGGTGATTGGCACTTGTTACCTGTCTGTATGTATTTAAGTTCACTATGTTTGCTATTTGTTATTCCTGACGAAGGTTAATAAAACCGAAACGTTGAAGCTATTCAGCCTCTTATCTCAGTCTGTGAGTGCCGCCGACCTCTCTCCATGTATGCATGATTTGGAAGGCACCCAGCACGTTGTTACCTGAATTCGTGAGTGCCGAGTCTACACGCTCCTTATATATATATATATATATATATATATATATATAAAACACAGTCGGCGGCACTCACGGCTCCCTCAGCGGGGAATAAAACGAGACCAAGTCTCTTCGTGACTTGGTCTTGTTTTATTCCCCGCTGAGGGAGCCGTGAGTGCCGCCGACTGTGTGTTATGTTTGGAGACATCCCTGCTGGGGATGTTATACGGAGGGCACCGGCCTTATTTACTTGTATTGCCTAGTATGGAGTGCTGCTGACTATTGCAAAGATTATATATATATATATATATATATATATACAGTATATACATATCTATTAGTGGCAGATTAAGGTTCCCAAGGGCCTGGAGCTGAAATATATGAAGGGCCTATTGTGTGTCGCTGCGGGGGGTGTGACCAGCATGGTGGTGGTGTGACTACATATTTAAAAGTGTGGCCAATGATGTGTGTGGGGGTGTAGTCTGTGCTGTACAGTGTGGCTAGCACCATGTAGGGCAGCGGTGGCCAACCCGCGGCTCTCGAGCCGCATGCGGCTCTTTCATCCACTGCATGCGGCTCGAGTCGATCTGCTCCTGGCCACCGCTGCCCCACACAGTGCACACACTGCCACAGCCGGGCCGGGCGCACAGACTTCTAAGGTCTCCGGCGGCGTTGTGTATCTGAAATTCGATGCCGGCCCGTGAGCCAATCAGAGCTTGCGGACCGGCAGCTGAGGCTCCTGATTGGCTGCCGGACCGCGAGCTCTGATTGGCTCACGGGCCAGCACCAAATTTCAGATACACACCGCCGCCGGAGATGGAGGGTTAGGAGAGGCACGCGCTGCGCTCTCCTACCCTCACAGCAGCAGCGTGGTGAGCAACACTTGGGGGGTGGGGGGGTGGTACAAGTGTATCTGCACTGGGGGCATATCTGGCACACTGTGGGGACATGTGGATCTGCACTGGGGGCATATCTGGCACACAGTGGGGACATGTGGATCTGCACTGGGGGCATATCTGGCACACTGTGGGGGTATGTGGATCTGCACTGGGGGCATATCTGGCACACTGTGGGTACATGTGGATCTGCACTGGGGGCATATCTGGCACACTGTGGGGGCATGTGTTTCTGCACTGGGGGTATATCTGGCACACTGTGGGGGCATGTGTATCTTCACTTGGGGCATATCTGGCACACTGTGTGGTGGCATGTGTATCTGCACTGGGGGCATATCTGGCACACTGTGGGGACATGTGTATCTGCACTGGGGGCATATCTGGCACACTGTGTGGGTGCATGTGTATCTGCACTGGGGGCATATCTGGCACACTGTGTGGGGGCATGTGTATCTGCACTGGGGACACATCTGACACACTGTGGGGACATGTGTATCTGCACTGGGGGCATATCTGGCACACTATGTGGGGGCATGTGTATCTGCACTGGGGGCATATCTGGCACACTGTGGGGGCGGGTGGTCTTCAGGTTGCCGACTGTCGGGATCCGGCGCACAGTATACCGGCACCGGAATCCCAACAGCCGGCATACTGACAGATATTCTCCCTCGTGGGGTCCACGACCCCCCTGTAGGGAGAATAAATAGCATAGAGCGCGTAGCGCGCCACCGTGCCCGCAGCGTGGCGAACGCAGTGAGCCCGCAAGGGGCTCATTTGCGCTCGCCATGCTGTTGGTATGCCGGCGGTCGGGCACCTGGCACCGGTATGATGGTCGCCATGACCCCGGCCGCCGGCATACCATACTACACCCGTGGGGGCATGTGTATCTGGCACTGGGGGCATATCTGGCACTGTGGGGGCATGTGTATTTGGCACTGTGGGGGCATATATATATTTGGCACTGTGGAGACGTGTATTTGGCACTGTGGGGGCATACATGTATTTGGCACTGTGAGGGCATACATGTATTTGCCACTGTGGCGCATATATGTATCTGGCACTGTGGGGACATGTGTATCTGGCACTGTGGGGCATATATGTATCTGGCACTGTGGGGCATATATGTATCTGGCACTGTAGGGACATGTGTGTATATGGCACTGTGGAGGCATTTTTCTACGTATGTGGCACTGTACTGGGGAATTATATGTATGTGGCACTGTACAACATGACTAAAAACGGGGTTATGACACAAGGTCATACTCCTACAAACGTCGAACCGAAAGGTGTGCGCACAAAAAGGGGGCGTGGCTTTGTGACAACTAGGCCATGCCCCCATTGTTTGTGTGCGCGCCTTCGGCACGCGCATGATAGTGGCTCTTGTCCCTTGACTATGGAACTTTTCTGGCTCTTTGCCTCTGACTGGTTGGCCACCCCTGATGTAGGGCATAGCTTCTCATCTACCTTCAACCACCTCAATGTCCCTCCTCTCTTTGCTTATATGTTCATGCTTGGCTATTTGAGTAGGGTGCCCGGTTTTTAAAGGCCAAAATACGCCAAAGCCCCTTCAGCAGTGCCCTGCTAAAACAGCCTTTTGCTGCAGTCTTGGAATGGGAGCACTTTGGGGGCGACCCAGCACCTTCATAGGTGCTGAGCATGCCCCCATCACTGATGCCGACAGCTCAGACGTGCCCCCATTTGTGATGTGGCCCTGGATCCTGGAGTGGACACTATGAAGCATACCCCACCTGTTATATTATTGACCAGTAAATAAAAAATACATTAAAAAACAGAAACTATGGTTTATTAATACAATGCAACCATCTTCACCAAGAATAAAGAATGCATGTCGAAGTAAATCCAAATTTAAAGCCATGTTAATTGTTTTCTCTGATATCAAGGGTGATATTTTGACAGACTGGGTACCTGAAGGCGCAACAGTAAATAAGCATTACTACAAAAATGTTCTAGAGACTTTGCGGGGAAAAATCAGAAAAAAGAGCCCACAGTTGAGGCCTCCATCACGACAGCGCACCAGCACACTTAGCTGTTTTTGACCGAAAAACAGCTTTGACCAATGGAAAATTAGAATGCAGATGTGTTTGGCTACATAAGGGGAGTACATAGAAAGGGAATTGAGTTAAAATGTACTAAATATAGTTGAACTCAAATAATAGCATCAGTCTCGTATTTAATTGCCACACCTCGTACACACATAAGCACACGTGTGTGTGTGTGTACATATTATATATATATATATTCTTAGTAGATAGTGGCACTCGCAAAAGTTCATAAAACACCAGGCTGGGGTGCAGCAAATCTCAGGCATCCCAAGGGGTCAATCCACAGTTGGCCATAACTATATCAAAGCATAGAGAGAGCAATCACCAGTCTTCTTAGAAATCAGGATTGGAAACTTATTTGTTAACTCACATCATGTCACAAGAACACATGTCGACATTATGGGCCCAGCATGGCCCTTTATTTTTAAGACCAAGATGCCCAAGTGAAGAAGCATAAATAAATATATATATATATATATATATATATATATATATATAAAAGGAAGGGATGGGGGCAGCGACCAATGGTGTCTATAAATAATTACAGGATATTTAAAAATATGTAAAATATAAACATTTATTTAAAATCTTTTAACAAAACTTTTTCTAAAAAATGGGATAAAAAGCAAATACACATGTATATAAAAGCAATAAAGTGCAAAGACGTATTAAAGTGCTTATCTGAGTCAGAGGTCAATTGGATGCCCAACGCGTTTTGTCATAGAGACTTCATCAAGGGGTACAGGCAGACTGGGACAGGGCTTGAATTTATACTACTGTTACTCATAACTCAGTTGTGACATCACTTCCTGCTCATTAGGAGAGTCTAATTGCTAGATAGCTGAAAACTCATAGTATACTCCCTAGTCCCTCTTGGGACTTGTGCTATGGTCAAATAAATGAAAAACGAGTGTGTTACAGTATATAAAATAACTTAAATAGTTCATTATGTATGAATTTGCGGCGTTTCCGCCACACTTCCGGTATCCGGATGAATTGGAGTCCTGGGCGCGTCACTTCCGCCCCACTTCCGGTTCGGCACTGCGCATGCGCACGCTAGTGTCTGGTACTTCCATTGGAGCTTGAAGTTTCTCCTTGGGTCCGTTTAGTGCTGCGGCGGCCATTTTTCATTTGATGCCCATATATTATTCACAGCGGCGGCCATTTTGTAGTAGATTGTGATTGCCATAATGAGGGACATATTTCATTCAAAACATGTTTTATATATGTTCGGTTTTCCCTTTACTATTATATATTCATGTCAATAGTGTTTATATGTATACATACACATTCAGATACAGGGACATACTCTGATATAAGGATTGCACTAACAAACTGTTTACACAGAGGTTTTAATCGAGTTCTCTTCTTTCTTTTTAATCTCCATGGTAACCGCATGGGAATGAATGAAATATGTCCCTCATTATGGCAATCACAATCTACAACAAAATGGCCACCGCTGTGAATAATATATGGACATCAAATGAAAAATGGCCGCCGCAGCACTAAACGGACCCAAGGAGAAACTTCAAGCTCCAATGGAAGTACCAGACACTAGCGTGCGCATGCGCAGTGCCGAACCGGAAGTGGGGCGGAAGTGAAGCGCCCGGGACTCCAATTCATCCGGATACCGGAAGTGTGGCGGAAACGCCGCAAATTCATACATAATGAACTATTTAAGTTATTTTATATACTGTAACACACTCGTTTTTCATTTATTTGACCATAGCACATGTCCCAAGAGGGACTAGGGAGTATACTATGAGTTTTCAGCTATCTAGCAATTAGACTCTCCTAATGAGCAGGAAGTGATGTCACAACTGAGTTATGAGTAACAGTAGTATAAATTCAAGCCCTGTCCCAGTCTGCCTGTACCCCTTGATGAAGTCTCTATGACAAAACGCGTTGGGCATCCAATTGACCTCTGACTCAGATAAGCACTTTAATACGTCTTTGCACTTTATTGCTTTTATATACATGTGTATTTGCTTTTTATCCCATTTTTTAGAAAACGTTTTGTTAAAAGATTTTAAATAAATGTTTATATTTTACATATTTTTAAATATCCTGTAATTATTTATAGACACCATTGGTCGCTGCCCCCATCCCTTCCTTTTATAAACAAGAATCATTTCGTGGGCTCACCATCCCGATTGTATTTGGGGGCTTAGCTGACGCCCACAAACAGGAAGTGTCTAATATAGCTTAGCCATATTGTGGTTTTAAGAAAGGACATTATTTCCATCTGTGGCGCAGTATTTTTTTCTTTTTTCACGATATATATATATATATATATATATATATATATATTTATATATGTGGAGTAAATTGGTTGTCAAAGGAGCGCTCAGAATCACTTGAAAGTTATTAATGATCTGTTTTACAGTTTCTTATAGACCGATAATCAGATGGAGAGGGAGCTCGTACTGTATCTCTGGAATACACCCTCATACCAAATCACGAAACAACGATACAAATCATTTGGAAAAATATGAATTAATAAGTGGTATCGTTGTTGGGTGTTATGATATGAGGGTTTATTACAGAGATACCAGCTCCATCTCCATCTGATTATTGGTGTGGAAGAAACTGTAAAATAAATTGTTAAGACCTTTCAAGTGATTCTGAGCGCTCCTTTGACAACCAATTTACTCCACTACGTGTTTGGTTCTCCGCTGGCAAGAGGACCTGTCTGGGATTAGCCGCCAACTCCCCCAAGGATTATTGTACTTTAGGGGGTTTACATTAAGTGTTAGCGCAATTTGGTTATTTTGTTTATATTCATATATGTATATACAGTAGGGATCCAGTCAGGATCCCGGCTATCGGGATCCCATCAGTTGAAATGCCGACGCCGGCATCCTGACAATGTTCACAACCCCAGCACGGGGATCCTGATTTAGTGTATACCAGGACGTCAGAGAGGTAAACCATGGGGTGAGTTTGGTTTAGCACCCCTTTGCCCCGGGGAGGGTTACGCTTCACGGGAAGAGTTATGCTGTGAAGAGGGGGAAGGGTTAGGTTTAAGTTTAGGCTGCAGGAAAGGGGGTTGGGTTTAGGCACCACTGGGGAGGATTAGGCTGCGGCAGAGGGTTAGGTTAAAGCTGGGGGTACGGAGGGTAAGGGAGGCATTGGGGGAATTGTACTTACCTTTCCCCTGTTGGGATTCCCACCATTGGGATACCATGGTCAGTCTCCTGACTGACGGCATCCCTAACGCCAGCATTTCATACCCAGCGTATACATTATATTTATATATATAACTCCTCCAAAGATGCACGGCACTCCAGGGACACGATATAAACGTCTTTTAATGGTGCAAAAAGTTCGACATGTTTCGAGGCACCAGCCTCTTCGTCACGACACACCAATAACAAAGTATAAAACATTTAAACAGCTTAAATACCTGTGCTCCATCGAGCTGCTCCTGCTGCTGCCCACAGCGCCACGAGTCACCGCTGTCGGATGTCCGCAGGCCGCTCACTTCCTGGTATCCTGTTGGCTGGTGTTGCCAAGCAACACTCAGCTTGCATCCCAGCGGAGGAGTCCCGGTGTCACATCTAATGGCGGCACTGCAGTAGAACAGGGGCATATAGGCAGGGGCTGCAAAAAAATAAACAAAAATAAACATAAATAATACACAAAAAACATAATTGCAAACATACTAATATTAAGAACATATATCACAACAAGCTATTATAATAATCAATGTGAAAATTAGAACAGACCAAATTAGCCAAAAGTACAACTAGCAGATAGAAATATGTTACATTAAACTATTCCAGTTAATCTTACCGTTTAAACCATGCAGAGAGATAGAATTTAGGCGGAAAATCCACCTAGATTCGGTGAGCAATAGATGTTTAGCTCTATCGCCACCATGGGGAGATTCCAGCACCTGATCAATTATAAAATACTTTAGAGATGTTAATGGGTGGCCCATCATCTTAAAGTGACGGGCCACTGGCTGATCAATCAATCAATCTGTCTCTAGATGACAACTGTATAGCCGACCTATGTAAGGCCATTCGTTCACGAAATTGACGTGTCGTCTGGCCCACATAATACAGGCCACACGGACATACAATAACGTAAACAACAAAAGATGAAGTACAAGTCAAAATGAACCTAATGTCATACGTTTTTGGCAGATGAGGATGTTTAAATGATTTACAAGTGACCATAAATTTACAGGTGGTACAGTTATAACAGCTGTAGCACCCTGGTGGCTTAAAATAAACATTAGGTTGTCGGGGAATACCTCTACCAGTAATGTCGGTAATCATTAATCTATCCCTTTGATTACGTCCTCTTTTGAAAGCTGCCATAGGGCGCATGGTACTAAGTCCCGGTAAATCTTTATCTGTGGCTACAATAGGCCAAAGTGCTTTAGTCGCATGAATTATAACAGGACTGGCTGTACTAAAGTTGCTCACCCAGGGCAAAATTCGTTCTGACTGACGGGTAAGAGGCTGAAGCAATTGTGACCTGGACATTTGTAAAACCTGTAATTTTTGTTCTTCCAGGACCTTAAGATCATAACCTCTTGCAACAAACTTCAAAATAAGCTAATCTATAGCTATCAGTGCATGTGAGGGATCACTAGAGATCCTGGCCACCCTTATCATCTGGGATAACGGCAACCCTCGTTTAAGAGGGCCCGGATGATGACTGGATGCCAGCAAAAAGGTATTACGGTCAACATGTTTATTGAATACCTCTGTCACAATAACACCCTCTTTCAAGATTATACGTACATCAAGGAAATTAGCTGTCTCTTCACTACTAGAGTAAGTGAATTTAATAGAATTCATATTGTTGACTTCCTGCATGAGGGTATTAAACCTGTCAGCACCCCCTGTCCACAACAAAAATATGTCGTCTATATACCTAGTATATAATTTGATATACTGACAGACATCATAGCGATTCAAAAACATACTGTCTTCTTGGTCAAACATAAATACGTTGGCGTACGACGGGGCCAATGCTGACCCCATCGCACACCCGCGTTCCTGTAAATAATAACAACCATCATGAAGAAAGTAATTACGGTGCAGAGTCAATTCAAGTAACCTCAAGAACAGATCATGATTAAATAAATTAGGGTCCAAAAACTGTAACAAGAAATTTTTGCATAGAGTCCAATCCACCCATGTGCGGAATCAATGTGTATAGACTACACACATCGAGACAGCACATGAGTGTGCACTCTGGTATATCCCCAACACCATTTAGCAATTTCAAAGAGTCCGTAGTGTCTTTAAGAAAGGACTGTTTGTTTGAAAGCAGAGGCTGCAACAAATGATCCAAAAGTTGAGCAGTAGGTTGATATAAAGAACCACAAGCCACTATTATGGGGCAGCCCGGTGGGTCACTACTGTTTTTATGCAGCTTGGGCAAGGTATATAATACCAGGATTTTGGGATGGTCCACCTGTAACGCTTTAGCTATTTTAGCTGTGATAAGATTTTGATGTACAGCTGCTGAAAGAATACCATTTAATTCTTTCTGGTATTTAATAGTAGGATTACCATGCAGACGTGAATAAACTCCTTCCTCAGACAACTGATGATTAATTTCAGTACGATACTTATGTATATCTTGTATCACAATTGCTCTGCCTTTATCGGCGGGGTGAATAATAACATCATCATAGGAGCCTAAATCACGTAATGCCATGGATTCTTGATTCGTAAGATTTTTATGAATGATGCCCGATGCAGCTGTAAATTTCATCACAGATTCATCCAAAAGGTGATTAAAGGTCTTAAGTGATGAATTGGTAGAAACGGGATCACACCTAGATTTTGATTTACCTCTAAGGAAGCTTTCAAGTGAAGTTGGATCAGATATACTATTTTGATATTGGAAATGTTCTTTCAGGCGAAGATTTCTTGCAAATATATGATGATCCATACGCCAGGTAAAGCCATCAAAAAAATTAGTAGGGACAAACGAAAGTCCTTTACGTAACACTTGCATCTCCACATCAGACAGAGTCCTATTAGATATGTTGAAGATTAAGTTATTTTCTTGCGAGACAGATTTCTCCTGACTTCGCGTACCTCTTTTACATTGCTTTCCCCTGCGGGTGGCCTTCCTCCGTGTGCTTGAGCAACAGGCACTTTGTCTAAAGGGACATCTGCTGAAGTGGATGATTCCTCAGGCTCTGATGTAGCAAATTCACTATCACTATTATTATGCAAAGCCCCATTTCTATTACGACTCTGAGGAAGTCTCTGTTGCCATGGCCTTCTACGCCTTTCCAGAGCCCTACTACGACTTTCGGATCCACCTCCAGATAACCCCTTGTAAACGCGGTTCTCCTCATAATCTGCATCTACAGTATGCTTTTTGTTCTTTTTTAACTTGATAAGATTCTTTCTGTATTGTTCACACTGTTGTTGTAACTTAGAAACCCAGCCAGCATTCGCCTCATCTTCCAAGATGCTCTGGTGTTCTCTTTCAAGATTCTGGATCTTAGTGTGTGCAATCTGGAGCTCGTGTCCAGCTTCCTCGATAACGAGGATCATCAGATCCAGGGCACATTTATTCAAGATACCTATCCATTTGCAAACAAAATCTGGATTCTGTCTTCCAATAGTCGGGGAGTTATTAACTTTAAAACCCTGTGGAATTTTCCGTTCACGTAAATAATCTGAAAGAGAAGATCCATGCATCAGATAGTCAATCTCACACCGCTTCAGTTTGAACAATTGGTGATGTAAGTCATCCAAGTTATGGACAGGATCATTAATGGTTACTGTCTCTTTAAACAGGATGTCTTCAATTTGGTCAGTTGTGAAACAAAAAATCTGACTAGTGAGTGTTCTCAAATCTTGACAACCAGCTTGATCTTGAGTAACCAATACTTCAGGATTAGGTTCCATGATAAAATCCCACACAAAGTGATCAATGAAGTAGTATGAAGTGGTTAAGTCCAGGTATATACACAAAACTGCTGATGAAAGTGTACTAATATTGCTGTGGTGCCATGCAACTTGTGCTATGATCAAATGATCAATGCACAAAACATTTACTCCAAATGTGCCGGCACTCTGTGCTAATTGAACAGCTGGTCCCGGTGCCACAGTGCAATGAAATAATGCAACTCCTCCAATGATGCACGGAACCCCAGGGACACGATATAAACGTCTTTTAATGGTGCAAAAAGTTCAACATGTTTCGAGGCACCAGCCTCTTCCTCAGGACACACCAATAACAAAGTATAAAACATTTAAACAGCTTAAATACCTGTGCTCCATCGAGCTGCTCCCGCCGCTGCCCACAGCACCACGCGTCACCGCCGTCGGATGTCCGCAGGCCGCTCACTTCCTGGTAACCTGATGGCTGGTGTTGCCAAGCAACACTCAGCTTGCGTCCCAGCGGAGGAGTCCCGGTGTCACATCTAATGGCAGCACTGCAGTAGAACAGGGGCATATAGGCAGGGGCTGCAAAAAAAACAAAACAAAACAAAAATAAATTGCTTGGTAACACCAGCCAACAGGTTACCAGGAAGTGAGCGGCCTGCGGACATCCGGTGACGCGTGGAGCTGTGGACAGCGGCGGGAGCAGCTCGATGGAGCACAGGTATTTAAGCTGTTTAAATGTTTTATACTTTGTTATTGGTGTGTCCAGAGGAAGAGGCTGGTGCCTCGAAACATGTTGAACTTTTTGCACCATTAAAAGACGTTTATATCGTGTCCCTGGAGTGCCGTGCGTCTTTGGAGGAGTTGCATTATTTCATTGCACTGTGGCACCGGGACCAGCTGTTCAATTAGCACAGAGTGTCGGCACATTTGGAGTAAATATATATATATATATATATATATATAATATAACCAATAATCAGGCACTAGCGTCAGTACAAAAGATATATGCTCCGGTGCCCTCAAGGGAGTTTGCATGCTCCAAAATATGAATCCAGATGGCGGCACTCAGAGACTTTGTAGATAATCAGTAGAGATGTGCGGCGAGCACTTTTCGTGTTTTGTGTTTTGGTTTTGGATCTGGATCCTCGCTCGTGTTTTGGATCTGGATTGGTTTTGCCAAAACCACTCTTTCGGGTTTTGGTTTTAGATCTGGATGATTTTTGAAAAAACACAAAAACAGATAAAATCACAGACTTTTGGGGTAATTTTGATCCTACGGTATTATTAACCTCCATAACATTAATTTCCACTCATTTCCAGTCTATTCTGAACACCTCACACCTCACAACATTGTTTTTATGCCAAAAGGTTGCACCGAGGTAACTGGATGGCTAAGCTAAGTAACCCAAGTTGGCAGCACAAACACCTGGCCCATCTAGGAGTGGCGCTGCAGTGTAAGACAGGATGGCACTCTTAAAAACTAGGCCACATAGAGCACATAATGCAAAGAAAAAAAAGAGGTGCATCGAGATCGCTGGGTGACTAAGCTAAGCGGCCAAATGGGCGGCACAAACACCTGTTCCATCTAGAAGTGGCACTGCAGTGGCAGACAGGATGGAAGTTTTAAAAAATTGGCCCCAAAGAGCACATCATGCAAAGAAAAAAAAAAAGGTGCTACGAGGTCGCTGGGTGACTAAGCTAAGCAATACAAGTGTGTGGCACAAACACCTGGCCCATCTAGGTGTGGCACTGCAGTGTCAGACAGGATGGCACTTTTAAAAACTAGACCCCAGACAGCACATGCTGCAAAGAAAAAAATAAGAGGTGCAAGATGAAATTGTCCTTAGGCCCTCCCACCCACCCTTAAGTTATATAAACAGGACATACACACTTTAACAAACCAATAATTTCAGCGACAGGGTCTGCCACATGACTGTGACTGAAATGATTGGTTTGTTTGGGCCCCCACAAAAAAGAAGAAATTAATACCCCCACCAAAAAAGAAGCAATTCACCTCTACTTGCACAAACTGGCTCTACAGAGGCAAGGTGACTTACTCATCCTCATCCTCTGATTCCTCACCCCTTTCAGCATGTACATGCTCATCCTCCTCACATATTATTAATTCGTCCACCATCACAGGTCGCTGTGTACTTTCTAGAGGCAATTGCTGGTAAATGTCTTTCTAGAGGAATTTATCACTTATTTTGATGTACGTCATCTTCTCCACATTTTCTGGAAGTAACCTCCTATGCCGATCACTGACAAGGTGACCGGCTGCACTAAACACTTTTTCAGAGTACACACAGGAAGGAGGGCAAGTTAGGTAAAATAAAGCCAGTTTGTGCAAGGGCATCCAAATGCCTCTTTTTACTGCCAGTATACATACAGACTGTATGACATGCCTACTTGGATGCTGTCACGCATATAAACCTCCACCATAGTTTCAATGGTGAAAGTGTCATATGCAGTGACAGTAGACATGTCAGTAATCGTTGGCAGGTCCTTCAGTCCAGACCAGATGTCAGCACTTGCTCCTGACTACCCTGTATCTCCGCCAGCAGGTGGGCTCAGAAATTTGATCCTTTTCCTCGTAGCCCCACTTGCGTGAGAAATTGAAGGAGGAGATGTTAAAGGGTCATGTTCTACTTGAGTTGACAATTTTCTCATAAGCAGGTCTTTGAACCTCTGCAGACTTGTATTTTGCCGGAAAGAGAGATACTACATACGCTTTAAACCTAGGATCGAGCACGGTGGCCAAAATGAAGTGCTCTGATTTCAACAGATTGACCACCCTTGAATCCTGCAAAGCGAATAAAGGGCTCCATCCACAAGTCCCACATACTTTGCGGAATCGCTCCGTCTTAGCTCCTCCTTCAATTTCCCCAGCTGCTTCTGCAAAAGCCTGATGAGGGGAATGACCTGACTCAAGCTGGGAGTGTCTGAACTGACGTCACGTGTGGCAAGTTCAAAGGGTTGGAGAACCTTGCACAAGATGGAAATCATTCTCCACTGTGCTTGAGTCAGGTGCATTCCCCCTCGTTTGCCTAAATCGTAGGTGTGTGTAAAGGCTTGAATGGCCTTTTGCTGCTTCTCCATCCTCTGAAGCATATAGAGTGTTGACTTACACTCTTGCTTCAGGTGATGGCAGGGCAGGTTCAGGAGTGTTTGATGGCGCTCCAGTCTTCGGCACGCGGTGGCTGAATGCCGAAAGTGGCCTGCAATTTTTCGGGCCACCGACAGCATCTCCTGCACGGCCCTGTCATTTTAAAAAAAATTCTGCACCACCAAATTAATTGTATATGCTATACATGAGACGTGATGGAATTTCCCCAGATGTAATGCACGCACAATATTGGTGGTGTTGTCCAATATTACATATCCCCAGAAAGTCTAAGTGGGGTAAACCATGTGCGATGATGTACCTCAGTTTCCATAAGAGGTTTATAAGCAGTGTGCCTCTTATGGAAACCGGTGATACACAGCGTAGCCTGCCTAGGAACGAGCTGGCATTTGTGAGATGCTGCTACTGGTGTCACTGCTGTTGTTGCTGCAGGAGGCAATACATCTACCCAGTGGGCTGTCACAGTCATGTAGTACTCAGTTTGCCCTGCTCCACTTGTCAACATGTCCATGGTTAAGTGGACAGTGGGTACAACCGCATTTTTCAGGACACTTAGTACACATTTCTTAATGTCACTGTACATCCGGGAATCGCTTTCTTAGTGAAGTGGAATCTAGATGGGATTTGGTACCGGGGACACACTATCTCCATCAATTGCCTAAATCCCACTGCACCAATGGTGGATACCGGATGCATGTCTAACACCAACATAGCTGTCAAGCCCTTAGTTATCCGCTTTGCAACAGGATGACTGCTGTCAAATTTCATCTTCCTCGCAAAGGACTGTTGGACAGTCAATTGCTTAGTTGAAGTAGTACAAGTGGTCTTCGACTTCCGCTCTGGGATGATAATCGACTTCCAGCAGCAACAACAGCAGCAGCAGCAGTTGTAGGCGTACCACTCAACGATCCTCCAGAGGAATCCCGGTTAGGGGAGGACTTGTCAGTCATGCCAGTGACATGGCCTGCAGGACTACTGACCTTCCTGACTGAGGAGGAAATTGACGTTGAGGGAGTTGGTGGTGTGGCTTGCAGGTGCTTGGGTACAAGAGGAAGAAGGGATTTAGGTTTCAGTGGACTGCTTACACTCTTACCCAAAGTTTCTGAACTTGACAATGACTTCTGATGAATGTGCAGCAGGTAACGTATAAGGGAGGATGTTACTAGGTGGTTAACATCCTTACCCATACTTATTAGGGATTTACAAAGGCAACACATGGCTTGACACCTGTTGTCCAGATTTGTGGAGAAATAATTCCACACCGAAGAGGTGCCTTATTTTTGTATTTTGCCCAGGCATGAAAATAGGCTTATTCATCCCACGGACAACAACTGTCTCCCCCGATGCCTGATTTAAACAAACCAAATCACCTTCCGAATACTTCTCATCAACTTCCTTCTCAGCACCTGCAACACCCATATCCTCATCCTGGTGTACTTCAACAGTGACATCTTCAATTTGAATATCAGAAACTGGACTGTGGGTGCTCCTTCTAGCACTTGCTGAGAGTGTGCAAATGGTGGAAGGAGCCACATCTTTCCGTCAAGTGTTGGGAAGGTCAGTCATCGCAACCACCGACACACTTGGACTCTCCTTGGGGATTTGTGATACCATCTTAGAACACACAGTTCTTTGCTGTGCTTTTGCCAGCTTAACTCGTAGAATTTTTCTAGCGGGAGGATGAGGGCTTCCATCGTCAGGTGAAGCTGAACCACTTGAAAACAGGCCAGGGCCTTAGCTGTTCCTTGCCACTCCATGTCGTAAATGGCATACTGGCAAGTTTACGTTTCTCCTCAGACCATTTAAATTTATTTTTTTAGGTAATTTTACTGAACTTTGGCTTTTTGGATTTTACATGCCCTCTACTATGACATTGGGCATCGGCTTTGGCAGACGACGTTGATGGCATTTCATTATCTATGTCATGCAGCTTCAGCACTAGGAGGAAGTGGTTCTTGATCTTTCCCTATATTTTATCCTCCAAATTTTTGTTCTCCATTATTTTTCGGGAGTTATATACCACAATATGCGGCACAGGAGAGCATACCTTTACACCACACAGGGCAAACGCTGTGACAATTTTTTGTATTAATTATTAATAACCCCTATATTTGGAGTAAATAATATACAGCACAGGACAGCACCACTGAACTTATACAGCAGTACCACTGGATTTATACAGCAGTACCACTGAACTTATATGGCAGTACCACTGGACATATATGGCAGTATCACTGGAATTATATAGCAGTACCACTGGATTTATATGGCAGTACCACTGGACATATATGGCAGTATCACTGGAATTATATGGCAGTACCACTAGACATATATGGCAGTACCATTGGACTTGATTTATACAGCAAAACTACTGGACTTATACTGCAGTACCACTGGACATACAGTATACGGCAGTATCACTGGAATTATATGGCAGTAACACTGGACATATACGGCAGTATCACTAGACATATGGCAGTACCACTGGATTTATACGGCAGTACCACTGGAGATATATATGGCAGTATCACTGGAATTATATGGCAATACCACTGCACATACATTGCAGTATCACTGGACTAAATTTATACGGCAATACCACTGGACTTATACGGCAGTACCAATGGACTAGATTTGCACAGCAGTACCACTGGACTAATATGGCAGTACCAATGGACTGGATTTATACGGTAGTACCACTGGATTTTTGCGGCAGTACCATTGGACTGGATTTATACGGCAGTACCACTGGACCTATACAGCAGTACCACTGGACTGGATTTTTATGGCAGTACCACTGCATTTATACAGCAGTACCACTGGACATATACAGCAGTATCACTTTAATTATATGCAGTACCACTGGACATACATGGCAGTATCACTGGACTGGATTTATACGGCAATACCACTGGACTTATACATCAGTACCACTGGATATATATACGGCAGTATTACTGGAATTATACAGCAGTACCACTGGATATATATACAGCAGTATCACTGGAATTATATGGCATTACCACTGGACATACATGGCAGTATCACTGGACTAAATTTTTATAGCAGTACCACTGGACTGGATTTATACAGCAGTACCACTGGACTAATATGGCAGTACCACTGGACTGGATTTATATGGCAGTACCACTGGATTTATGCGGCAGTACCACTGAACTGGATTTTTATGGCAGTAGCACTGCATTTTTACGGCAGTACCACTGGACATATACAGCAGTATCATTTTTATTATATGGCAATATCACTGGACATATATGGCAATATCACTGGACTGGATTTATACGGCAATACCACTGGACTTATACGGCAGTACCACTGATCTGGATTTATACGGCAGTGCCAATGGATTTATACGGCAGTACAACTGGACTAGATTTATATGACAGTACCACTGGATTTATACAGCAGTATCACTGGAATTATATGGCAGTACTACTGGACATATATGAGAGTATCACTGGACTGGATTTATACAGCAGTACCACTGGACTTATACGGCAGTACTACTGGACTGGATTTATACGGCAGTACCACTGGACATATACGGCAGAATCACTGGAATTATATGGCAGTACCCCAGGATTTATATGGCAGTACCACTGGACATATACGGCAGTATCACTGGAATTATATGGCAGGACCACTGGACTTATACGGCAGTAAAACTGGACTGGATTTATACGGCAGTACCACTGGTCGTGTACGGCAGTACCAATGGACATATAGAGCAGTATCACTGGAATTATGACAATACCACTGGACATATACAGCAGAACCACTGGACTGGATTTATACAGCAGTACCACTGGACATATATTGCAATATCACTGGATTTATACGGCAGTACCACTGGATTTATACGGCAATACCACTGGACATATATGGCAATATTACTGGACTTATACAGCAGTATCACTGGACTTATACAGCAGTACCACTGGATTTATACAGCAGTTCAAGTGGACATATATGGCATTATCACTGGATTTATATGGCAGTATCACTGGATTTATATGGCAGAACCACTGGACATATATGGCAGTATCACTGAAATGATATGGCAGTACCACTGGTCATATACGGCAGTATCACTGGACTTATACGGCAGTATCACTGGACTTGATTTATAGGGCAGTACCAAGTAC
The DNA here is from genome assembly GCF_028390025.1 of Pseudophryne corroboree. Taxonomy (NCBI): domain Eukaryota; kingdom Metazoa; phylum Chordata; class Amphibia; order Anura; family Myobatrachidae; genus Pseudophryne; species Pseudophryne corroboree. The sequence continues at coordinate 312,403,973 of NC_086450.1, read as the reverse complement.
CACTGGATTTATATGGCAGTACCACTGGACATATACGGCAGTATCACTGGAATTATATGGCAGGACCACTGGACTTATACGGCAGTAAAACTGTACTGGATTTATACGGCAGTACCACTGGACGTGTACGGTAGTACCAATGGACATATACAGAAGTATCACTGGAATTATATGACAATACCACTGGACATATACAGCAGAACCACTGGACTGGATTTATACAGCAGTACCACTGGACATATATTGCAATATCACTGGATTTATACGACAGTACCACTGGATTTATACGGCAATACCACTGGACATATATGGCAATATTACTGGACTTATACAGCAGTATCACTGGACTTATACAGCAGTACCACTGGATTTATACAGCAATTCAAGTGGACATATATGGCATTTTCACTGGATTTATATGGCAGTATCACTTGATTTATATGGCAGAACCACTGGACATATTTGGCAGTATCACTGAAATTATATGGCAGTACCACTGGACATATACGGCAGTATCACTGGACTTATACGGCAGTATCACTGGACTTGATTTATACGGCAGTACCAAGTATCACTGAATTTATATGGCGGTACCTCTTGACATATATGGCAGTTCCACTGGAATTATATGACAGTATCACTGGACATATACGGCAGTATCACTGGACAAATATGGCACTATCACTGGACTTGATTTATACAGCAGTTCCACTGGATTTATACAGCAGTACCACTGGACGTATAGTATATGGCAGTACCACTGGATTTATACAGCATTACCACTGGACATATACGGCAGTATCACTGGATTTATATGGCAGTACCTCTGGACATATACGGCAGTATCACTGGACATATATGGGAGTATAAAGGGACATATACGGAAGTATCACTGGACTTATACAGCAGTGCGACTGGACAGCAGCACAGGGACACCACCACTGGACTGATGTAAGACATCACAACACCACTACAATATGCTGGACTTATACAGCAGCACTGGACATATGGCAGCAGTGGACATTATCACTGTGACTGGACTGATGCAGCACAAGAAGACACCACCACTGGACTAATGCAGTACAACACAGCACCACTGGACTGGACTTATACGGCAGCACTGGACATATGGCGGCAGAGGACACCACCACTGTGACTGGACTGATGCATCACAAGACACTACCACTGTACTGATGCAGGATAACACAACACCACTGCACTGGACTTATACAGTTACACTGGACATATGGCAGCAGAGGTCACCACCACTGTGACTGCACTGATGCAGCATAAGTCACTACACTGGTCTGAGTAGCTCAAGACAGCACTGGAATCGCCACCCCACTTTCCCTCCTGCACAGATACTGAGGACGGAGATACATCCTCTAGCTACACTCCAATTCCAGAGTGAAAATGGCGGCGACGTGCGGCTACTTATCTGGAATCCAAAACCTGTGATAATCCGACAGCGGAATGATGAAGTTTTGCCTCGTTCTGATTTCCGAGTCTGGCGGAAAGTCCCGAGCCGGGCTCGTTGCCGGGCTTGGGACATGAAGTTCGGTAGGGTTCGGTTCTCTGAGAACCAAACCCGCTCATCTCTAATAATCAGTAAGTGTGCTTTATTTAATAAAATATAGCACTGTTACTGTTCATCTACAAAGTTTCTTGGTGCCGCTATCTGGATATATATATATATATATATATATAGAACAAAGCAAGGACTGGCACTCCTATAATCCATCCGGTATATGATGCCCAGGTGCCAGTACATGATGAAACAGTCCAAAAAGAAAGATACGGCACTCCAAGACTGGTATAACATACCCTCAGGCAGCAGAAGACAAAAGCTGACAGCGCAGCATGGTAATGTCAACGTTTCATTTAATTAGCTTTTGTCTTCTGCTGCCTGAGGGTATGTTATACCAGTCTTGGAGTGCCGTATCTTTCTTTTTGGACTATATATATATATATATATATATATATATATATACACACGTGTATATATTGGATATTATATGTAGTGGATAATTTATATATATATATATATATATATGTCCTCCAATTTAAGGCACTCTGTGAGCTTCTTAGTAAATAATCATTCCAAGACACCAACTTGTGTGCAACGTTTCGGCTTTATTAGCCGTTTTCAAGCAGCGTGGTCATAAGCAGCATGTTGAACAAAATACAGTTTAAATACCCTTACCTGTTCCACAGACACCACGAGCTCCCTCCCGCCTCCAGCCGCGCTGATCTGACTTCCGGGTATGACGTCCTATCTCATCCGCTTCCGCCGCTCAAGGGTATTCATAGCAACCAGCGGTTGTTAACAACCGCGTCGGTTGCCAAGCTCCCCTTGCGGACAGCGCGTTACAGTGTTCAGACCTCAATCCTATGCCATCAACAGCGTGGTCTCATTGGCTGGGTACGGACGCCGTTATGGGTCTGTGGAAACAAAACCATACACAAAGAAGTGATAAAACAATACTTATAGCATAGAAAACTAACACTAATCAACATTAAAAATTAAAAACAAATTGGAGCTCATATTGTACAGATATGAATACAACTTTATCAGAATCAGTATTGCTAACTCAAAAGCATACTTCAGAACTTACTTATTAAGGATATTATTCCATATTACAAAAAAACACTTAAATTTAATTGATCATTAAGGCCCCTCGGTTTCACAGTATCTAGCATGTGGATCCATTTGGCCTCACATTGAAGCAATCTTTTATGACGATCCCCTTGTCTCCCATCATCTGGGATATGGTCAATAATTATATGCCGAAGGCTATCCATGTTGTGCCTTGCTTCTTTGAAATGCCTGGCAATCGGCTGATCTGAACCTTTGCCATTGATGATCTGTGTAGCGCCATACATTCTCTACAAGAGCGTATGGTTTTGTCAATATAGCATAGCCCACAAGGGCATTTAATAAGATAGATGATGTATGAACTTGTACAAGTTAATGCATGTCGTATCTCATATCTGCCGCCAGTATGTGGGTGGCAAAAATATTTGCCTGATATCATATGGCTGCAGGTGGTACACCCCGTACATTTGAAACAACCATTACTTCTACTCTTAATACCACTTTTCAGTTTCAATTGTCTAGTAATGTCTGAGTGTACCGTCCAGTCTCGAATATTTTTGCCCCTCTGATAACAGTGTCTAATGTTGGTGTATTTTAGACTTTTGATCTCATTCTGTATTATTGGCCACAGATTAGCACTTGTCTCTCTAATTTTGTTGTGGGCTACCATATATTTATGTGCCCAATTAAGGGTCTTATCTGGATTTTTCTTCACCGATTTTTTGAGGCTCTCACCCCTTAGGGTGCATATAGCTTTATTTCTTGCAGATGTCAACACATCGTCCCTATATCCCCTAGGTCTAAATTTCATAGGCATAGCATCTAAGCTCTGATCTAATAAATTCTCATCACTAGTGATTCTTCTTGTTCTTAAATATTGGGAATAGGGAAGACTGTTAATGGTTGATTGTGGATGATAACTATCTGCCCTCAAAAGGGTATTCCTGTCTGTTGTTTTTGTATTTACACTAGTGTGGATCACGTTATCACCATCAACTCTAATTTTGACATTATTAGAGTTGATGGTGATAACGTGATCCACACTATTGTATATACACTAGTAATATGGAATAATATGGAATAATATCCTTAATAAGTAAGTTCTGAAGTATGCTTTTGAGTTAGCAATACTGATTCTGATAAAGTTGTATTCATATCTGTACAATATGAGCTCCAATATGTTTTTAATTTTTAATGTTGATTAGTGTTAGTTTTCTATGCTATAAGTATTGTTTTATCACTTCTTTGCGTATGGTTTTGTTTCCACAGATCCATAAGGGCGTCCGTACCCTGTAAATGAGACCACGCTGTTGATGGCATAGGATTGAGGTCTGAACACTGTGACGCGCTGTCCGCAAGGGGAGCTTGGCAACCAACGCTGTTGTTAACAACCGCGGGTTGCTATGGATACCCTCGAGCGGCGGAAGCGGATGAGATAGGACGTCATACCCAGAAGTCAGATCAACGAGGCCGGAGGCGGGAGGGAGCTCGTAGTGTCTGTGGAACAGGTAAGGGTATTTAAACTGTATTTTGTTCAACATGCTGCTTATGACCACGCTGCTTGAAAACGGCTAATAAAGCCGAAACATTGCACACAAGTTTGTGTCTTGGAATGATTATTTACTAAGAAGTCCGCAGAGCGCCTTAAATTTGAGGACATGTATCACTTTACAAAGAGCACCGTGGCCAGAGTTCACTACAGGGAGAGAGAGTGCCGGCTACACGTCTGTGTGTGTGTGTGTGTGTGTGTGTGTGTGTGTGTATATATATACACATACAGCGGTGAGGCTCGGCACTTCCCTGTGGGGAAAGAGAACTTGCTGCGGTGCCTTCTGAGGATATTTTCTGTTTCCAAAATAGACCATTGATGACAGCGGCACTCAGCAGTCTGATCAAAAAGCACAATCTGCCTTTATTACGGTCCTACCCCATCTTCAGGGACAAGCAATACATACAAAAGTGCAAAACACCAATACATTTATACCCACTCTAACAAGTTCTCATAATGATTTACTTTGCTCACCTGTCCGGCGCTGCCATTCCCGCCGCGTCCAGCCACTGACATCGCGGGTCTCGGAACAATGACGTCAATGGTCCACGCCGGACAGGGAGAGCCAATGGGGGAGTCTGTAGATGTGTTGCAAGGTAACACCTGTACACAAAAACAAACGGTGCATGTTAAAAGCTCCTAACGAGTATGTAATTATCTCCCTCACCAAACGTGTTAAATCTTACTTTAAAAACCACAATATCATAATACTGGTTGCTGGGCTAAATAGTAGAACTGTTACATGGTACTCTCTATTACACTTTATATTGTGATTAAATAAACTGAGCCTAAAGTTTAAGCCCTCTACTCTGATAAACATACTTTACTATTTAAATATCTACTTGCAAAAGACAGCATCAATCTAGATGGTATGAAAACATTTAAAAAGATTATAAAAAACTATAAAAAACACTGGATCTCCAGAGTTTCATTCAAACCCCTTGGGGATACTGTGTTAAGGACATGAATCCATCTACTCTCTCTGTAACAGGATCCTATTGCGATCTCCTCCTCTATGTAGGGGGGGCACATGGTCTATAATAATAGCACGTATGCTTGCTATATTGTGTTTGGCTGTTAGGCAGTGGCGGGCCACAGGTTGTTCACTGGTCCCCTTTTCTTTAGCCTACTTGATGGCACTTCTATGGAGGGCCATCCCTTTGCAAAACTGCCGCTGCGTTTTGCCAACATAAGCAAGACCGCAGGGGCACTTCAGCATGTATACGACATGAGTGGTCGTGCAGGTCACCCGATGTCGTATTTTAAGTTTTATCTGTATGTGGATGGCAAAAATTGGGGTCTGTTAATAGAGTGTTACAGGTGGAACAACCTAAGCAACGGTAGCATCCAGCTTTAGGACGTAAAAAATGAGTTTGTTGCTGTTTTATAAGCGGAAAAAACATCCAATTTAACTACTCTGTCACCTATGTTGGGACCCCTGGTATAACTAGGTAATACCCTGGAACCCAACAAGGCCGGTAATACTTTGTCTGTGTTTACTATAGGCCAGAGATTCTTAATCTGTTTTGTGATGGCTGTGGTTGCTGCTGTATAATTATTAGCCAACGGTATTCTGTGGGTCATTTGTTTTTTACCCGCCATTACTGAGGAATTGGGATTTAACAATGAATCCCTGGGAAGACCCATGACTTTGTTTTTACTGGTCAATAAGTCTGACCATGGATATCCTCATCATTCAAATTTATTTACCATCTGGTCTATAGAAGATTCCACCTGTACTGGATCTGAAATAATCCGTCTGGCCCTCAGAAATGTGATTGTGGCAAACCTTTACGTAATGGGAGAGGGTGAGAACTAGCATGATGTAAAACTGAATTACGATCAGTAGGTTTAATGTATAATGTCATTCGTAGTCGGCCCTCCTGTAAAGATATAACTAAATCCAGAAAATGAATCTCCAGATGTGACATTTGATATGTTAATTTAACTGGACTCTCAGTGTCATTATGGTCATTCAACAATCTCTCCAGTTGTTCCTGGGGTCCCTGCCACAGGATAAGAAGATCGTCTGTGTACCTCTTATAGAAGTACATAGACGAACTATGAAATGAACCAAAAAGTGTATTTTGAATAGAATACATAAAGGCATTAGCATATGATGGGGCCACTGGGGACCTCATCGCACAACCAAGTACCTGTAGGTAAATGCAACCATCAAAAGTAAAATAATTACGTGTTAGCACCAGTAAAAGTAGTTTGAGAAATAGGTCGACCGTCGGACCAAGGGGGTCATTCCGAGTTGTTAGCTCGTTGACGATTTTCGCAACGGAGCGATTAAGGCGAAAATGCGCATGCGCATGGTACGCAGTGAGCATGCACTAAGTATTTTAGCACAAAACTTAGTAGATTTACTAACGTCCGAATGCAGAATTTTCATTGTTGAAGTGATCGGAGTGTGATTGACAGGAAGTGGGTGTTTCTGGGCTGAAACTGACCTATTCCTGGGAGTGTGAGGAAAAACGCAGGCGTGTCAGGATAAAACGCGGGAGTGTCTGGAGAAACGGGGCAGTGGCTGGCCGAACGCAGGGCGTTTGTGACGTCAAACCAGGTACAAAACGGGCTGATCTGATCGCAGTGTAGGAGTAAGTCTCGAGCTACTCAGAAACTGCTAAGAATTTTCTATTCGCAATTCTGCTAAACTTTCGTTCGCAATTCTGCTAAGCAAAGATACACTCCCAGAGGGCGGCGGCCTAGCATGTGCAATGCTGCCAAAAGCAGCTAGCGAGCAAACGACTCGGAATGAGGGCCCAAGATACGTAGGGTTATCTGTGATCAAATGACAAACTGCCGCCACACCTGCATCATGAGGGATGCAGGTGTTCTAGGCTAGTAACGTCAGCACTACATAGGGTTACTCCCTCTGGTGGCTCAACCAATGACTGTAGATGTACCAACAAAGATGTTGTGTCTTTCAAATATGATGGGATCGCCTGTATACATGGATTTAGAAAGGCATCTAAAAATATAGCAACTGGTTGGTACAAAGAGTTCCTGGCCGACACTATTGGTTGGCCAGGCGGATTAATCAACGATTTGTGTACCCTTTAGTACCGTGTAAAACAGTGGAATCTTAGGGTGATCTACTGTCATAGCTCGTTTCTGTTCTAAGGATAAAATCCCTGACTCACTAGCCTGTGTCAATAAATCGTCCAATTCCTTTTTGAACTGTACTGTTGGATCATAAGCCAAGAGACTATAGGTCTGTTGATCAGACAGCTGGTGCTTTCTCTCCGATACGTAGTCAGACAAGTCCTGTATAACAATAGCACCCCCCTTGTCTGCACTACGTATCACTATGTCCGTCCTTTTGGAGAGATCATTCAGTGCTGTTAATTCCTGTCAGTTCGAGTTGGAATGAAACGGCTTGATCACCTCTTTCTGGTAAACTTGTTCTGTTAGTCGAGAGAAAGTTCTGATAGATGGACTATTGGTTTTAGGATCAAATTTTGACCTTGGTGCTATTTTCTTTAGTTTAGCTGGAACCGTTGTATCTGTTGATGTTCTAGCACTGTCCCCAAAATGTTCTTTTAAATGTAAAGTCCTGTTAAATTTATAATTCTCCACCTTGGCTGTAAAGGAATCCGGTTTGACCGTTGGTACAAATGTGAGTCCTTTGGATAGAACCTTTTGTTCAATTTCGGTTAGTGGAGATGTCGAGAGGTTAATAACTAAATCAATTATTGGCGTGGAGGTCACCGAGTGTTGTAACCTTTTGTTCTGTCCCGACCTCCTCGTCCGCAGGGGAGTTTTGGCTTATTGCCTGATCGGGTGACCACTCCTAAAGGGTGAGATGTGTTACCTGAGGCTGAAGATACATAAGTGTAGTGTCCCTCACTGGCTGAAGTAATTGATCCCTACTGATCTGGATAAATTTGGCGGTAACGGGATCGTCTGCTGTAATACGGGCGGTCGTATGTTGAGCCCGTATTGTTCAGCCAAGCATACACCCTTCTCTTCTGGTAATCTTGCTGTACCTTGTATGATTTTTATTTTTTGTATTTGATAAGGTCACTCCTATATTGGTCCATTTGGACCTGTAGCTTCTCTAGCCAGTTCGTACTGGTATCCTGGACCAATGTGGCTTTGTGGGAGTTTTCAATCTCTACCAATTGTTCCTTGATTAAAGTCAATTCCCACGTCGACTCTTCCACTACTAATAATAACAGGTCCATAGAACACTTATTTAATATAGCTACCCATTTCCGACAAAATGGGATGCTATACCGCCCTATGGTGGGGGTGTTCCTGATCCTAAAGCCTCTCGGGATTTGGTTATTACGATAATAGTCTGAAAGACTTATCCCATGATAGGTGAAGTCACACTCTCGCTGTTTCAGACGTTGCCACTGGCGAAATAATTCCACCTTTGTAGTAGACTGGGGATCATCATCCAGTTTCCTTGTTATCAATATAGCCTGGGCTTCTGCATCTGAAAAGCGAAAGCGTTCTTTGCATCGTGAAAAAGCATTCAAGAAAGCATTCTTTGCAAAGCGAAAGCTTCTGCATCTGCTTGTGCCAATTCCCATGCTGATTCCATGTCAGTATTGGTGTCTGTCATATTGCAAGCAATTCTCAGCTCAATCTATTAAGCCTGCAGACAAACCAGTTTATGTCCTCTACGTATAACACCCGGAGTAATGAAGAGCGCTTGTCAGAGTAAGCAAGGAGTGAAATAGTTAAAATGTCCCATGGGTGCCTTAGCCAGAAACTCACTCTGCACCTATGGCAAAGGTGTAAACAGAGAGGATTCCTAAATAGACAGCGGTGAGGCTCGGTACTCCCCTGTGGGGAAAGAATACTTGCTGCGGTACCTTCTGAGGATATTTTCTGTATCCAAAATAGACCATTGATGACAGAGGCACTCAGCAGTCTGATCAAAAACCACAATCTGCCTTTATTACGGTCCTACGCCATTTCGGGGATATACCAGGGGTCCCAACATAGGTGAATGAGTAGTTAAATTGGTAGTTAAATTGGATGTTTTTCCGCTTACAAAACAGCAACAAACTCATTTTTTTTAGTCCTAAAGCTGGATTCTTCCGTTGCTTAGGTTGTTCCACTTGTAACAGTCTATTAACGGGCCCCAATTTTTGCCATCCATATACAGGTAAAACTTTTAAAATACGACATCGGGTGACCTGCACGACCACTCATGTCGTATACATGCTGAAGTGCCCCTGCGGTCTTGCCTATATTGGCAAAACGCAGCGACAGTTTTGCGAATGGATGGCCCTCCATAGAAGTGCCATCAAGCAGGCTAAAGAAAAGGGGACCAGTGAACAACCTGTGGCCCGCCACTGCCAAACAACCAAACACAATATAGCAAGCATACGTGCTATTATTATAGACCGTGTGCCCCCCCTACATAGTGGAGGAAATCGAAAGAGGATCCTGTTACAGAGAGAGAGTAGATGGATTCATGTCCTTAACACAGTATTCCCAGGGGGTTTGAATGAAACTCTGGGGCTCCAGTGTTTTTTATAGTTTTTTATAATCTGTTAAAAAAAATCATACCATCTAGATTGACGCTGTCTTTTCCAAGTAGATATTTAAACAGTAAGGTATGTTTATCAGAGTAGAGGGCTTAAACTTTAGGCTCAGTTTATTTAATCACAATATCAAGTGTAATAGAGAGCACCATGTAACAGTTCTACTATTTAGCCCAGCATCCAGTATTATGATATTGTGGTTTTTAAAGTAAGATTTAACATGTTTGGTGAGGGAGATAATTACATGCTCTTTAGTAGATTTTAACATGCACCGTTTGTTTTTGTGTACAGGTGTTACCTAGAAACACATCTACAGACTCCCTCATTGGCTCTCCCTGTCCAGCGTGGACCATTGATGTCATTGTTCCGAGACCCACGATGTCAGCGACTGGACGCGGCGGGAATGGCAGCGCCGGACAGGTGAGCAAAGTAAATCATTATGAGCACTTGTTAGAGTGGATATAAATGTATTGGTGTTTTGCACTTTTGTATGTATTGCTTGTCTCTGAAGACGGGGTATATCCCCGAAACAGCGTAGGACCGTAATAAAGGCAGATTGTGCTTTTTGATCAGACTGCTGAGTGCCGCTGTCATCAATGGTCTATTTTGGATACAGAAAATATCCTCAGAAGGCACCGCAGCAAGTTTTCTTTCCCCACAGGGGAGTGCCGAGCCTCACCGCTGTCTATTTAGGAATCCTCTCTGTTTACACCTTTGCCATAGGTGCAGAGTGAGTTTCTTGCTAAGGCACCCATGGGTCATATTAACTATTTCACTCCTTGCTTACTCTGAAAAGCGCTCTTCATTACTCCGGGTGTTATACGTAGAGGACATATACTGGTTTGTCTGCAGGCATAATAGATTGAGCTGAGAATTGCTTGCAATATGACAGACGCCAATACTGACATGGAATCAGCATGGGAATTGGCACAAGCAGATGCCAAAGAATGCTTTCGCTTTTCAGATGCAGAAGCCCAGGCTATATTGATAACAGGGAAACTGGATGATGATCCCCAGTCTACTACAAAGGAGGAATTATTTTGCCAGTGGCAACGTCTGAAACAGCGAGAGTGTGACTTCACCTATCATGGGATAAGTCTTTCAGACTATTATTGTAATAACCAAATCCCGAGAGGCTTTAGGATCCGGAACACCCCCACCATAGGGCGGTATAGCATCCCATTTTGTCGGAAATGGGTAGCTATATTAAATAAGTGTTCTATGGACCTGTTATTATTAGTAGTGGAAGAGTCGACGTGGGAATTGACTTTAATCAAGGAACAATTGGTAGAGTTTGAAAACTCCCACAAAGCCACATTGGTCCAGGATACCAGTATGAACTGGCTAGAGAAGCTACAGGTCCAAATGGACCAATATAGGAGTGACCTTATCAAATACAAAAAATAAAAATCATACAAGGTACAGCAAGATTACCAGCAGAGAAGGGTGTATGCTTGGCTGAACAATACAAGCTCAACATACGACCGCCCGCATTACAACAGACGATCCCGTTACCACCAAAATTATCCAGATCAGTCGGGATCAAGTACCTCAGTCAGTGAGGGAGACTTCACTAATGTATCTTCAGCCTCAGGTAACATATCTCACCCTTTAGGAGTGGTCACCCGATCAGGCAATCAGCCAAAACTCCCCCGCGGACAAGGAGGTCGGGACAGAACAAAAGGTTACAACACTCGGCGACCTCCACGTCAATAACTGATTTGGTCATTAACCTCTCGACATCTCCACTAACCGAAATTGAACAAAAGGTTCTATCCAAAGGACTGACATTTGTACCAACAGTCAAACCGGATTCCTTTACAGCCAACGTGGAGAATTATAAATTTAACATGACTTTACGTTTAGAAGAACATTTTGGGGACAGTGTTAGAACATCAACAGATACAACGGTTCCAGATAAACTAAAGAAAATAGCACCGAGGTCAAAATTTGATCCTAAAACCAATAGTCCATCTATCAGAACTTTCTCTCGACTAACAGAACAAGTTTACCAGAAAGAGGTGATCAAGCCGTTTCATTCCAACTTGAACCGACAGGAATTAACAGCACTGAATGATCTCTCCAAAAGGACGGACATAGTGATACGTAGTGCAGACAAGGGGGGCGCTATTATTATACAGGACTTGTCTGACTACGTATAAGAGAGCAAGAGCCAGCTGTCTGATCAACAGACCTATATTCTCTTGGCTTATGATCCAACAGTGTGGTTCAAACAGGGATTGGACGATTTATTGATACAGGCTAGTGAGTCAGGGATTTCAGGGATTTTATCCTTAGAACAGAAACGAGCTATGAAAGTAGATCACCCTTAGATTCCACTGTTTTACATGGTACCAAAGGTACACAAATCGTTGGTTAATCCGCCTGGCCAACCAATAGTGTCGGCCAGGAACTCTTTGTACCAACCAGTTGCTATATTTTTAGATGCCTTTCTAAATCCGTGTATACAGGCGATCCCATCATATTTGAAAGATACAACATCTTTGTTGGTACATCTACAGTCATTGGATGAGCCACCAGAGGGAGTAACCGTATGTAGTGCTGACGTTACTAGCCTAGAACACCTGCATCCCTCATGATGCAGGTGTGGCGGCAGTTCGTCATGTGATCACAGATAACCCTACGTATCTTGGTGCGGCGTCGACCTATTTCTCAAACTACTTTTACTGGTGCTAACACGTAATTATTTTACTTTTGATGGTAGCATTTACCTACAGGTACTTGGTTGTGCGATGGGGTCCCCAGTGGCCCCATCGTACGCCAATGCCTTTATGTATTCTATTCAAAATACACTTTTTGGTTCATTTCATAGTTTGTCTATGTACTTCTAAAAGAGGTACATAGACGATCTTCTTATCCTGTGGCAGGGACCCCAAGAACAACTGGAGAGATTGTTGAATGACCATAATGACACTGAGAGTCCAGTTAAATTAACATATCAAATGTCACATCTGGAGATTAATTTTCTGGATTTAGTTATATCTTTATAGGAGGGCCGACTACAAACGACATTATACATTAAACCTACTGATCGTAATTCAGTTTTACATCATGCTAGTTCTCACCCTCTCCCATTACATAAAGGTTTGCCACAATCAAAATTTCTGAGGGCCAGACGGATTATTTCAGATCCAGTACAGGTAGAATCTTCTATAGACCAGATGGTAAATAAATTTGAACGATGAGGATATCCACGGTTAGACTTATTGACCAGTAAAAACAAAATCATGGGCCTTCCCAGGGATTTATTGTTGAATCCCAATTCCTCAGTAATGGCGGGTAAAAAAACAAATGACCCACAGAATACCGTGGGTTAATAATTATACAGCAGCCACCAAAGCCATCACAAAACAGGTTAAGAAACTCTGGCCTATAGTAAACACAGACAAAGCATTACCGGCCTTGTTGGGTTCCAAGGTATTACCTAGTTATACCAGGGGTCCCAACATAGGTGACAGAGTAGTTAAATTGGATGTTTTTCCGCTTACAAAACAGCAACAAACTAATTTTTTACGTCCTAATGCTGGATGCTTCCGTTGCTTAGGTTGTTCCACCTGTAACACTCTATTAACGGGCCCCAATTTTTGCCATCTACATACAGGTAAAACATATACATGCTGAAGTGCCCCTGCGGTCTTGCCTATGTTGGCAAAACGCAGCGGCAGTTTCGCGAACGGATGGCCCTCCATAGAAGTGCCATCAAGCAGGCTAAAGAAAAGGAGACAAGTGAACAACCTGTGGCCCGCCACTGCCTAACAACCAAACACAATATAGCAAGCATATGTGCTATTATTATAGATCATGTGCCCCCACTACATAGAGGAGGAGATCGCAATAGGATCCTGTTACAGAGAGAGTAGATGGATTCATGTCCTTAACACAGTATCCCCAAGGGGTTTGAATGAATCTCTGGGGCTCCAGTGTTTTTTATAGAGTCAACAATGTGATATGAAAGGATGTGCGGAATAATCCAGCATGATGACCGACATGTTTCGGGGCAAGTGCCCGATCCTCAGGGCCACACTTGTGTCTGGCCCTGAGGACAGGGCACTTGCCCCGAAACATGTCGGTCATCATGCTGGATTAAACCGCACAGCATATCACGTTGTTGAGTCTGACGAGTGCCGCCGTTTACAACACTATTTTCTACATTGTGGTTCAATATCACCCGGAGGGCACCTCAGCATATTGCAGTGGAGTTAACAGGAGTGCCGGGTAACCTGGTATACATATATATAAATATATATATATATATATATCTTTATGTAACAGTGCTTCAGCCTTTCAGGTTTCCCTGCATACCTTACTATTTTGCTGGCAGCAGCAGCCAGTAGGTCTGTCACCTCACCTAATTCAGGAGGCTCAGACACCCTGCCACCACACCGGACCAACTTCATTAGCTATTCTGCTGCTGTCATTGTTAGGACTGCCTGGGCTGGGCCACTGTGCTCAGCCAGGTAATTGTAGACTCCACAGCCGGGATGCTTTGTGTGGTAGTGGCACTGGCAGGGCGGCACCTTAGTCATGTCACACACCGGGATGTCACAGAACTGTCATTGTACATATGCTGCGCAGGGAGGGCCAGGGAGCCTTCCACTGTGCCACCATCATCGGTAAAATAACAATGCTGGCGGTGTCACCAGGGTTTGATCTACCGGCCTTGTGGGGGAAAGGATGGTGGGCGGGTCTTCAGCCATCAACTGGCAGACTGCAGTAGAAGTATTTTTTCCCTGTCTGCTGCAGCATTAGAAAAAAAAAAACCTTAAGCCATATGTAAAATAGCAACATTAGCAGTTGATGACAACGCTACAAGTTCACATGCCCCCAGCACATGCCTATTCTCAGTGCCCAATCTGTACCTCCCTTCTGAGGGCTCTGGATCACTAATCACTGGTACTCTGTGCCCAAATAAAGCCCTGATCAATCAGCCTTTTTGTTGAGCAGTTCACCAAAATATCCCCAACCATAAAAACAGTGTTCCTTACCTGCGGGTCAGATACAGTGCAAGTCAGATACATTGTGGGTTAAATACAGTGTGGGTCAGTTACAGTGCGGTTTGGATACAGTGCGGGTCGGATACAGTGCAGGTTGGATACAGTGCGAGTTGGATACAGTGCGGGTTGGATACAGTGCGGGTTGAATACAGTGCAGGTGGGATGCAGTGTGGGTCAGATACAGTGTAGGTTTGATACAGTGCGGGTCAGATACAGTGTGTGATATATTGTAGGTTGGATACAGTTTAAGTCAGATACAGTGTGGGTCGGATACAGTGTGGCATACAGGGTGGGTTGGATACAGTACGGGTTAAAGTGTAGGTTGTGTACGTGCAGAACGAATACAGTATGGGTCGGATAGAGTGTGGGTCAGACACAGTGCAGGATACAGTGCAGGTCGGATACACCAATAGTGTTCCTACTGTACCAGGGGGTACTGGCAGTGTCCTCAGTGTGGGGGTGCTGGCAGTGTTGACACTGCGGGGATGCCGGTGGTATCCTCAGTCATCATTTTTAATGTCTAAACTACATGACAATTTCTCATTCTAACAAACAGCATAAAGTAAATAACAGACGAAACAGTGTCTATAGTATTTGTTCCTCATTTATAGTCTTCATGTCACTAAATCTTGTACAAATAAAAAAAATAAATGTAGGCATTGATGAATTATTCTCTTACCTTAGGTCAACAAAAATTAATTAAAATGCACCATAGATAAGAAGTTGGCAGTTGGGAAAAATATGCACAATGATTTGTGACTCAATTTCTACAATTAAATGACAGTTTAAAATCTTGACTATATTAATAGCAAATCTGTAAAGCATGGCTACACTTATTTCCTAGAAGAATCTATTTTTAGATATGGATCTCTGAATTAATTTTAAGAAAGATATCTACAATGTAATCCATGAATAATTAACAAAATGATGGCTTGTGCTACTAATGTAAAAGTTATAGTTTATGCTCACAAAAGTATTATACAGATAGAAGATACAGTAGAGCAGGGGCATATCTAGAGAGGAGGGGACCCATGTGCAGTGTCTGTCTGTGGGCCCCCTCCTCTCTTGTCCCTTAGCTGGCAGCAGCGCTGTTAGTGCTCTGTCTGAGCACTAGAAACTCTGGCACAATGCCAGAGTCTACAGCACATGCGCAAGTCTCCAGAAAAATGGCGTGACAGCCATTTATTTAGACCTGCGCTTGTGCTGTAGATTCTGTCACTGTGCTATAGTGCTCAGACAGAGCACTAATAGCACTTCTGTGGCTATGGTGATGAGAGAGGACGGGGCCTGTGGCATGCATGGACACCAGGAAGGAAAGTATAGAAAATATTAGTGCTGTGTGTATGGTGTGAGCCACACACACTGTACCCATTATAGATACGCCACTGCTGTAGAGTCTGGAGAGTTTAGCACTCACGTAAAACCATTAGATCTAGCTAGAGATGTGTGCTGATCCCCATGTTTTGTTTTGGATCTGTATTAGCTTTGTGTTTTGGTTTAACCAAAACCGCCCTCATGTATTTTTGTTTTGGATCTGTATTTAGTTTGGTAATTTTTTGTTCTTACAGTATTATTAACCTCAATAACATTCATTTCCAGTAATTTCCAGTCAACTTAGACCACCTCACTGCTCACAGTACTGTGTTCATCCAGTTTACGCCAAAAGGTTGCACCAAACTAGCTGGCTGACCAAGATAAGTGACAGCAGTGGGAGTCACAAACACTTAGCACTTTAATAAACTATGCTACTCAATAGAAAGTAACCAAGAATCATTTAATTAATAAAGACTCATTTCAGAGTACAGAGGTCAGTACAAAAAAATGGAGGTAGCGTATATAAAGGAAGAAAGGTAAAGGAATGATCAATTGAGTGATTGATTATTAAAAAAAATTGAGACGTGGACTATATTGACCCTTCTTTTTGCAGCAAATCAGGAGTGAAAAATCCATAAAATGAATGAAGATTGATTGATTGATTGATTGATTAAAATTAACATGTGTGAGGACATTCTGTAGGGGAAAAAAATGCCATAAAATACAAGACTGATTGATTGATTGATTAAATTAGTAATGTGTTGGAGACATAACCAATAAAAATGTTTGTCTATGCAAAATAGACCAGCAGCTCAGGAGGAGACAAAGGGCTATAAAAATATACTAATGATTGATTGATTGATTGATTGATTGATTAAATTAGTAATGTGTTGGAGCAATAATCAATAAAGAGATCTATGATTTTTTTTTATCCCCAATGCCCCCCAAAAATACAGCAAATTATGAAAAGAAAGTGGTGCAAGATGGAATCGTCCTTGAGCCCTTCCACCCACTTTTATGAAGGACATGCACAGTTTAACAAACCAAGCACTTTAGTGACAAGGACTGCCACTTTTGTGGTTAAAGTGCTTGATTTGTTTGTGCCCCCACAAAACTATTTTTTGGAAGCTGTACCTTTACTAACTTTGACCTCACAAAGGGAACAGTTGCCTTCACAAATGTTGTCAGGATTTGAATAAAAATAATCCCACGCCCAAGAGATGGCTTTTTTTGTCTTACGCCCAGGCATTACAATGGCTTTCTTTCTGTCTCAGGCAAGAACTGCTACTACTGGTGGCTGACTTACACAAACATCATCAATATCCTTCTCATTAGTGTCAGATAGTAGTAATATACAAGTATCCCCCTCATCATGTTCCACTTCCACACTAGCATCCTCAGTTTCTATTAGGTCCTTATCACCAATTGTACTTGTACTGCTCCCTATATGTGCAGATGGTGCAGAAATGGTGGATGGATGTGAAAGATGCTTCTATATAAGGACAGTGTGAGAAATGTCAGACTCACACATAGCTTAAGTAGACACTCCTAGATTTTCCTTAGGGATTTGTGAACACACAGTATTAGCATTAGTGTTCTTTTTTTTTGGGTACTGATTTGTCATATTTTAAGGGTACACCTCTACCCCTTTTTTAACATTGTGAAAGATTTCATGTGCCCTTTCATAAACTTTCTGTCCCCTTGACCACTTTTAGTAGATGTCATACCATCATGACTGGCAGCAGTTGCAGCTTTAGTATTTGGTTGCTGCTCCTGCTTTTCTCTTGACTGATCATTATCCATATCGATGAACACACACCGGTTGAACAAAAAAGACCTATTTTTTTTTCCTTTTTTCAACTTTTTTTGCAAATGACCTCTCACTGCAGAGTCACAGTGCTTATATTTATGTGAAGTTGTGAACATATGTAGTACTATACTGAACAGCAGACACCAGTTGAGTCCAAGGGAATCAAACAAATTATTTTTATGTGAACAAAGTCGAAGTGGGTTAAACCGCACACAGGTAGTAAAAAAAGCACAATAATTTTTTACTTTCTTTGCAAATGACAATTCACAGCAGGGAATCACACCACTTACTGTATTTTAATGTAAACAAAGTTGCAATGGGGTACAGTGTACACAGGTTGTACACAAAAATATATATATTTTTTGCATATGACAACTCACACTGCAAGAAGTCACACCAATTTTATTATGTGAAGAAAGTTGCAGTGTGGTACAGCACACACCAGTTATACAAACAAATTAACAATTATGTGTTTAGTTTTTTTGCTAATGAATGACAACTCACTGCAAACTTATTGCTTTTTTATGTAAAGTTTTACATAAATGCAGTGTGGTACAGCACGCATTAGTTGCACAAACAAATGAACAATTATTGAATGGTTGAATGCATTATATGGACAACAGGACACAGCCAGTAGACAAAGCTGCTCAAATTTTGTCAGAAGGTGTCAGAAGTTGGCAGTGTACTATAGTTGCCAATGTGCATTTGTGAAAGTGTTATGGAGAAGACTAAAGGGGAGATTTACTAAAGGCCAATTTTTGCAGATTTTAATCAATTTAAAATTGAAGAAAATCAATCTCTATCGATGATGAGTTACAGTGGCTGAAAAACAAATTTGCTAACAGGTGATTTTTTTTAAATATTAGTTTTCAATATTAATAAATGTGTGTTTTGGCCATGGAAATACAACATCGATTCTGATCGATTTTCACTGATTTTGAATTGATCAAAATCGATCAAAATTGACCTATAGTAAATTTCCCCCAATAGTTTAAAGAGACACCTTTTCGTTAAATTATAAAATCTACATCCCCAAATGCAATGAAATATAATGACTCCTATCTTGAAAATTCAATAGTAAAGCTGTAAAGTATTTGTGTAAAACCATGCATGTTTATTATACTGTAAATATAGAAAAGTTGTATGCAGTTTAAAGATGTACAGTATGCTAATGATGATGTAGGCAGTCTCCATCCCTCTCACTTTGAATGCAGAATGTAAGTGTTTTTAACATATAAAGCACACAAAATCAAATGGAAAAAAAAGATAACAAAAAAATAAAAATATCTCATGTAAACTAAAATAATAAAGTGATAAAGTACAGTTCACTTGTTCAGGAATCACACCAAGAATAGCTGTTTTATGTAAAACAGCAATAATGACTAATTACTGCCTCAGCAGTTAATGCAATAATACAGTCAATAAATAAATAAATATAGAGTTGCCACTAAGTGGGAAATGTATCAAGCCTTCTAAAGAGAGGAGAAGTTGCCAATAGCAACCAATTACCATCTAACATATATTATGTGCATGCTATAAAATGTTAGGTTTAAGCTGATTGGTTGTTATGGGTAACATCTTACCTTGTAGACTACTTAACTCTTAAGAAGAATTGATACATCTCCCCCTACATCCTGAAAAAGTGATTCAAGCCAGTACTGTACACAGTATGTCCAGTTTAAATTCCCAATGGGAAGTCTTAGAAGTCTTAAAGTGGATACACACTAAGATTATCTGTCCAATCTTTCTGGTTGGAACGAAAATCTGGTAATGTATGCAAACACTGGAAATCAAACAAAAATGGTCATTCAGACAAATTGGTTAAATCCATTTGCTTTAACAAATTTATCCAAACAGACTTTTTAAAATCCACTATGAGAGTATATAAATTGACAGTTTGCAAAAAAAAAATCTAATTTTATAGGTCACCAGATCCATGCTTTCAATCCATAGCACAACTTTGCATTTACCCATATCCTGTACAGTATCACATTATGGTCATAATTGCACCTGGATGAATCATGTTGCAGTAAAAAAGTTATGTGAATGCAATTTTATTTTGCACGCTAGAACGCAAATACTGAATATGGTACAGTAGCTTTACTTTTACACTGTCATTTAGACTGGAGCTAGAGCATACTTCTCTTCCAGTCTGACAGCATATTTTTTTTAATCCACCCCATTGCAGAATAACATATATTGTTATGGAATTTCTTGATGTTATGATGGACTGAAATGAAATAAGTAAATATGTTCAAATTAAGACATTGGCAGACGGAGCTTTCATAATGACATATTAATTAAAACTGCTTAGATGTAAGTATATTTTCCACTTTAAGTGAACAAATATCTACAGTAGTTGACCTAGATAAAGATTATGCTGCAGAGCACTATGTTGTTATTATGCCATCTTGTGGTTAAAGCTGAAAAATCACTAATATGGGGGCTATCCCAGTAAGACAGGGTGGATTGTCACTTCCTCTGTCAGCATGCCAGCTTGCATGCTACATACAGGGTAAGACTGTAAAGGAATTTAGAATCTACGAAACATTTTATTTGACATACAATTTATTAGATAGAAATAACTTCCTTTACACTTTTTGTAGAATGAATGAACAACTACATGGCCTAGAGTCTATTACAATCATCTTAACCAATGTACTTGTCATAAATATTGCAGAACACTTTTCTCTCTTAATGGACTGGACATCTATGGGCACCTACGTAGATATACTTCTGGATGAAATTAATTGTAACTCAAACTGATGTTTGAATTTATGACAAGGATTTTTAATATTGTAAAGGAAGCATTAGTTCTGTTATTTTCCAGGTTAATGAACAGCAAAAAAATATTTTCCCATTACTATCCATGTAAGTTATACAATATTAAATCTTGAATTGAAGCTCAGTTCTTACCATTTTAGCATTTCAAGGGTATAATTCACCACAGGGAACATGTTATATGGTATCATTACCAGAATAGCTATTTTATTATACTTTCATTGTGACAATCCAGTAGCATATTCTGTGATATTATGTAGAGGGAGGCATGGACCCCAGTGATTTGGCTCTAAAACTAACTCTGATTATTTGGGGTTTTAATGAAAAATGGTCAAAAACTTTTAAAGTCACGCAGTTTGGAGCTGTTTGTGTCTCTACATCAGTATGTACTCTCCACAATTAATATTCATTTAAAGTAATTTACAGTAAATGTTCTGACACATAACAGCTGTGAATATTTCAGTAGAGTGGTACTGTACTTTTTCAAACACTATTAGTTTAAAAGGTCATCTAGGAAGAAAGTATAAGAGAGAGCACTCCCACACCAAACAATGTTTGACAATGTCAGAGAAAACATTAGCTCTTTATTTATGTATAAAGGGAAAAGTTACTTATGAATATGGTGATTGAACAAACGATATATCACATAGTGTCTACCCAGGCTTACATGTACTAGAATGCCCAGTACAAAAGTGAGTAACCAACACACATGTGCATTTTCTGTAACTTTCCAGGCAATACATTATAGCTCTGAATGTGGTGTTACCTCTAGAACAGTACACAGTGCATGAAAAGAATCCACACCATCAGGATGGACAGTTGGCATGATTGGTAACTGGGATTTTGTCTAAATTTTTACCATTGTCTTTGTAAAGTGGACTTCTGTTAGGGAGTTTAGGATAACCCCATGAGATAACACCTCTGTGTTTATTTCATATGTTCTTTTGTGAGTGTATTTTAATGAATAAATTCATAATTTTAATTTTATTTTATACAAATAAACTATATACAAAATTATTTCTCCCTATATTGCTATGATTTCTGCATGTAAGAGTAAGATAAAAGTGGATTGATCCATTTTAAAGAACCTGATTAAGTCATCACTTTACTCTTGTTCTAGTAAGCATAAAAACCTTAGGGTTTGCTGGAAGCTGGATTTCTTATCTCAAGGCCAGTACTCATGACCCGATTTGGGAGAGATGTGTGCTGAGCGAACCGCTCAGCACACATCTCTCCCACCGCTCAGCTCAGCGAAATGTGTGCTGAGCATGCGGGGGGAACGGGGGGGGGGGGGGGGGGCGCTCATTTCACCCAGCGGGTGAAATGAGCAACCTGCTAGATTGCACGGCAGGCCAATCTAGCACCAGCGATAGTGATGCGCGGGGCTGTTCATCGCTATCGCTGTGTGGGGGTACACACGGAGCGATCATGCTTAAAATCTAAGCTTTCATCTAAAGGGGGGTACTCACGGAAACCTCTATTCATCACCCTAGTGAAGATGTATATGGATTTATTCACAAGACTCATTGGACCTGATTCAGATGGATGGAGTATGCATTGCTGCAATGCTTACATACTGTATGTTAATGAAGCAGGAGGTGTCTGGTGTAAACAGATGCCTCCTGCATGCCTGTGTCCGTGGATGCAACATTGGATCACTCTGAAACACCATTGGCCGGCTGAGTAACCATGAGATTGCACAGACCAGCCATTGCAACTCCATTGCTGAGACCAGGAAATCTCTGTCAGAAGATGGAGACCCAGACTTCAGTACTTACACAGAACAGAGATGACACACCTCGGTCTTGTGAAATGGAACCAGTCACCAGCCCCTCCCCACCTTCAAATGTCTACAGACTTTGAATCACCTGATGTCTGTAGCCACTTTGCAAGTAAGGACACAGGACCATACTACACATGCGCAGTACTGGTTCTACACATGTGCAGTTTACAGATCACGGAACACTGCATGTTCTCTGTGACTCCGTCCACATCAGACCCATTGACTGTAACAATATTACACTATGTTTTGTCCTTTTCATGGTTTTTCCATGCATTTCATCATGATATCTCATAAATTAAGAAAATGAGGAAAGCATCTGCTGTTGAACAAAGCATCATTTTTTTCAACAAACTCCATCTGCTGCATTTTGTTATATTGAAGTATGATGATTATTTTATTGTTAAGTTGGGCTGCTTATTGTTCTGTGTTTATTACACAGGTATACAGTAGGTCACCAGCTTATCAGTCTGTGAGAAATCCCAAATCATCTCCCCCTTGGCTCTGAGAGGCACTGTAGATCAACCCACAAGTGGTTGGAGACACCTGAGAGTTGAGAGTGGAATGCAAAATGATGATAATTTCATGGACTCCTACTGTACCTTTAAAAGCTGTTAAAACAGGAGAAATGAGGAGTAAAATATGTATCAGCTAAACCCTGAACTAGGAAGGCTATAGTAAAATTTTAGTTGCTCAAAGGTTTTTAGATAATTATGATACATATTCATTTTCTTAACATTCAACAATCTAGGAAAGCAGAAACAAACAGGGTGAAAGAAAAACAAGAGAGAAAACAGGGGTGCGGATATCAACTAACAACCATTCTAGCAAAACCCGTCCTGTAAAACATATTCCCTACAGAGACACAGAGAACAGAAAAACATATGCAAATAACATACTGTAACAGTGAATCAAGAAAGAAAACAAAAAGAAACCAGTTAAAAGGCCCCCAAATTAACAGTACAGTAAGCTCATTATTGCCCTGTCTGTGTTCTAGGCTGAGGCCTCCTGTCCAAGCAGTCCATGGCATTCTACAGAGTGGAAATAAATAAGTGGGATCCACCCACAGTGACTACACAAAAGCAGGTCAGGAACAGCATAGAAGTGGGAGTTTCAGCACCTAGAGCTCTGTCACTTAACTTGCATATACTGGGAGTGTTTCTTTCCTGTGTGAGGAAGCTACAAAATGCATTGCAGTGCAGTAATTAAGTGAGACCTTTATCTTTTATTTAAGGCATTATTATGGAAGCTTCCAGTGCAACAGTATGCAAAGCAAAAATTGAAGAGAAATGTCTAAATGGAGCAGGATATATGTACAGATTATACAAGATATTCAAGGGTCTATTCATAAAGCAGTGAAAAGAGTAGAGAAGTGAGCCAGTGGAGAAGTTGCCCCAAGGCAACCAAGCAGCTGCTCTGTATAACTTAATAGTATGCAAATTATAAATGTTACGTCAATGCTGATTTGTTGCCATGGACAACTCCTTCATTGGCTCACTTCTCCACTTAAATAGATTCACTTCATGAATAGACCCGTAAAAGATGCAGGATCTACTCCAAATTCATAGTTGTGCTCATGGGGTGTGCAGGGTGAGCACCCACATTGCTTTTAGCCTACCCAAATAATTTTCCTTAACTGTAGTCACTGAGACAGCGCACACCAATCCCAGATATGTATCTAGGGCAGAGTGGCTCAGCAGTGACCAATACAGTGCCAGCTTGCCATCAGCACCCCCCCCCTCCAGGAAGAGGTGAGTTGTCTGTGTCGGGGGCCATGGCCATGGGTGCCAATGGTGCCAGGGGGGGGGATAGGGCACTAATTACCCAGACCCAGGTCTGATAAAGGGTCCCAGCGGCGGGGCTTGCCTGTCAGCAGCAGCTGCAGCTTTTCTCCTCAGCCCAGCACACCTTGTTGTGTTTTGGACTGCTGTGTGGCATGGGAGGTGCTTAAAAATATATTTTTTGCTGTATTTTTCTGTAAGGGTGCATGGCCAGGCCTCCGGTGATTAGGCCACGCCTCCTGAAAGTACCTGGGCCTAGCCAGGCTCTCTACTGCCCTTGCAATGGCAGCAAATTTTTAAAAGGCAAAAACAATCTGATTTTGCCTTTGAGAAAATTGCCACTGTAAATCTAGCATCTACATCCCCAATATCCTATGACTATTACATTAACCTCTTAGTATATGAAAAACACTACTGAGGTACACTTCAGGTACAGGTACACTTTGTAACTAATCTATCTAAATACATTAAGCATTTTATTGTGCAGTTTTAATGCAGCACTAAAATATATGTTGCCATTTCAACTAATACATTTAGGGCTCAATTCAATTAGGTGAGAATGCAAGTTTGTATCATGAAACTCGTAGACTTCTCATGAATTCATATACCCAAGAAATGCAAGATCCAATTAGAAATGCCTTTTTGTGGTACTCAAGGTGAGGGTGTGTGAATTTTCTACAAAATGTGACATGGAAGAAGTGCATGAAAAAGCGGGGAGAGCTTCATGGACCCCCAAAAAGTAACAACTTTGTTGGCAGGATCATATAAAAGTCTGTAAGTGGGCATAAGGAAAGTACTGGATGCTCTTAAAAGGTGTCAAATGGCTGATTTGTGCATTTTTTTAAAAGTAAAAAATAAATAAAAAGCAAATGTATTTCATTTAATTATAAACAAATGAAACAAAAAATGCAAATAAGGTGATTTTGGGGCAATTTGAGGCCTAATTTTAAATGTTGTCAAATTTAAAAATAAAATCATAAAAATAAGATATATTTTGTTGAAATAAATATTAAAAAAATTGGTGTGAATAAAAACATGAAAAAGTTGATTTTTGGGTAATTTGAGACCATTTTTTTAACCCCAATAATAACATGCAGGGCCATCACTAGACATCTTGGTGTCCTGTGCCAGAAAGAGAATTGGTGCCCCCCCATATTTAAAATAAAGACAGTGAATGGTAAGCGCGCACAGCAAAAATAAAGGGGCCTGGATTCACGGGGAAGGGGCGTAGTTACAAAATAATACAAATTCATATTACGCTGCATAGTATTCTCCATTATTCAAATTATGCCACTTATACACATTACACCGTTTAGAGTCCCTCATATACATTATGCAAGGTAGAGCTCCCTTCTACATATTGTGCCAGGTAGAGCCACCTTTTATATATTGCACTAGGTAGAGTTCCCTTTTACACAATGCACCAGGTAGAGCCCCTTTTTACACATTTGTCAGGTAGAGTTCCCTTTTACACAATGCACCAGGTAGAGCCCCCATTTGCACATTGTGCCAGGTAGAGTTCCCTTTTACACATTGTGCCACGTAGAGTTCCCTTTAACAATGCCAGGTAGTGCCCCCTTTTACATATTGCAGCAGGTAGTGCCCCCTTTTACAGATTGCTGCAGGTAGTGCCCCCTTTTTTACATTGCACCAGGTGGAGTTCTCTTTTAAACATTGCACCAGGTAGACTTCTCTTTTACAACACCAGGTAGTGCCCCCTTTTTCACATTGTGCCCTGTGTGTGGTGTGTGTGTGTGTGTGTGTGTGTGTGTGTGTGTGTGTGTGTGTGTGTGTGTGTGTGTGTGTGAAGTACATTTTTCTCTTGAACTTGCAATGGCTGGCCCTTTTACAGGTCTCTCTTCTATAGAAACTCTGGACACAGAAGCAGATATCAGAAGTCAGGACTTGGGAGGGCCAGAGCGGTACGGGAAGCTGTTGCTGCAGCGCTGCCTCTAACAAGTGACTGACCAACAGTGCGGCCGTGTGGGTGCTGTGACAGACCTGCGCCCAGAGTGCATATGTGCTGTGGCAAGGCACTGCTAGCATACCACTAGTTATGTCCCTGATGTCAAGTAATTATTGGCTCAATTAAGCTAAGTCAAATATGTTCAAATGCCTATTTAGTAATTACGAGGATGTCCAAGGGGTTCTGAAGCAAGTCCAGACATTTTTACCTTAAAATGAAGATTTTACCTACCTTTTCATATACTCACAGGAGTGCGGGCACTGGGGCATTTACGACCACTCTTTTCATAAATAAACTCCAAGAGTTCTTTAATCCATCTAGAAATGGTTTGTTTTGTCGGCGTCTCACCTTTCTTTACTCCAGAATGTAATACAAACAAATGCTTCGTTTTACGAAACTGTTTAACTCTTTCCATATAAACTGAAACTGCTCTTATCAGATCTAAATTATGCATTCTTTCTTCTTCCACATTCTGCGGATTTGGGTAAAAGGCTGGTAACACAATGTCCTTACTAAGATGAAACTCTGATACCACTTTTGGCAGAAAATCTGGATTGGTTCTCAGAACGATTTTATCCGGAAATAAATTAAGAAAAGGCTCCTCTGACCATAGAGCCTGCAGCTTACCAACTCGCCTGGTTGTCGTGATGGCTACTAGAAACACAACTTTCCAAGTTAAAAATTTTAACGACACATCCTGTAAAGGCTCAAATGGAGGCAACATTAAAGCATTTAGCTAGTTCAAGTCCCAAGGAGCAAAAGATAACCTAACTCGCGGCCTCATTCTTTTAATTGCCTGACAGAACTTTTTCACTAATTCATCCTCGGACAATTTTCGCTCCAAAAGAGCACTCAAAGCTGATATCTGAACTTTGATGGTAGACACCGCCAGCCCTTTCTCAAAACCTTCAAATAGAAACTGTAGAATTTGAGATACATCTGCTTCCAGCGGATTAATTCTTGGACCAGACCAGGATATGAATTTCTTCCGTATCCTATAGTAAACATTAGAGGACACTTTTTCCTTGCCTGGATGAGTAGATTGAGAACCTGTTCCGACAGACCTCTACCTCTTAATAGTTGCCGTTCAATCTCCACACCGTCAAATGAAGTTGTCGCAAATTCGGATGCAGCAACGGACCCTGATGCAGTAAGTCCTTTCTTAACGGCAACCTCCAAGGATCCTGTACTGCCATTCTCAACGCTGAAGGAAACCAGACCCTCTTCGGCCAATAAAGAAGAATTATTATCACCTGTACTTTCTCCTCCCTGATTTTCCTGAGAGTTCTCCCAATCATCGGAAACGGAGGAACACATACGCCAGGTCGAATGTCCAAGGTAGAGAGAAAGCATCCACTCCCGCTGTTCCTGGGAGATGGTATCGGGAGAGGAAAAGAGGAACTTTGGCATTGACGTGTGGCCATCAGATCTACTTGAGGCATCCCAAACTTCTGTATAATCTCCTGAAATACTACATCGCTCAATTCCCATTCTCCTGGTAGTACCTCCTGTCTGCTGAGAAAATTTGCCACCACATTGTTCACTCCTGGCACATGCAAAGCTGTCAGGCTTTTGAGATGGCATTCTGCCCAATTCAGTATTTTTGACACCTCCTTCATCAACACCTGACTCTTGGTACCCCCTTGCCGATTGAGGTACGCCACAACAGACACATTGTCTGAGAAAACCTTGAGGTGCATTCCACATAGCTGTTCCTGAAAATATTTTATTGCATTCCACACAGTTCTCATCTCTCTGTGGTTTGAAGATAGACTTGCCTCCTCTGGGTACCACCTGCCCTGGCAATTTTGCTGCAGCAGGTGCGCTCCCCAACCTGTTGTGCTTGCATCTGTTGTTAAAACCAGAAAGTGATGGTCCGACAAGGACGTTTTCCTGTTGAGCAGCTGCGGATCAATCCACCAGGCTAGAGATTTCTTTGTCTTCTGACCTAATTTTATACGATAATTTAGGGAAAACCCCTTCCGAACGTAACTTAGTATATCTGATTGAAGAATTCTCATCCTCCACCTTGCCCAAGGGACCACATCTATGGTGGATGCCATCATCCCCAGAAGACACATCCCCTGACGAATCCGTTTACCAGGGTAGCCAGGTGTTGAAGCTTCAGACACCTCTCCTCTGAAATGTTTATTGTATAACCAAGGGTATCTACTTGTACCCCAAAAAACTGGATACTTTGCTGTGGTGTTAACTTGCTTTTCTCCCAATTTATTAACCAGCCATGACTCTGCAGGGTGTGTAATGTTACAACTAATGCATTTGTTACTTTTCTGACCAAATTTCCGCATACCAGCAGATCATCCAGATATGCCCATCTTGCCACTCCCCGATTTCTTATCACAGTTATGAGTGACATAAGAACCTTGGTAAATATTCTTGGAGATGTCTTTAGGCCAAATGGCAGGCATGTAAATTGAAAATGCTTGCCGAGGATGAAAAATCTTAGAAACTTGCTGTGCTGCTTGTGGATCGAAACATGGAAATAAGCGTCCTTTAGGTCTATAGAAGCCATAAAGTCTTTCTTTCTCACTCCCAACAGAATAGACTTCAAAGTCTCCATCCGGAACTTCTTTGTTTCTATATACTTGTTGAGCCGTCTCAGATCTAAGATAGTTCTGAATTCGCTGGAAGGTTTCCTCACCAGGAAAATTCTTGAATAGAAACCGCCCCCCTCTTTCTGAAAGAGGAACAGCTTCTACGGCTCTTGTCTCTATCAGCTTATTTAAGCTGTCCTGCATAGCTTTGAACTCCAGGCACACAGTAGGTGTTTCTGAGACTAGGAATTTGTCCCCTACTGGAAACTTTGAGAATTCTATCCGGTATCTATGGGACACAACTTCTAGTACCCACATATCCTGAACAGACTCCACCCAAGAACTTATGAATCTTTGAAGCCTGCCCCCTACTGGAAAGGATACCGGCAGTCTGTGATAGTCATGATCTTCTGCCACCCCTCCTGTAGGACTGGCGAAAGGACTGTCTACTGGTACCTGAGGCGTATCTTCCCGAATAGAAATGACCTGGTCGATTTCCCCTTGCTTTCTTAAACTGTTGTTTGAAAGAAGGTATCGGTAACCTATTCCTTTTATCTTGAGGCAGTTTTGCCGATTTACCTCCCGACATTTTCTGGATAACAGCCTCTAATTTGTTGCCAAACAGCAGAGACCCCTCATATGGCAAAGACACTAACCTATTTTTGGAATGCATATCTGCTGACCAAGACCGAAGCCATAACGCTCTTCTTGCCATCACTCCTGCTGCCATAGACTTTAAGGCAAAGTCCAAGGCATCTAAAGAAGCTTCACAGAGATACTCAATGCTCTTTAGCATTATATTCAAGTTTCTTTGCAGATACTGTCTCGAGATTCCCTCCTCCAGATCTGTCGACAACACTGACCCCCAGACTCTCAATGCTCTGGAAACAGATGCCACCGCTATACCAGATCTCAATGATATTGCAGAAGATAAATGCAATTTTCTTTAACGCACTCTCCATGCGCTTATCCATACCATTCTTCAAGACTGCTCCATCTTCTAGCAGAATGGTAGTTTTTGACACAATCTCCGCAACAGCAGCATCAACTTTAGGGACCGCACACCAGTTAGAAAACTGCTCATCCTCTATCGGGACATACGATCAAGCCTTTTAGTATTACCCAACCTCTTGTCAACATTTTGTCACTCCTTACTTATGACATCTTTCAATGCTTTATGGACTGGAAAACACCTGTTTTTCCTGGCCCTATCACCAAATAAAATGTCCTCATCATCACACGTCTTTTCTGGCTCTTTATAATTCATTGTTTTAAAGATATCCTTCAGAACACTGTCCACAATTTCCAAATTAAACCTTCTATCCTCTTCTTCTAGCTCCACTGACTCCGCACTAGAAGCATACTGGTAATTATCATAATCAAGCTCCTGTGACCCCGATTTATCCATAAAGTCAGTATCAGTCAGGGATCTAACTCTTTTATCCCCTTGTAGTTCAAGGAGCTGTTCTTTAGTAACAAAGGACTCTTTCATCCATCTCATCAAATCTCGTATTTGTCTAGATTGCACATTCTCCTGAGAATCACTCTGTGTACATTCTTCGCAAAACTTAACATTTTCAGCAGCGGAATAGATTTTATCACACGCTGCATACTGCATGTCTCTATGCCTCTTCTTACATAACCTCTTCTTAGGTGGAGACACACTAAAATAATAAATAACAGCACCTTAAAACCTAACCTAACACTTACTAATGGAGTCAAAAAAACATGCCCTCTATGAGGACTTACCGCTTTTGGGCACTGACAGGTTTTTGGGGAGAAGGCTCTCTTTCCATTCTGCCGGTAAGCTCAGAACACCAGCCCAGCAATCCTAGGATCTTCCTTCTGCTCCCTGTGTGCAGCACCGTTTATTTATATGTCCCTATACCATAGAGACTTAGATGCATCAGCAGACCGTCCCATACAGTTCCCTGGGACGGCCGCCAACAGCACTTCCGCCCACCAGCCTCTGCCGCCTCCCCCCTCCGTTTACGGCCGCCACCGCACCACCCCTTCACTGTAAGGACCTTCCGGCCGGCAGCCGCTACATCGTATCCGCCAGCCGGACCTTCCTGTTGCCAGCCGTGGCTACCCTTCCGCGAACGGACCATCATGTTGCACAGAACATACACGCTGCGTGGACCTTCCTGCCAGCAGCCGCAGCTTCCCCTCACCGAAGGGACCTCTCAGGGCACAAGTAATCCTCATTGAAAAGAGGACTAAAAACGGCGGGTATGGACAGCGGAAAACGCCGGAGGGGGTACCACACATTAAAACTGATGGGCAAACACCTTAAAGCTGACAAGTGGGGACTTACTTGACCGCCCCAAGCACACAGCCAATACTCCCCAGGGAACCACCCTCTTCCAGTACGGCTATAATAAGGCGTAACAGCTGGGAAAAACGGAGGTAAGTCCATACAAAAAATAAAGATAAATAAAAATAAATAAAAATAAAAAGGAACCCCTACAATGTCTAAAGCTAGGAGACAGGAAAAAGACTAAGGAAGGAAGGGGAGGAGTGAGGTTATATACCCGGAGTGGGTGGGCCCAAATAGTTAAATGAACTCCCTGTCTAAAAGTTAGGAATGGGATACAATCCCAGTAGTGATGGCTGCCATGAAGTAGCGTAGGAGAAATAATGTTTTTTTTCATTTACACAGAACTATGCTTATGAAACTGAGCCTACTGTAAAATAATGAGAAAAGATTACTTTTTACTGCTGTGCTTAACCCTCAACATTGTCTCAACATTGTCTCCAAATAACTATTTTCCTTAATGTTCTGTTTTTATACAGTGATTTCAAAAAAACCTTATAATTTATTGTACTCATTTGATCTCATGTTATTACATTTAGAAAGAGAAGCATGTCTAACTGGAATTCAGACTTAATGTTATTACTATACATAAAGGGGGTCATTTATGAAGCATTACAATGTTTAACTCTTCATTTATATTATGCTATTTGTACAGTATATAGCTGACTTAAACTTTATTATGTGTAAAGAGGCAAATCATTGGAGGGAAGGGACATTTCAACATATACCAAATATGGCACAGACATAGGGCCTAATTCAGACCTGATTGCAGCAGCAAAATCACTCTTTAATGGGCAAAACCATGTGCACTGCAGGTGTGGCAAATATAACATGTGCAGAGAGACTTAGGGTTTGGGTGGGTTATTGTGTTTCTATGCATGGTAAATACTGGCTGCTTTATTTTTGCACTGCAATTTAGATTTCAGTTTGAACACACCCCACCCAAATCTAACTCTCTATGCACATGCTATATCTGCCCCACCTGCAGTGGACAGGGTTTTGCCCATTAGAGCAAAAAATGCTGTTGCAATCCGGTTCTATTTAGAGTTGCAGATGCTGCATGTATTACTCTTGGGGCATGTGCATGAAGTAGGTGTTGCGCCTTCGTTATCAAAAAATCTTGTTGATAAGACAAAAAAAAAATCATAATTTAAGTCTTAAATACAGAAAAATGAGTTTAAAATAAATTAATATAACAATATACTGTACTCGTACATTTGTAGCTGCTGTAAAATAAAACTCCCTAGTGGCGATAGATCTCGGTTTTTGAGGATCATTACCACAGACCTTGCCAGTGTACAATACAGTAAATAAATATATTTAAATCATAAATTGAACCTGCACCTCAACTTCAGTGAATTCATTCATGTTATACTAAACTTATGGCCAGATTCTGAGTCACAAGCAATGCTGATATTTGCATCATGGCCCACACAGAAATAGTTTTTTTGAATTTTCAAATGTATTTTTTGAAATGCATCAAAATATTTTCTTGAAAAAATATACATAGGGGGTGTCTCGCACTTGTACTCTCCCCCCAGTGTCATTATATATTCAGTGGCAATACCTCCTACTCTTCTAATTGTCATAGATCCCAAGTAGCATTATACCCACAACCACCAATGTCCATAGACCCAGAGGGCCACTAAATGTTGTGTTGGGCATTACACCCACTACCTACACTTATGTTTATGTGACAGCACTATTTCTATAGTTTTACATACATTTTTTCATTTACCTAACTCTGTAAATAAGTCATATGCATACTTGAAATAGCTGGGTATGGAGCCTGAGCTCAAAAGCTTTATCAGCATACTCTCACATCCAGGATAGCACAGGCAAGATAACCAGAGTGATACAACAGTATCTTTATTATAAAGTGAATACAATACACTGTACAGACTAGAAAATATAAGATACACTAAGATTGCAGTTGACTCACCAGTTTTAAAGGTTAAAATTCACCTATGCTGGTTTAGGGGAGACAAGCACTATACACCTCAGAAGATACCATTTGACTTCTACCTCTCTTGTTCTTTTTAAACCCCTGTAAATTCCCACACTGGTATGCTACTGTTCATCCCTTGGGCAGGTACTCATTAATATAGCCCCTGGTATTATGTATCCTAAAAAAAGAGTTTAATGGTCTGCACAGGTATTTCCACCTGTTAACTATATACCCCCTATGGTGTGGAGGTGATGAATTGAAGATAACTAGAGACAGAGGTGACTAATAAGCCTTAATCCTTCTGGATCTCCGTGCAGCATTTAATACTGTGGACCATGGGATTTTAATTGAGCACAAGATACATTTCTGTGGAGTGGATGGCATAGTCCTTAGATGGTTAAAAAAAATTCTTATCAGCAGGTCACAGAGAATTTCCTCTGGAGTATACTCATCATCACCATAGACACTGCCATGCAGTGTTCCACAAGGTTCTATACTATATTCCATGTTTTCTGCAGTATACATGCTATCACTGAGTGAAATAATCAAAGGTCATGGCCTGTTCTACCATTGCTATACAGATAATACACAATAATAATAATGCACCTGTCCATTAATCCGGATGCTGAGAACTCAATACCAACCCTAAAAGGATGCCTAGTTAAGCTTCAGGAGTGCCAGTTGATTGCAACTGAATTCTGATAAAACAGAGGTCCTTATGATAGCAACTCACCATCAGAGAACAAGACTGCAGCTTAGTTATTCAACTGGACTTATGCTTGGGGGTTCAGAATTAAAAAACACTGAACATCAGCAACAATCATATCCTCATTCTTTCATCTCAGGAGCATAGCAAAAATCAAACACTTAAATTCTTCAGAAGATCTGCCTAAAGGCATTCATACATTCATATAATCATGCATGAACTACTGCAATGGCCTCTACCTGGATCTCCCTACCAAATAATTGTACTGCTTGCAGCTGGTACAAAACTTTTAATTTCTAGTACAAAATGCAGCTGCCAGGCAGTTAACAAACCAGCCACATACAATATCATCCATTCTCTACCCCCTTCACTGGCTGCCTGTAAGATGGCAAATCTATTTCAAGATTGGTTTACTGACTTTCAAAGACCTACATAACCAATATAGAAGCATATCTAGAATTTTGTAGGGGCCCCCAATGCTTCTAGAGAGACATCTCTCTGTGCAGCATGCAACCAAAGCTTTTTTTAATATTCACTACTGAAGAAACTAAACTCCCTCTAAAGACACAGCCAGAGTATTACAGCTGAGAAACTCATTAGGCTTTCTCACTCCCAGTGGCAGAACTATGCAGCCAAACATCTATCAGTCCGGAACCTGCACTTAACCATTATCCGATGCCCACACTGGTCACTCTCGGCAACTGCCCTAATTCCTTGCTAGTAAA
Organism: Pseudophryne corroboree; assembly: GCF_028390025.1. Classification (NCBI taxonomy): domain Eukaryota; kingdom Metazoa; phylum Chordata; class Amphibia; order Anura; family Myobatrachidae; genus Pseudophryne; species Pseudophryne corroboree. The sequence goes on along the minus strand of NC_086450.1, from coordinate 312,369,620 downwards.
GGCTCTTACATATTAGTGTGGCACACATATTTTCATTTCAGCTGTATATTCATGGAGCTCCTGATTTTAAACAAGAGTTGTGGAGCACTGATAGAGAAAAAGCTTAAAGGGTCTTGATTGCAGTGGGTTGGGGCTGTGTTACCAGTGTCCGGGATCCCGGTGGTCAGTATCCCGATGCTGGGATCCTGGCTGCAAAATTCCAGCGGGGTGCGAGCACAATGAAGACCCTTGCGGGCTCGGTGGTGAGCTGCTCTCACCACAAGTTCTATTAGCACTCTATGGGTGTCATGGACCCCAATGAGTAGAAATAATACTTTCTATTCAGCATGCCGACTGTCGATATTTTGAGTGTTCGGGATGCAGGAGGAGTTATTGTGATTGTCAGTCTCCTGATCGTCAGTCACATAACTACATCCCATTGCAGTTGACTACCAGTTTTCTCTATACTGTACTATCATTAAGATAATGTGATAGTTTTTACCTTCTTTGTATTATAGTTTATGACCATTTATAATCATCGGATTAGTGGTGTGAATGTTAATATTCAGTACACAGTTGACACGAAAAGATCTCTCTTATCATTTGCAAATAGAAGTTGGCATGTTACAATGTGGCACCTTTTCAACATTCATTAGCTCTGTTATTATTGTTGACTGTCCATTCTGGAATTCAACTGCTGTTCAGAATTTTCTGTGGATAATTTAGCTCTGTGATATTGCACCACCATATGGTTATTTATGTTCTTGACTTATACAGTATGTCCTACCCAATATATTTGATTGATTATTGTGTTTCTTAAAGAAATATTTAACTCTTTAATGATTAATAAATTGTCAAATTTATCTGTATGCCTTTAAGAAAGTCACGTGGAGCGTGACAAAACCGGTTAGGACTGCTCAATTATTTTTTACCTACTGGACTTCTACACTCTAAATTAAAACAAAGATTTAAAAAAGTAACTTGCGCCCTAGCTTCAGCTCGGCAGATCTCCAAAAGGAGCACCACTCCTCTTTAAATACAACAGAAACAGAAAGAGGTGATCTCCCAGCGATGCTATATACAGACTCCAGATCCGTAAATGTTCCTAGTCTTCAAACACAGAACATAATATTCGTTAGCTGGTAATGAAAGTTTCCACAGAGTTTCTGACGTCACTATTCTCAGTGACTGACCTGTATTAAATATGATGCATTCACATAAAGGTTTCTTTCATATTTCATATACACGACAGCCCACGGCTTATCTACACCAGGCTTACCTTTATGATAAGCCCTATATGTACTCAAAGGTTTCTTTTCCAGATCTTATTCGTACTGGGAATGTGGTTATCTTCAATCAAGTTGTTTCCAAAAGGACAGCAAATGGTGAAAAAATTTCTTTATTCCAACAGGCCCACCAACAGTGTGGGATTTAAAATCAAAGACAATTAAAAAACAAAAATCAAAAACAATGTAAAATATCACAAAAGGTACCCTAAATAAAGTAGGGGCCACTTCTAATGGTACCGGTAGGAAGGACAGGGTATATACTCCCAATTCCAAGGGATTTATAAAAGAGAGCAATAAATTACCCACTGAATAATGCCAACCACCGTAGAGAAGTAAAGCCCAGGGTCCTCCTGTGAAACACCAACGCGTTTCGGATAAAATCCTTCCTCAGGGTATGCAATAGAAGTGACCCCCTGGTCACATTTATACCTAACTGTCCAAGTCACATGTTCACATTGGCCAATCGGAATACAGTATTGTAAAACATACATATAATCTCACAATATAGTCTATACACATATCTTAAAACGTATACACCAATAAAAATCACCATATTTTGCTGTCAATATAAAAAAGAACTCCATATAAGACCATATAAAGTCCCAAAATAACTAATTGGTAAATAGTAAAGCCTGAACCGGATCCCCGGAATAGTCCTGTATAGGAAGAGAACACTCTAATCCCGGGTGTTCGTGTCCACAAATTGCTCACATTACTTTAGTCACATGTTGTACAGACTTCCGCCCACAAGACATCGGCAATGTTGTGTACATTTATTTCCATGGTTACGGCACGTATTCAATCCCTGCTGTTCACGATACATGATAACCGGAAGGAGTTGTCATCTGTTCAGTCCCTCTTCCGGTGTTTGGGCCGCAATGTGGAAGTCCACTGCCGTCCTGCTGAAACGCAAGCTGATTATGTCGTTCATCTTTCTCATCACCGGAAGTGCCTATTCTCCGTGATCTCTTTTCCGGTCATTGAGCCGCATTGCGGAAGTGCTGTTGTCGTCCCAATGAGACGCACAAACATTTTCTTTTCCATGGGTATAAAATGTTACCGGAAAATACAAAAAGAAACTATCAGTGGTGATGTTAATAATTATACCTATTAAATAGACGTAAACAATAAACCAATTATCAAATTGTATTTGGACTCATAATTCCAGCGTTTTCTTCACAGGTTAAGATTTTATAAAAAGTGCAAGGTGAGTTTGTGAAAAAAACGCAAGTCCTACTATATTGTTATACATTACAAATATACACTACTGATACTTGGTTAAGGGAACTAATTTTTGTAGAGACGTGGATCTTCCTAGATTATACCAATAACTCAGTAGAACATGTATATATTCCTAGATAATTCCATATTCAACCTCTGATTTTATATTTCTACTGAATGGATCCTTCACCAAGGAGCCTATAAAAACCACTTAGTCTCAAAGTCTAAGTTGAGACCTTTTGGGTGTAATGTTTTCAGTTCGTAGATCTTTCGCATCTCGGCCCTTGCTAATCTATCTTCATCATCCTTCTTGCGCCAATTCGAGTGAATACTCATAATTGCACAAAAACTTACGAGATGGTTGATATTGCAATTATGTGTATTTTTAAAGTGATTGGACACACTGTGTGTTTCGAGACCCTTTTTAATATTGCGGACGTGTTCCGCCATCCTCACCTTGAGTACTCTGGTAGTGCGTCCTATATATTGTATACCACACTGGCATTCTAATAGATATATGCAGTTTTTAGTGGAACAAGTTAAGAATTGTTTAATAGGGTAAACCTTATTGGTTTGTGTGGATTTGTATTCTGTTACCTTATTGCCATTTCCCTTACAGTTCCTGCACATAATGCACATCCCGCATCTATAGAAACCCTTTGATTTCACTCTAGTTTGCATCCTTGGGGGGGCCAATACACTACTCACAACATTCTCCTTCAGGTTCTTAGCCTTCCGATATATGAAGTTGGGTCGTTCTGATATATATTCTTTTAGCAAAGGGTCTTTATTCAAAATATCCCAATGTTTTTTCATAATTTTCTCTATTTGTGTATATTGGCTATTGAAGTCTGTAATAAACTGATCTTGTAAGATTCCAAAAAACTAAAAAAACTGATTGCAACTCCTTTATTGAGTTTACCAGCAACCATCATCAGAATTGGTTGCAAAGTATTCCCAAAGGCCAATTCCATCGTATTCGACGTAATTGTACAGATATTGAAGAATACGAGAGACATGCAGATATCTTACAAGATCAGTTTCAACAAAAGGGATACCAGTTAGAAACTATAAGAACTGCCAGGGATCTTGGTGCCAATTTGGATAGGGAAAAGTGTCTAAATAAAATCAAAAATAAGGAGGTTGGAAATACTAGGGGATTGTCGTTTATTACAGACTTCAATAGCCAATATACACAAATAGAGAAAATTATGAAAAAACATTGGGATATTTTGAATAAAGACCCTTTGCTAAAAGAATATATATCAGAACGACCCAACTTCATATATCGGAAGGCTAAGAACCTGAAGGAGAATGTTGTGAGTAGTGTATTGGCCCCCCCAAGGATGCAAACTAGAGTGAAATCAAAGGGTTTCTATAGATGCGGGATGTGCATTATGTGCAGGAACTGTAAGGGAAATGGCAATAAGGTAACAGAATACAAATCCACACAAACCAATAAGGTTTACCCTATTAAACAATTCTTAACTTGTTCCACTAAAAACTGCATATATCTATTAGAATGCCAGTGTGGTATACAATATATAGGACGCACTACCAGAGTACTCAAGGTGAGGATGGCGGAACACGTCCGCAATATTAAAAAGGGTCTCGAAACACACAGTGTGTCCAATCACTTTAAAAATACACATAATTGCAATATCAACCATCTCGTAAGTTTTTGTGCAATTATGAGTATTCACTCGAATTGGCGCAAGAAGGATGATGAAGATAGATTAGCAAGGGCCGAGATGCGAAAGATCTACGAACTGAAAACATTACACCCAAAAGGTCTCAACTTAGACTTTGAGACTAAGTGGTTTTTATAGGCTCCTTGGTGAAGGATCCATTCAGTAGAAATATAAAATCAGAGGTTGAATATGGAATTATCTAGGAATATATACATGTTCTACTGAGTTATTGGTATAATCTAGGAAGATCCACGTCTCTACAAAAATTAGTTCCCTTAACCAAGTATCAGTAGTGTATATTTGTAATGTATAACAATATAGTAGGACTTGCGTTTTTTTCACAAACTCACCTTGCACTTTATATAAAATCTTAACCTGTGAAGAAAACGCTGGAATTATGAGTCCAAATACAATTTGATAATTGGTTTATTGTTTACGTCTATTTAATAGGTATAATTATTAACATCACCACTGATAGTTTCTTTTTGTATTTTCCGGTAACATTTTATACCCATGGAAAAGAAAATGTTTGTGCGTCTCATTGGGACGACAACAGCACTTCCGCAATGCGGCTCAATGACCGGAAAAGAGATCACGGAGAATAGGCACTTCCGGTGATGAGAAAGATGAACGACATAATCAGCTTGCGTTTCAGCAGGACGGCAGTGGACTTCCACATTGCGGCCCAAACACCGGAAGAGGGACTGAACAGATGACAACTCCTTCCGGTTATCATGTATCGTGAACAGCAGGGATTGAATACGTGCCGTAACCATGGAAATAAATGTACACAACATTGCCGATGTCTTGTGGGCGGAAGTCTGTACAACATGTGACTAAAGTAATGTGAGCAATTTGTGGACACGAACACCCGGGATTAGAGTGTTCTCTTCCTATACAGGACTATTCCGGGGATCCGGTTCAGGCTTTACTATTTACCAATTAGTTATTTTGGGACTTTATATGGTCTTATATGGAGTTCTTTTTTATATTGACAGCAAAATATGGTGATTTTTATTGGTGTATACATTTTAAGATATGTGTATAGACTATATTGTGAGATTATATGTATGTTTTACAATACTGTATTCCGATTGGCCAATGTGAACATGTGACTTGGACAGTTAGGTATAAATGTGACCAGGGGGTCACTTCTATTGCATACCCTGAGGAAGGATTTTATCCGAAACGCGTTGGTGTTTCACAGGAGGACCCTGGGCTTTACTTCTCTACGGTGGTTGGCATTATTCAGTGGGTAATTTATTGCTCTCTTTTATAAATCCCTTGGAATTGGGAGTATATACCCTGTCCTTCCTACCGGTACCATTAGAAGTGGCCCCTACTTTATTTAGGGTACCTTTTGTGATATTTTACATTGTTTTTGATTTTTGTTTTTTAATTGTCTTTGATTTTAAATCCCACACTGTTGGTGGGCCTGTTGGAATAAAGACATTTTTTCACCATTTGCTGTCCTTTTGGAAACAACTTGATTGAAGATAACCACATTCCCAGTACGAATAAGATCTGGAAAAGAAACCTTTGAGTACATATAGGGCTTATCATAAAGGTAAGCCTGGTGTAGATAAGCCGTGGGCTGTCGTGTATATGAAATATGAAAGAAACCTTTATGTGAATGCATCATATTTAATACAGGTCAGTCACTGAGAATAGTGACGTCAGAAACTCTGTGGAAACTTTCATTACCAGCTAACGAATATTATGTTCTGTGTTTGAAGACTAGGAACATTTACGGATCTGGAGTCTGTATATAGCATCGCTGGGAGATCACCTCTTTCTGTTTCTGTTGACTTCTACACTCTGTCTAACAAGCATTTTGAATGACAAGCACTTTCATCTATATTTATAGACCGATATTGGCCTTGCAGCCCCTGCAGCAGCTTATATTCTCTGCATGCCGCAGCTGACATCGAGGCCAGCCGAGCAGCATTGGTAACTCAGTCTCCATAGCGGCTCCTTTATACCTCCAGCAGCGTCTCCGTGTAGGACTCCGTCAGGTGCAAGCTTTGCACTCTTCCTCCCAGTGACAGCTACGTGGTGGGCAATGCAGGAAAATCAAAACCGAGGACGCTCGGTTAGAAACCAGCCCATGGGAGAGGTAATTTTGACTTTATCTGACATCGGAGTATTTCTACATACCGGAGCTCCATTAATACATTCATGGGACTGCAGTTACCAGTCTAAAACGTATTAATTACTCCACATTCTAACAATTCATTCATATCCAGGATACGATACTGTTTCTACTTGTTGGATACAAATGTCGCATATTGTTACCACTCACATCACAAGTGCTTGTTTTATCTGATATCCAGTACAGGGTTTTTACTATTTTCCCTATAAGGTTTAATGTCCAGACTATATGTTTTATTGTATGTAATTTCCTTTATTGTCATATAAAATTTTTCTTTATAATTTATCTCAGCATACGTCAGCTTTTGTCCATGTTTCCAATTTCATTGCGCAGCTAAGTTCTTTTTTCAATTTAGTTCCATTCTGGAATTCAACTGCTGTTCAGAATTTTCTGTGGATAATTTAGCTCTGTGATATTGCACCACCATACGATTATTTATGTTCTTGACTTATACAGTATGTCCTACCCAATATATTTGATTGATTATTGTGTTTCTTAAAGAATATTTAACTCTTCAATGATTAATAAATTGTCAAATTTATCTGTCTTCGTTCCCAGTACTTTATGTGAAAAATAAGTCTAAATAAGCGATGGTGAGTCAGAGAATAGGGCAGTGGAGTGACCAGCGGTGTAAAATTCACATTAAAATATGACTGAGAACTATGTTTACTTTTTTTTTTAAACACCAAATATAATAAAAAACAATTCAATCAAAAAATAGCATGTAGAAGCAGGTAAAAAAATAAAATAATAATAAAAATATATATACATATATATATATATACATATACACACAGTATATATACAGTATATATATATATATATATATATATATACATAGATCATAGGAAATAACTGAATAAGAAGGTATAATAATGTAATAGCACTGCAATAGCAATCAGTGAAATTTAAATTAAGTAAAAAATCGCACAAAATCATGAAGTGGCATGAGGGTGAAAAAATGAAGTCCACTGGACCAAACACATTGGGCTTTCCCAGACTGCACCTCTCCTAAATGATACAAATCTAAAATCTTAACTACATTTGTATTGTAAAGTTGGTTTATTTCTTTACATTATACTTTTTAATTTTATATTGCTGACCTTATAATTTTATATCACTGTAATCAGTTCTAGAAAACACACACACTAAATACTGTAAGTGCACTGTAGAAAAACTTCTTATGTGTAGTATTCCTTTTATATGGCAGGTATGGAAAAATTAAGGTGGGTTTCCAATTAGAAGCTGTGAAACATCGGGTGCGAAAAATGTTCATTATTTGCACTTTTTCCCAACGTTTCACCAATATTTTTTACAGGCTATTCAAATAGACCACCTTTAAAAAAAAATAGCTTTCCTCCCGAAAACACACAGGTTCAGTGAAACCTGTGTGCTTTCATGAGAAACGGCCCCATTTTCGCATGAAAATGATGCTGATTCCAGGGATTTGGTTTTGTCTGCCTGAGGCAGGTGAAACAAAATCTCAGATAAGCCACACCTCACTCCGCCTTATCAGGGCTAATTGGATTGCCCCAGATGCACTATTAACCACAATGACCATGGGTGATTGGATACACCCCTGAAATTTATAAATGTTTAAGAAAATAGATTATATCTGTTTAAACATAGACCACAGGAAGGAAATGCTGTAATTTACCACTAGATCTAGAATGGTATTATCCATGATGATACTATGTGTTTTTTGTCATCTTTTTCATTTATCCAGTAGAAAACAACAATGGGTTTCATTTAAAACTTTAATAGGGCTGTGGATCATCCCTATAATAAGCATTAGACAATTTTTGGTGGCCAAATTATCCTGATGCCTATTTAAATAACTCACTCTCTAAAGCTAATGCATTGGAGACAAATTTGTTTATGAAAATTAATCCCTGAGGGCTCCATTTAAGAATGCTACATATTACTTGTTCCATACTGTAGTATCACACTGATACCAACAAAAATGCCGGTATTTAACAAAATGCAGCTCTCTGGTGAGGTTCTGCGACATCCCTCTCCGCGGCAGTGTACTCTCCTGTGTCCCCTGTAGTCTATCACTCCTATCAGTGGGTTGCTGGTAAATGCGCATGTGCAACAGATGTCTGAGCATGTGTATTGTGCTTCATCTCAATTGGAAGGCTTTATTGAAACTGAAAAAGCATTTGCTGGGTCCCCATTGCCGATGATGACCATACCATTAACACAAACTACAGGTGGTGCATGCAGTACTTTCACAAACAGTGGTATGCTGACCATGCCACTGTTTGCTACATACAGAGTGGATGCCACAATCCCTTCAGCAAGTGTTAAAGGGATTAGTTTAATTCTTAAATGGAGTCCTAAGTGGTGAGTGGGGAGAAGCAATGTGGAGAATAGTGAACTACGTAACAGTATAATACTAAACTGGACACAGTCACTCTTCGAACATTGGTGCAGTCAAAATATATTGCAATAGGTGCTGATACACTGTATATTTCTATTATTTATTATGTTTACACAGAAGAAAGACTTCGAGTATTACAGTTGGTGCCCCTGGTGCACCAACATATTATCATTTATTTTTTCTATACCATTCTATAATTTAAAAAATGAACTATTCATAACAGTGTCTCATATAAAAGTAAATAATTTATAAAGAATGTCAAAATTATTTCATTTACTTTCCTGACCTGTGGTCATCTGTCTAGCCAGGAATAGTAAATAAAGCAACTTCAGACATGTCACCGTGGGCTAGAAATGTGTAACAAGAAATCATTATGAAGGATCATATCAAGAAAATAAAAGCCAGAGGTGTAGAAATTAAGATTTTTGTTTTTAAATGCACAGACTATTTATTAAAATTCTTCTTCTATGCTGTAGTATGTATACTTTAACTTTTCCCAAAATATGCAGTTCTACTTTACTTACAATAATTTATTTAAAAACGCTTGCTGACGTTGCAGATTTTAAAGTTCTGAAAATGCACTTTGCTGTAGGAGAACATCTAAGACAACTTGTTTATACAAATAAATAATGATAATCAAATCAATGACCAGCAAATGTATATATAAAAGGTGGATTTTCTGCAGAGTTATATTATCTTGGTGATATGATCACTGAAGCAAGGCATAAACTAGCTGTAAGATTATGACAGATGCTGAGGTGTACCTTCATTAATTCAAATATATGTGCAAATCAGACATTTCTGTTTGTGTAAGGAGTCTGGCCCAAGAATAATTAAAACGCCAATACTCTTACAAGACCTAGTTGCAGTACTGTGTATTTTACTGCAATGGTTTAAGTTTTTAATAGTTGCATTCACTTGACTTAAGTGTCCTCTTACTAAGGTTCGATATATCGGTACACCGTTACCTAATAAATTCTTTCCAGTATACTGATACCAAGTTACTAAACAGCGATTCCAGCAAAAAAATTAAAAAAAAAGAGTAAACAGTGTAGTTATACTGTAACTAGTCATTTAAAATACAATTATTAAATAGGTACTTATTTGAATGGCTCTTTATCACATTTAGTTACTAGCGTAGCCTATCCTATTGTTTCAAAAGTATACAATCTAGATATTATACAGTGCACTGGCAGCCTTTACTCAACTTTTACCCCTAAAACAAAAGCTAATAATCTTTTCAGAAGTATTAATCACTATCCAGGCTCTATCCAGGTTGTGAATATTTTAATACTAATCCGTTTTAATAGACCAGTGTTACTTATGTGATAAGCCTTTCCACTGACTGTAAAATTACAGATTGCCACAGTCGCCTTAGCAGATGCAAGCTTTGGGTCTTAATAGTGAGAACATTTGCCGACAAACACCAATACATTTACAGTATGTGCTTGGATTGCTGTAATTTACTTACACAGTTTACATACTACAAAATGGAAATGCATTCTGAGAAATAGGGAAAAGTTTTAGTACAAGCAATAACTCGCTGAAAGAATAAAAACTGATTTGTACCATTACATCTGTATAACAGATGTGCTAAGATACACGTTTACTATATTTTATTCATTGCTATATCTACATGACATTTTTGCGTGCTTATCTTTGGTGCAAACCTGCATTTGGGCTTGCTGGCCACAGCAGCCTCTCAACTAGTAATTATAACATCTGCCAGAATAGACAACACTTATATACTGTACTTCTTGCTTAGCTGATTTTCCAAATCTATCTGCCCTTCCTAGGTTCATAGGATACCTGTCCCACTTCATTGCCCTCTCTATATTCATTATTCATACTTATTTTCTCTTCTGGAATGTTTCGGTCATGCCTGACTTTTTTGGAGCTGTGTACAGAGTTGATTCTGCAGAGACGAAAAAACAGACGCAACTATACGTCTTTTCTGGGGCACACTTTTGATTGTTATGAAAAAATGTAAAATTTTGCTTTTATTATGGTCACACTTAAGAACATGAGGAAACAGACATAGATATATATCAAGTTAAGTATAAAATACATATTTAGGTGAAGATGGTATATACTGTAATATAGTTTTCCTTTTATAATGTAATAGCTTTTCCACATGGAGTAGGGAATGTTTAATGGAAAGGACTTCACTGGACTCAATATAAGAAAGCCATTGTGATGCCTGGGTATAAAACCATTAAAAAAACAACTTCTTGGGTGTGGGATTATTTTTACCCAAATCCTGACAATGTTTGTGAAGGCAAATTCTTGCATTGTCATGACAGGCAGAAGAAGATGCCTCACTGACAGTGGCAGATCCACCACTTATAGATAAAGGCCAATGCCTAACTCTTTCCTTGCCACTGCATGTGGTAAATGGCATGTTGGCAATTTTATGTTTTTCTGCACCAAAATTCCCTTTATTAGAGATTTTTTTTCTTTACCACTGTAATTGTTTTTTTGGATTTTATATGCCCTGACTTAAACCCTCTATGCCCTTGTTCATTGTCTTTAGTAGATGACATTGAAGGACTAGTATCATCATGACTGGTGGCAGCAGCTGCAGCACTAGTATGTGGTTCCTGCTCTTCTCTCAACTGATCGTTATACAAATCGACAAACACTAAGTAGTACAAAAATATAACAATATATGTTTCTTACATTTTTTTTTCCACACATGAATGAATGCTCTTACTGTGGGTTATCACAGAGTTTCTATGTATGCAAACAACAATGCAGTGGGGTACAGCACACACAACAATTTGTACAAAATGTTTATTTTTAGTATTTATTAACTTTTTAAAACTTTGTTCACAAATGAGACTATGGAGTCACACTGTTTATGTGAAAGCAGTGGGGTTTTGCCTGCTGCATCACAGTACTTGTATGAATATTACACTGCACTATGGCTTGAAGCATCACAATACTTGTATAAATATTGCACTGTGGTTCGACATGCAACATCACAATACTTGTATGAATATTCCACTGCAGTATGGCCTACAGTGTAACAATACTTGTATGAAATTGGGGTACTGCTTGCAGTGTCAGAACACTTGTGTGAATATTATACTGCAGTATGGCCTACAGCGTCAGAATACTTGCATGAATATTACACTGGGGAACAGCCTGCAGTGTCACAATACTTGTATGAAATTGAGGTTCGACCTGCAGCATCACAATACTTGCATGTTTATTACACTACGGTATGGCCTGCAGTGTCACAATACATGTATGAATATTGCACTGTGGTACAGCATGCAGCATCATAATACTTGTATGAAATTGGAGTACGGCCTACAGGATCGCAATATGTTCATGAATATTATACTGCAGTCTCAACTACAGTGTCACAATATGTGTATGAAACTGGGGTATGGCCTGCAGCGTCACAGTACTTGTATGAATATTACACTGAGGTACAGCACAAAAACTATTGTTTATTTTTTCACTTTTTTTTTCACTTTTTTTTCACTGTAGCAGAGCCCCTGGATGGACACAGCAGAGCCCCTGGATGGACACAGCAGAGTCCCTGCACAGACACAGCCAGCATCCCCAAGATGGACACAGCAGCACCTGGATGGACAGAGCACTCCTGGACAGACAAAGCAGCCCCTGGAGGACAAAACAGTCCCTGGATGGACAACACAGCACCCCTGGATGTACACGGCCCCCCCAGATGGACACCCTAGGATGTACTGCACTGTTGAAGCTCCTTGGTACGATCACTGGGGACCTTTAGGTAATCCAAAACCCCTAGGAATCCGACAGTGGGAGGATGATGTTTTGCGGCTTGCCTCATTTTGGGATGCAAATCAGGTGGGAAAACCCAAGCTGGACTCAGATCCCGCCTCGGATTGCAATGTTCTGGTGGGTCCGGGTCTCTGAGAACTGGACCCACACATCTCTAGTTGGCTCATGAATGGACTTAAAACACTTGCTACACCAACCACATCTATAACTCCTTATCCTCTCAAAGAACATAACTCCATTAAGGAAAGAACATTTATCACAGAGTAATTAAACCTAAAAATGCAAAAAAACATGACTGCTAATTTATCGTCACCTACAACCTTAGAAATAAATTCCAAGTAAATTCTAAATTCATAAACCAAAAGTCATATGTTATCTTAATACGTAATTACCATAGCAAACTTTAAATTGTTAGTTTGGAATTTCAGAGTGACATAATGCAGATAGCATGACCATGTATAAGTGCATATTATATAGATACCATGGCCATTATTAAGACCATGTACCTTTAGTACTGTACTATACGTTTTGCACTATGGCTATAACTTAATTGTTGGGGGCTGAAAAGCTTTTCTTTAATTAAAAATACTGTATCTTCCTTATGACTTTGCAACTACCTGTACAATTTTTTGAAAACATTTCACAACCAATTCTTTATGACAATCAATAAGGGGCCACCCAATATTGTCAATTTTACATCTTAAGTGTAATAACGCTAATCATGAGACTTTTCTTGTACAATAAGTTTCTGTAGCAACTTACTAAATAATATTTTTTTTGTCATAATTATCACCTTGTTTTTAATATCTGTGAGGAAAGAGTGTGTTAGCTCTGTCTATTGAACTTGACACAGATTACAAAGAATTCTATCCATGTTGAAATTAGTTGAAATTTTGTACTTACAGTACAGTACTGTATGTTACATCCTTTTCTTTGTGTTCATTGAGGGACACTGGACATATATTTATCCTATAGTGTGCAGAGGTTCACAGAAACATTAAGTACAGGTTGAGTATCCCATATCCAAATATTCTGAAATACGGAATATTCCGAAATACGGACTTTTTTGAGTGAGAGTGAGATAGTTAAACCTTCGTTTTTTGATGGTTCAATGTACACAAACTTTGTTTAATACACAAAGTTATTAAAAATATTGTATTAAATGACCTTCAGGCTGTGTGTATAAGGTGTATATGAAACATAAATGAATTGTGTGACTGTAGACACACTTTGTTTAATGCACACAGTTATAAAAAATATTGGCTAAAATTACCTTCAGGCTGTGTGTATAAGGTGTATATGAAACATAAATGCATTCTGTGCTTAGACTTAGGTCCCATCACCATGATATCTCATTATGGTATGCAATTATTCCAAAATACGGAAAAATCCGATATCCAAAATACCTCTGGTCCCAAGCATTTTGGATAAGGGATACTCAACCTGTATTACTTATGTGTTCATGACCCTTTCTTACAATCCAATACCTGCCAGAAGCACTTCAGTTAAGTTTAACAAATCCTTACAGGAGAGGATAGAAAGGGAGAAGAAAACAACCAATAAGATAATAGAACAAACACTCCCTTTTTGGCCATAGGCCTATTATGCTTCAAGGCTGGAATCATACTATACTGGTTAATATGACACCAACATGAGGCACAGAAGGAGGTAGGACATGCAATACCCATCACAAAAACATTTGGACTTCTGGTAACAAAGTTAGCTTTCATTGGAAGAAAATCAAAAGGGACAAAATCTGGACCTTCAAGGAATTAAGTATCATTCCTTTATCCAGACATTTCTGTCAGAAATTCTGAAACCTACAGTATACAATCTAAACAATAAAGTGTATGCAATCTATCCCATTCACACCATGAGATGTATATTTTCCATACACTATGGTAGTTTTTGTTGAAACTGGTTTTCTAGCCTACTGTATAAGAGAGATCTATAGAATCCTGGTTTCAACAGCAATGACATCATATCCAGTCAATGCCAACTTAGAATGGGTCCTTTGCTTATTAAGTCTAGTTTGGGTGAAAGTTGCCAAGATGTATGCCATGTCTTCTTGCCTGTACCTGCACCACCAGCATCATCCCTACTCCGTATCAGGTGATACAGTATAACACCTTAGCATTTCAACTTGTGTTTTGTCCAAACTTCTCTTAATCAAATTTGGCACTTGTGAAAGTTTAAGTATTGAAGTCTAAACTTCCTTTTTGGAGTCCCTGGTGAGCTCCTAACCCTCCTTAGATTGTATACATATAGGCTAAATTGTCCCAAATTAAACTGGTTGCTCCAGTGACTGTTTCTTCCTGTGATTCTCCAAACATGCCCCTACTTTACCAGCATCTAATGTTGTAGTACTTAAAGTAACTTCTGTTGGAAGATTAGCCTGTAGATTATCTGAGAGGTCAATCATTCACGTAACTCCTACACTGATTATCCATACTGACAAAAAATATATTTAAGAAGGATATCCAACCTCTTATCTGTGCCATCCACAAGGTATTAGACTAGCTATATTGAAGTGCTTCTGTAAACATGGGCTTTTAAGGAGAGAGAGCACAAACACATCATTAAGATTCGAAGGACCACACTTCTCTGCACCCACTATGCTCCAATATATTTCCATTGCCTCCCAGTGGAGAACAAAGAAAGTATATTTATATGATCATTTATGTTATCATAAATATTTAGATTTATGTGCATATTTGATCTCAGAATAGGAGGAATAATGAAATTATTTTGTAAGCTTTTTGGATACCAACGGTTCAAGCTCTTGTTTCATTCAGATGTAATGATGAAAGCAAGTTAACAGTTTTCTTAGACTATGCGGTATTAAAAAGAAGAAATATATTGTATCAATTAAAATGTTTGCTCTTGTGCCTGCACATTACTACTCCTTTCTGCCAGCTGCTCACTTATTTTCATTGACAACTTGACTTACTTGATCCTTGGCGTATTCTTCATCCCACCCAAAAGGATTTTTCCTTATATTCTCATCCTCATTCATCCCACTCCTGAATTGACTATTTCTTTACCTCCACCTGTCTTTTCTCTAAAGTCACTTACACCTCTATTGGTGATATCATTATATCCGACCATGCCCCTATATCTATGCATATCCGGTTGTCTCTCCCCCAACGCTCCTCCATATGCTGATGCTCACCCACACTCCTCTGCCATTCGACTGACTTTCTCCTTCATCTCAAACAATCCTGGCTTTAATACACTATAGATAATAAGGGACAGGAGACTGACATGCCACTGTTTTGGGGTGCTGCTAAGGCTGTCCTCAGGGGCCACATTATGTTGTACACTCATTCCAAACAGGAAATATTTTCTTCTAAATTACAAGACCTCAGCGCAACATTGACATCATCATGCCAATGTTATAACCATCATAGCTCCCTGCCTCATAAAGAAGCCTACTTATCAGACAACCAAATTTATGATACATTTCTCTCAGTGTGCCCAACTTTCCTACGATTATTAGAGGAAGAAGTTTCACAGGTAATAAGTCAGGCAGACTACTAGCTAATTTGATCAAGGAGCTTAAGGCCCATACATGGGTCAATGCCATTAGTCCATCTGAGACACTTATCTCTGACCCCGATACCATTTGTGCTGAGTTCACGTAAAACTATCAGACCCTATACTCTAAAGGTCCTGATGATGTGACTGAAGCTCACTCTTTCCTTGTCGAAGCTCACTTTCCCACTCTCTTACGGGAGGAGAGGGCCCTCCTAGATGACCCTATCACTGTAGAGGAAGTAATTGACACCATCAAAAGTCTACTGAATAACAAAAGCCCTGGCCCTGATAGATTCAGTGCTAAGATCTACAAAATGCTACAGGTTGAAATGGCCCCTAACTTGACGACCTTACATAACCACATACTCACCTCTCATCAGACTCCCCTTAGGATTAATGAAGCCATGATTATTGTATTGGCCAAACCAGGCAAAGACCCCTCCTTGGTCAGTTCTTATAGACTGATCTTTCCTTAATTAGGACTTTAAGGTTCTGACTAAGTTGATGGCTACGTGTCTGCAGTCCTGCCTCTCCTTTTAATCTTGTTTGCACAATTAGGATTCATTAAAAATAGACAGTCGGTACAGGGTATCAGGGCTGCTTTGGCCATGGTAATTCATTCCCGTACCCATAAACTCAAAAGTAACATCCTTGTCAATCTCGATGCTGAAAAAGCATTTGACAAAATTGCCTGGTCACATTTAGACAGAGTCCTACAATACCAGCATTTTGGGACAAATTTCTTTAACTTTGTTCGGACCATATACACTGAGCCCATTGCACAGGTAACAGTAAACAATATATCTTCCACCCCTTTTACCGTTGAAAGAGGGACTAGACAAGGTTGCCCTCTCTCAGCACTCTTCTTTAACCTGGCATTAGAACCCTTCATTCGTTACATTGCCCATCTGTCTGCCTTTCGGGGTATTAGAGTTGGTTATAGAGAGGCTAAAATAATGGCATTTGCAATGACATTCTTCTTCTGACCTCTACCCCCAAACAATCTGTTCCTGCGCTGTTAAATGTCATTGCTTGATTGTCCTCCTTTGCAGGCTTCTCCATTAACTTTGAGAAATCTGAGACCTTAGCTTTTTTTGGACAGGTGAGATTGGACTGGACCACTCCCTTCTCATTTCGGTGGGCTCACACCCACATCACATATCTAGGGGTTTTACTGCCCTCTGACCCTTCTCTTCTGTACTCTTACAATGTCAATCCTATTATTTCTTAAATACAAACTGAACTTAGCCTTTGGCAAACCTTGCCACATAATCTTCTAGGTCGTTGTAATCTTGTCAAAATGGAGTGCTTCCCGAAATTGCTTTATGTCCTACAGATGGTTCCCATATTACTCTGAAATCTGACATTTCTCTCCTCACCTCCCATATATCTAAATTTATCTGGTCTAATAAAAGGCCGAGAATTAGTTTTCTCAAATTTTCCCAAACAATGCAAAATGGTACGCTCAATCTGCCTGACATTGAGCAATATAATCGGGCATGCCTCCTTCATTTTGCCATGGACTGGCTCAGAGACACTAATTTCTATACCAACTCTACATTAGACTTTCAACTTTGTGCCCCTTTGTCGCTTACTAATATACTACATGCACTCATTGCTGATTTAGAAGCACCCCACCTAGATAATGTCCTCTTGACCTCCACTATTAAGGTGTGGAGAATGTTCCGGAAATCACTCAACCTTCAGTGTTCCTACCCCTCACCGGTAATCATGACTTCCAAGGGAGTAAGGCCTTAATGCCTTTTCAAGCCTGGCATTCTACTGGAATTATACTCCTTTGTGATCTCCTCAATACCTCTAATAAACCCCTCACCTTTACTGAAGCTATGGAAAAATTTGCTATTAATCCAAATCATAAATTTCACTATTTTCAAGCCTCTCATTATATACACTCTTTATTGTCTAAACTACACAAACAAGACTTTCTGAATACACTGGACATGCTTATACATTCAGGTACATATTACATCTCTACAATATACACATGCATATGCACTGACATTATTCCTGCCTCTGACTTGACACAGTTGGTAAAATGGTCATCACAAATACCTACCCTGTTCCCTGAAACTATAATGGACAACTTTATTACATCTCTGAAACTTATTCCAACTAGTGTATATCAGGAAATGTCTTACAAAATCCTACATCGGGCATACAAATCACCAAAATGGAGTCATGTAATGCACTTCTCTGATTCAGAAAAGTGCATTAAATGTTCTGCACCAGAGGATGATCTTATGCATTGCTTTTGGCATTGCCCCCATATCCAATGGTTTTGGAATGACCTACAGACATATAGCACCTCAGTGTTTGGTATTTAATTCTTCTCAACTGCCTCCTGGGTGCTCCTTGGTTATCTACTAGACCAATCAGCCATCCCTAACCACGATAAAAAACTAGTGGCACTCCTTTCTGCAGTAGGTCGGAAGTCTTTCCTTCAACAATGGATCCAAGACACTGGTCCTACTATCCCTATGGCAACCTCCAGATTACTTTTCTTATTCACCATGGAGTGGCTGGAAACTTCCTTGAACAAATAAATCTTGACTCCTGCATTATTTCAATGCTGGGATAAGTTTATCTGTACCCTACCTCATCCAACTAAACTAGCAATCACGCAATGTTTCCAAGCCACTACATGGTTCACTCACCAGCTTTAGATGACAGGCCCCCTATCCATCTTTCCTAATATTGCCCTCATATTCCCGTAACTTTTCTTTAATCTCTATGCTTTGTTCACCTATGTCTTCGTCCATACTCTTCCTTTTCTCTCCTTCCTTCATCTCCCCTTTCTCCTTCCTTCATCTTTCTGAATCTCCTTAATATCTGATATCTTTGGTCGCTTGGTTTCTCCATGGATGGGTCGTCGGTCTCCGGACCTCGGTAGGCAATGTTTATGTTTGTGTTTATGCACTATGGGGTATGTTTACTAAGATTTGAAATTGTCGGGATTTGGAGAGAGATTTAACACGAATGACATCAGTAGTGTGAATTTGCAACTTTTTGTTTTTTTTACGACTCATTTACTAAGCTATCGTATTCTGCATTTTTGTTTTTTCCGATGCCGATGTCATTCGTAAATTCGGGCAGTGTTTTACAGGAGTGATTAGTAAACACTGCCGGACTTAACACAGTCAATCCCGGACGGATCTGTGAGATCCGTGCAGGGCTTCATTATGTATATTATGTTAAGTGTGTAAAGTGTTAAAAATAGAAACATTTTTTGCATGAGGTCACCCCTCCTAAGCATAACCAGCCTCGGGCTCTTTGAGCTGGTCCTGGTTGTAAAAATATGGGGAAACAACTGAGTGGTGATCCCCCATATTTAAACAACCAGCACCGGAATCTGCGCCTGGTCCTGGTGCAAAAAATATGGGGGACAAAAGACGTAGGGGTCCCCCGTATTGTTAACACCAGCACCGGGCTCCACTAGCCAGAGAGATAATGCCACAGCCGGGGGACACTTTTATATTGGTCCCTGCAGCCCTGGCATTAAATCACCAACTAGTCACCCCTGGCAGGGGTACCCTGGAGGAGTGGGGACCCCTTAAATCAAGCCCCCCCCCTCCAGCCACCCAAGGGCCAGCGGTGAAGCCCGAGGCTGTCCCCCCATCCATGGGCGGTGGATGGGAGGCTGATAGCCTTTTGTGTAAAAAAAGAATATTATTTTTTGTAGCAGAACTACAAGTCCCGGCAAGCCTCCCCCACAAGCTGGTACTTGTAGAACCACAAGTACCAGCATGCGGTGAGGAAACGGGCCCGCTGGTACCTGTAGTTCTACTACAAAAAAAATACCCAATAAAAACAAAACATACACACCGTGATAGTAAAATTTTATTAAACATATATGCACACTTACTTACATACATACATACATACATACTTACCTATGATGACACGAAGCACTCGGTCCTCTTCTCCAGTAGAATCCAGTGGTACCTGTAAATATAATTATACTTACAAAGAATCCGGTGTAGATCGGTCCTGTTTTTCAAAGTTATAATCCACGTACTTGGTAAAATAAAAATAAAAAATACCCGGTACGCACACTGAAAGGGGTCCCATGTTTACACATGGAACCCCTTTCTCCGAATGTCGGGACCCCCCGTGACTCCTCTCAAAAAGGGTCCCTTCAGCCAATCAGGGAGCACCACATCATGGCACTCTCCTGATTGGCTGATCCACAGTGCGCTGCCTGACTGACAGTGCAGGAGCGCACTGTCAGTCAGGCGGCGCACTGTGGATACAATGTAGCACAGCGGCGCTACATTATATCCAATGGTGGGAACTTTGCAGCCTGCGGTAGACCGCGAGGTTAAGTGGGGCCAACTACAAGTGTACTTTTTCATGGCAGTGTTTGGCTATTGCCGGCAGTGATTGTAATACAAATTTTTAGTAAATTAACGAGTTGTTTAAAATAACAGGCATGTTTGACAGTTGGTGTATTCATTCGTATTTTTTTTCTTTGCCTTCAAAAAAAAATATGAATGCCCTCATCACTGCCGATATTTGTGTTTAGTAAATTCCCAAGATGACACTTTGAAAAAAAAAAAAAATGCAAAATCAGTCAAAATCGGTAGCTTAGTAAATATATCCCTATGTTTTTATTTCTGTTTTTGTTTTTTCTTTTCCATAACTTTTTTTCTTCTTTTTATTGTATATCATATGTTCCTCCTTGGGTGTTTATTTAAGTTTGGCACCCTGTAGTCCAGTTTGATGCCTTTACAAGGTGTGTCAATGGACTTCTCTATGACTTTGTTTGCCTGCTACCCTATTACCATATATGTTGACAGTAACTATAGTACTATTTTGGAATGATGGTTCTATTTTACTATTATGTACTTAGTTTAGGAGGAAAATTAGAAAATTTTGAGGTCTCTTACTGTGGACACTATATTCTATTCACATATAGGGGTATATGCAATTCACGGCGAATCGCGGCAAATTATCGCCGTGTTTTTAATTCGACACAATTCGACAGGTGAATTCCGGCAGGTGGCTGCCGAAATTCACCATATTCAATGAAAAACGTATTCGACAGTCCCGCGGGCGAAAAACGGCCGATTTGCCGGATTTTGCCGCGATTTAAAAAAACGAGAAAAAACGGGAAAAACCCGGAAAAAAATGGCGTGGGGTCCCCCCTCCAAAGCATAACCAGCCTCGGGCTCTTCGAGCTGGTCCTGGTTTTAAAAATCCGGGGTCAAAATTGACAGCGGATCCCCCGTATTTTTAAAAACAGCACCGGGCTCTGCGCCTGATGCTGGTGCAAAAAATACAGGGGACAAAACGAGTAGGGGTCCCCCGTATTTTTTACACCAGCATCGGGCTCCACTAGCTGGACAGATAATGCCACAGCCGGGGGTCACTTTTATACAGTGCCCTGCGGCCGTGGCATTAAATATCCAACTAGTCACCCCTGGCCGGGGTACCCTAGGGGAGTGGGGACCCCTTCAATCAAGGGGTCCCCCCCAGCCACCCAAGGGCCAGGGGTGAAGCCCGAGGCTGTCCCCCCCATCCAAGGGCTGCGGATGGGAGGCTGATAGCCTTGAGAAAAATGTCTGAATATTGTTTTTTCCAGTAGTACTACAAGTCCCAGCAAGCCTCCCCCGCAAGCTGGTACTTGGAGAACCACAAGTACCAGCATGCGGGAGAAAAACGGGCCCGCTGGTACCTGTAGTACTACTGGAAAAAAATACCCAAATAAAAACAGGACACACACCGTGACAAGTACAACTGTATTACATACTGCCGACACACACATACTTACCTATGTTGACACGAAGCAGTCGGTCCTCTTCTCCAAGTAGAATCCACAGATACCTGAAATTAAAAGATAATTATACTCACCTTCCAGTGTCCAGAGATACATCCACGTCCAGAAAATAATCCAGGTACTTGGCAAAAAAAAACAACGCAATGACCCGATCCTGCGGACTGAAAGGGGTCCCATATTGACACATGAGACCCCTTTCCCCGAATGTGCCGGGACACCACGTGACTCCTGTCACTGAGGTCCCTTCAGCCAATCAGGAAGCGCTACTACGTGGCGCTCACCTGATTGGCTGTGCGCTGTCTGTGCTGTGACAGCGCATCGCAAAGCCTCTCCATTATATTCAATGGTGGGAACTTTGTGGCTAGCGGTGGGGTCACCCGCCGGTCAGCGGCTGACCGCGGGTAACCCCCCCGCTGACGGCAAAGTTCCCACCATTGCATATAATGGAGAGGCTTTGCGATGCGGTCACAGCACAGACAGCGCACAGCCAATCAGGTGAGCGCCACGTAGTAGCGCTTCCTGATTGGTTGAAGGGACCTCAGTGACAGGAGTCACGTGGTGTCCCGGCACATTCGGGGAAAGGGGTCTCATGTGTCAATATGGGACCCCTTTCAGTCCGCAGGATCGGGTCATTGCGTTTTTTTTTTTTTGCCAAGTACCTGGATTATTTTCTGGACGTGGATGTATCTCTGGACGCTGGAAGGTGAGTATAATTATCTTTTATTTTCAGGTATCCGTGGATTCTACTTGGAGAAGAGGACCGACTGCTTCGTGTCAACATAGGTAAGTATGTGTGTGTCGGCAGTATGTAATAAAGTTGTACTTGTCACGGTGTGTGTGTCTTGTTTTTATTTGGGTATTTTTTTCCAGTAGTGCTACAGGTACCAGCGGGCCCGTTTTTCTCCCGCATGCTGGTACTTGTGGTTCTCCAAGTACCAGCTTGCGGGGGAGGCTTGCTGGGACTTGTAGTACTACTGGAAAAAACAATATTCAGACATTTTTCTCAAGGCTATCAGCCTCCCATCCGCAGCCCTTGGATGGGGGGGACAGCCTCGGGCTTCACCCCTGGCCCTTGGGTGGCTGGGGGGGGACCCCTTGATTGAAGGGGTCCCCACTCCCCCAGGGTACCCCGGCCAGGGGTGACTAGTTATATATTTAATGCCACGGCCGCAGGGCACTGTGTAAAAGTGACCCCTGACTGTGGCATTATCTGTCCAGCTAGTGGAGCCCGATGCTGGTGTAAAAAATACGGGGGACCCTTACTCGTTTTGTCCCCCGTATTTTTTGCACCAGCATCAGGCACAGAGCCCGGTGCTAGTTTTAAAAATACGGGGGATCCTTTGTCAAATTTTTCCCCGCATTTTTAGAACCAGGACCAGCTCGAAGAGCCCGAGGCTGGTTATGCTTTGGAGGGGGGACCCCACGCCATTTTTTCCCTTGATTTTACCATTCCAGCTAAAAAAAAAAATATATATATATTTTTAAAAATATATAAAAAATACTTGTGCAACCAAAAAAGAAAAACCAAGTACCTAATCCCTTCTAATAAAAATAGATATGCTATTCCCCCCAAAAAAAACACCAAAAAAAACATGTTTAAATTTTTTTTTATTGGTTTCACCCTCCAAAGTGTGGCGGATTGAAAATGACGAATTTACTGTCTAAAAGCACTGTTGTCGAATTTCCAAATTTGAATTGAATACACTTTGGTCGAATTGCAGCACTTGTATCATTGCAGAAAAGTCGAATTTGACAAAAGTCGAATTTCAAAAAGTCGAATTTTGAAAGTCCGTTTTTTTGACGGAAAGCACTGAATTGCATTGACAATTTTTTTTTTTTTGCGAAAAAAACCCGAAATTCGACAATTTCGGGAATTTGACCGCAATTGCATATACCCCATAGTGTTCCAATATGCCATGTGTCTCACCTTTTCCTTTTCGTATATTGTATTGTCCTATTTGTACCTCAATAAAATACATGTTGGAAAAAAAATGTTTGTTCTATTTATTTTGGAAAGCCCTTTCTAAGATGTAACAATTACTGTAATTTCATTGGTTATGGTGGCACATATTTCAAATTATATATTTTATGTCACACCACTGCTGATATTATTTAGAGTTATGGGGGTCATTCCGAGTTGATCGTAGCTGTGCTAAATTTAGCACAGCTATGATCAGGCACTCAGACATGCGGGGAGACGCCCAGCAAAGGGCTAGTCCACCCCGCATGTCTGTGTGCCCCCCCCGCAGAAATGCAAAAGCATCGCACAGCAGTGATGCTTTTGCATCTTAGGAGTTACTCCCGGCCAGCGCAGCACCTGCGGCTGGCCGGGAGAACCTCTTTGCTGCCCCGGGTCGCAGTGGCTGCATGTGATGTCAGACAGCTGCCGCGGCCCGCCCTCCAATGGTTTGACCACTCCTGCATTGGCCAGACTGCGTCCCCTAAATGGCGGCTTAATGCCGCCATCCAGCCCCCTCCCGCCCAGCGACCACATCTGCCTCAGAGGCGATCGCTAGACAATGACGGCTGGCATGCGCAGGCGCTCTGCAGCACGGTGCATGCGCAGTTCCGAGCCGATCGCTGCGCTGCGATAAACTGCAGTGAGCGATCGGGTCGGAATAACCCCCTATGTCTCTTTGTGGGCAAGGTTCTGACATTAATAATAAGTGGGGGTTCAAGTTCAGATCATGGCACACCCTAGATTAGCAACAATAAACTGCTTCAGAACATCATTAAACTTGTTCAGAACATTAAAAAGTGTACCTTCATGGGCTCGCTTTGCTCACCATGCTTCGGGGATGGTGGCTCGCCCTGCTTCACTTGCCACCTGTTACTATTCCCACTAGCTGTCAAGGTGGATATTTAAACTGATAGCCCAAGGGTCCCATGTTCTGAACTTGAGCAATAAGTGGGTTATCTTGGCAGAAAAAAACCTGACCTGTGTGCTCACTGCCCATAGTGGTATAATCCAGACAGTTTTCTTCCTGTAATTACCAGCTTTATACACAGAGGTATTTCATGCTGGAATCCATTGGAAACTGGCGCTATGTGTTTTGATTGCCTTGAGAAAGCCTTTCTGAACATTTTAATCAATTGGTATCATTCATTTTTTACATCACCTCACACCACTATATCTCTCTGTCTGCTATGATAGTACTAATAAAGGATTTTATTTACTGTTTGATCAATTGGTGAAATACAGCACATTCATACTATAATTTTCAAGTGAGATATGATTGATTGATTGATTGATTGATTGATTGTTGTGCTGTTTGAAAGGCATAAAGCTTGTACTTAATCTTCTTATGGCTATGAAATAAATACTGACTGAACTTTACTTTAAATGTTGGGACTCAGGTATTTATTTATTCATATTACCATGCCACATTAATACTTGAAACAATCTATTTTAGGGCACCCTGGTCAGGAATATCTTCAAAACCATTGTGTTATATATATGCAATTATGTGCTTGCCGTTTTATTTAGAGATAAGTGGGTTCGGTTCCCTGGAAACCGAAGCCTACTGGACTTCACTAACCAAGCCCGGATCCGAGTCCGACTCGGGTTTTCCTGCCTGACTCGGAAATCAGAACGAGGCAAAACATCATCATCCAGCTGTCGGATTCTCGCGGATTTTGGATTCCATATAAGGAGCCGCGCGTTGCCGCCATTTTCACTCCGGCATTGAAAAGTGTAGCGAAAGAACGTGTCTCCGTCCTCAGTGTCTGTGCCAGTGTCTGTGCAGGAGGGAAAGTGGGGTGGTGATTCCAGTGCTGTCTTGTGCTGCTCAGTCCAGTGTAGTGTCTTATGCTGCATCAGTCCAGTGCAGTGGTGCTGTGTTGCCCTGCATCAGTACAGTGGTAGTGTCTTGTGCTGCATCAGTCAAGTCACAATGGTGGTGTCCTCTGCTGCCATATGTCCAGAGATGCTGTAAAAGTCCAGTCCAGTGGTGCTGTGTTGTGCTGCATCAGTTTAGTGGTGGAGTCTTGTGCTGCATCAGTCCAGTCACAGTGGTGGTGTCCTCTGCTGCCATATGTCCAGTGCCAGTGTTGCTGTATAAGTCCAATCCATTGCAGTGGTGCTGTGTTGTCCTGCATCAGTCCTTTGGTTGTGTCCCTGTACTGCTGTATAAGTCCAGTGGTACTGCCGTATACATCTAGTGATACTGACGTATATGTCCAGTGATACTACTGTATATGTCCACCGTTACTTCCGTATAAATCCAGTGATACTGCCGTATATGTCCAGTGGTACTGCCTTATAAATCCAGTGATACTGCCGTATACATCCAGTGGTACTGGCGTATGAATCCAGTCCAGTGATACTGCCGTATATGTTTCTCGGTACTGCCGTATAAATCCAGTGATACTGCTATATATGTCCAGTTATACTGCCGTATATATCCAGCGGAACTGCTGTAAAAATCCAATGATACTGCTGTATACTGTATGTCCAGTTGTACTGGCATATAAATCCAGTCCAGTGATACTGCCGTATAAATCCAGTGATACTGCCGTATGTGTCCAGTGGTGCCGGCGTATAAATCCAGTCCAGTGATACTGCCATATATGTCCAGCAGTACTGCCGTATAAATCCAGTGATACTGCCATATATATGTCCAGTGATTCTGCCGTATATGTCCAGCGGTATTGCCGTATAAATCCAGTGATACTGCCGTATATGTCCAGTGGTATTGATGTATAAATCCAGTCCAGTGATACTGCTGTTTATGTCTAGCGGTACTGCCGTATAAATCCAGTGATACTGCCGTATATGTCCAGTGCTACTGGCATAGAAATCGAGTCCAGTGATACTGCCATGTATGTCCAGCGATACTGCCATATAAATCCAGTGATACTGCTGTATATGTCCAGTTATACTGCCGTATATGTCCAGCGGAACTGCTGTAAAAATCCAATGATATTGCTGTATATGTCCAGTTGTACTGGCATATAAATCCAGTGCAGTGATACTGCCGTATATGTCCAGCGGTACTGCCATATAAATCCAGTGATACTGCTGTATATGTCCAGTGATACTGCCGTATATGTCTAGCGTAACTGTCGTATAAATCCAGTGATACTGCCGTATGTGTCCAGTGGTACTGATGTATAAGTCCAGTCCAGTGATACTGCTGTTTATGCCTAGCGGTACTGCCGTATAAATCCAGTGATACTGCCGTATATGTCCAGTGGTACTGATGTATAAATCCAGTCCAGTGATACTGCTGTTTATGTCTAGCGGTACTGCCGTATAAATCCAGTGATACTGCCGTATATGTCCAGTGCTACTGGCATAGAAATCGTGTCCAGTGATACTGCCATGTATGTCCAGCGATACTGCCATATAAATCCAGTGATACTGCTGTATATGTCCAGTTATACTGCCGTATATGTCCAGCGGAACTGCTGTAAAAATCCAATGATATTGCTGCATATGTCCAGTTGTACTGGCATATAAATCCAGTCCAGTGATACTGCCATATATGTCCAGCGGTACTGCCATATAGATCCAGTGATACTGCTGTATATGTCCAGTGATACTGCCGTATATGTCCAGCGTAACTGTCGTATAAATCCAGTGATACTGCCGTATGTGTCCAGTGGTACTGGCGTATAAATCCAGTCCAGTGATACAGCCATATGTGTCCAGCAGTACTGCCGTATAAATCCAGTGAAACTGCCGTATATATGTCCAGTGATACTGCTGTACATGTCCAGCGGTACTGGCGTATAAATCCAGTGATACTGCCGTATATGTCCAGTGGTACTGGTCTATAAATCCAGTGATACTGCCGTATATGTCCAGCAGTACTGCCGTATAAATCCAGTGATACTGCCGTATATGTCCAGTGCTACTGGCATAGAAATCGAGTCCAGTGATACTGCCATGTATGTCCAGCGATACTGCTGTTTATGTCTAGCGGTACTGCCGTATAAATCCAGTGATACTGCCGTATATGTCCAGTGCTACTGGCATAGAAATCGAGTCCAGTGATACTGCCATGTATGTCCAGCGATACTGCCATATAAATCCAGTGATACTGCTGTATATGTCCAGTTATACTGCCGTATATGTCCAGCGGAACTGCTGTAAAAATCCAATGATATTGCTGCATATGTCCAGTTGTACTGGCATATAAATCCAGTCCAGTGATACTGCCATATATGTCCAGCGGTACTGCCATATAGATCCAGTGATACTGCTGTATATGTCCAGTGATACTGCCGTATATGTCCAGCGTAACTGTCGTATAAATCCAGTGATACTGCCGTATGTGTCCAGTGGTACTGGCGTATAAATCCAGTCCAGTGATACAGCCATATGTGTCCAGCAGTACTGCCGTATAAATCCAGTGAAACTGCCGTATATATGTCCAGTGATACTGCTGTACATGTCCAGCGGTACTGGCGTATAAATCCAGTGATACTGCCGTATATGTCCAGTGGTACTGGTCTATAAATCCAGTGATACTGCCGTATATGTCCAGCAGTACTGCCGTATAAATCAAGTGATACTGCCATATAAATCAAGTGATACTGCCATATATGTCCAGTGGTACTGGTGTATAAAATCAGTGATATTGCCATATATGTCCAGTGGTACTGGTGTATAAATACAGTCCTGTAATACTGCCGTGTATGTCCAGCGGTATTGCCGTATAAATCCAGTGATACTGCCGTATATGTCCAGTGGTACTAGCATATAAATCAAGTCCAGTGATACTGCCATATATTTCCAGTGGTACTGCCTTCTAAGTCCAGACCAGTGGTGCTGCCATATAAGTTCAGTGGTGCCAAATAAAGGGGTTATTAATACTTAATCCAAATTATTTTTACAGGGTTTGCCCTATGTGGTGTAGAGGTATGCTCTCCTGTGCTGCATTTTGTTATATAACTCCAGATAAATAATAGAGAACAAAAATGTGGAGGATAAAATAGGGAAAGATCAAGAACCACTTCCTCCTATGCTGCCGCTGCCGCTGCTGTTGTTGCTGCTGGGAGTCGATCGTCATCCCAGAGTTTGAAATCAGAAGACCACTTGTACTACTTCAACTAAGCAACTGACTGTCCAACAGTCCTTTGCGAGGAAGATGAAATATGACAGCAGTCGCCCTGTTGCAGAGCAGATTACTGAAGCCATAACAACTATGCTGGTGTTAGACGTGCGTCTGGTATCTGCCATTAGTACAGTGGGACTGCAGTGCCACTCCTAGATGGGCCCGGTGTTTGTGCCGCACATTTGTGTTGCTTAATTTAGTCATACAGCTACCTCATTGCACCTCTTTTACTTCTTTGCATGATGTGCTGTTTGGGGCCCAGATTTTTTAAATGTCATCTTGTCTGCAATTGCAGTGCCACTCCTAGATGGGCCAGGTGTGTGTGCCGCACACTTGTGTCGCTTAGCTTAGTCATACAGCTACCTCATTGCACCTCTTTTACTTCTTTGCATGATGTGCTGTTTGGAGACTAGTTTTTTTTAGTGCCATCCTGTCTGCAACTGCAGTGCCACTCATAGATGGGCCCGGTGTTTGTGCCACACACTTGTGTCGCTTAGCTTAGTCATACAGCTACCTCATTGCACTCTTTTACTTCTTTGCATGATGTGTGTTTGGGGACTAGTTTTTTTTAGTGCCATCCTGTCTGCAACTGCAGTGCCACTCATAGATGGGCCCGGTGTTTGTGCCACACACTTGTGTCGCTTAGCTTAGTCATACAGCTACCTCATTGCACTCTTTTACTTCTTTGCATGATGTGCTGTTTGGGAACTAGTTTTTTAAGTGCCATCCTGTCTGCAACTGCATTGCCACTCCTAGATGGGACTGGTGTTTGTGCTGCACACTTGTGTCGCTTAGCTTGGCCATCCAGCTACCTCATTGCACCTCCTTTACTTCTTTGCATGATGTGCTGTTTGGGACCTAGTTTTTTTTAAATGCCATCCTGTCTGCCACTGCAGTGCCACTCCTAGATGGGCCAGGTGTTTTTGCTGCACAGTTGTGTCGCTTAGCTTAGTCATACAGCCACCTCGGTGTAAGCTTTTGGCCTAAAAACAATATTGGGAGGTGTGAGGTGTTCAGATTAGACTGGAAATGAGTGGAAATGAATGTTATTGAGGTAAATAATACCATAGGATCAAAATTACCCCCAAATTCTGTGATTTTAGCTGTTTTTGTGGGTTTTTTCAAAAATCATCTTGATCGAAAACCAAAACCAAAATCAAAACACAAAAGGGTGGTTTTGGTAAAACCAATCCAGATCCAAAACACGAGCATTGAACCAGAACCAAAACCAAAACACAAAACACGAAAAGTGCCCGCCGCTCATCTCTAGTTTTATTGTTGACTCATTACAGATGCTCCTTCTTTTTGTGGTATGGTCTTGGGTAGAAGAAATGAGAGGCAAGAGTAAGAACGCTCTTCAATCTACTCCTACTTGAGGGATTAATAAATATAGTAAATACTGTATCTCATACAATATTATGACAATGCTGTCTGAGTATCATAACAAAGGCTGTTTCTGCATTTATTCTTAATGATAATTCAAACTGAGGAATGTACTATAATAAATAGTGTTTGGCCACCAAGTAATAATTCTACTCTATAACTGCAGAGATTAGAAACTTGACTAGTCTTCTTTAAATAGGAGGGCAGCTACAATGTATATAAAGTAAAGATAAAATGAGGAAAATTCTTATCAATCCCATATAGCACAGGAGCTTCCATCCCTTAATATCCTATCACAGAGTGTGCCAATCTCTGCCATTACAGTCCAGGTTTTATGGATATTCATGCTTGAGTCCAGATAGTTAAATCAAATTCAATGAAGTACAGTACTAATTAAGTCAGCTGTGCTCAATTATGGATATACTTAAAACCTTAACTGTAATGTCATAGTTTGGGAAACTCTGTCCTAGCATTTTCCCCTGCGAATCCAGCAGCATTATTGCATAATTACTATAAGATGACCATGTAAAGTGTATATAGGGCAGTGTCTAAGTCACCTTAATCAGAGGCTGACGGATTATCCTTGTTTTACAAAGCAAGATTTTAGAGGACATTCACCCATCTTTCTGGATACTAGAGGTTGTATTCATGCAATTTATACTATGTTTTGTTCTGCTTTTCCTTTTTAAATGTACCTTTATTTAGTTAGTATACTTTGCTGTATGGGCCTAATTTATACCTGATCGCTAGGGTGTGTTTTTTGCATTCCTGCGATCAGGTAGTCGCTGCCTACAGGGGGAGGTGGAAATTGCTGTGCAGGGGTGCGATTGCATGTGCAGGAGAGGTGCACAAACAGGACTTACTCTTCCAGTGCGATGATCGGGACCGGAGCTGACATCAGAAACCCTCCCTTCAAACGCCTGGTCCCTCCTGCGTTTCTCTGGACACTCCTTAAAAATAGTCAGTTGCCACCCACAAACAGCCTCTTCCTGTCAGTCACCTTGCGATTGCCCATGTGATCGCTTTTCTAGCACCATCCCGTTGCTGCCCGGCAATCCCCGTAGCTGCGGACCGACACGACTGCGCATTGCGGTGCATACGCATGCAAAGTTCATACCTGATTGCAGGCTGTACAAATCCAGTTTGAATAAGGCCCCATATACAGTAGTCTTGTTTCTTACACTTTGCAGTATATACAGTAGTCTTGTTTCTTTAAATGCTTTCAGACTGTAGAAAACAAGATTTATTGTGCCAACATTATCAGTTTAAGTAAGTAACGGATTAGGAGGACCAAATAATAAGGTTAATTGAATTCTGTAACTTGTCCACATGTCTCTGAGCCTAGGGACATAAAGAGCAATAATAGCTTGTAGTAACACTAACTGTGGAATCTGTTGCCTTGTCATCAAACTGATTATGTTGCCTCCAAGACATTTAAACAATTGTAAAGAGAAATTGCATTTAGGCTGAAACTTTCTTCAATGTAAATTTTAATGAAATTGGACATTACGTGAGTAACTTGACAGAAAAAAAACATACTATTATCAGAAAATGATAACACAAAATTACTGCATTATTACAGTCTAGACATATTGTTCTTTGTGTAAATAATAAAGTTGACTTAGCAAATCATATTTGGAGGAACAAAACTACATTTTAAAAGTGTGCATAAACAGGGCTGGCCCAAGCCTAATTTTTTTGGTAAGTGACTTCGTGTAGAAGTGCCACCATATTCACCTCACTGGAGCCATGCTGAACTGACCACTACAGCACCAGTTTATAAGGAGCAAAACTGGAAGTGTAAAGTGCAGCATACAAATAGCCTCCACATGTAAACATACTCTTAATACAAGTTAGGTAAGGGTAAACAAAACAGCTCAAAAACTGTTTCACTGATCCACAAACTCACATTCACCCCCTCTGTCCCAGATAAACAAATACAGACAAACAAAAACCTTGGTCACATGTACGCCACTGGCCGCTGCGGGTGGATGCAGCGTGCATTCCATGGACCGGAACCAGGAAGCGGTTTGCGTTCCACAGCTCCGACAACCACCGCCAGGGTAACTGATGGAATACGTGCAGCCTGTGTTCCACCGGCACAACTACCGGTACACAGGTAGTGCATGTGCACTGCCTAATTGACAACAACAATAATAGTCATATCTTAGCGCACACATGCTAGACCATCTATAAAACCTTCTAGTGATGGATGTAACAAACAGTCTGCAAGATAACACTGAGGGGAGTGAATTACAGTGAAACTTGCACAAGAACAAATCTAATGAACAACCTGATGCCATTAATTCTGCTGACCATTATAATGCCATAATTTAGATAGTATCATGCAATCCATATGCATCAGGCCCAGGAGAAGGTACAAAACAAAATACACATATAAAAAAATAAAAGATATATATATATATATATATATATATATATATATATATATATATAAAAGACTTGAATCGGCACTCACACTTACGTAAAGATTAATTGCTCCGGTGCCATCAGGAAATAGGTTATAGAAAACATCAGACAAGCAGCGGCACTCAGAGGCTGTATGATAGTTGATGTAAAAAAATGTGTATTTAAATCATCACAGCAATCCTTGATACACCTTGACAAAGGGGCGTTACGGCCCTGAAACATTGGGATTGCTGTGATGATTTAAATGAACATTTTTTACATCAACTATCATACAGCCTCTGAGTGCCACTGCTTGTCCGATGTGTTTTATATATATATATATATACACACACACACACACACACACACACACACACACACACACATGCATGTTACAAATATATATATTACACAAGCATGTATTTATCTAAATGGGTAGTTCACATAGACAGGTGTAGATAAACCTTATGTGTATACAGTAAGTATATATTCCATAGAGAGTAAACAAAACATCATTAATCACATTCATAGATCTCAGCTAGACACCAATCGGATATTGCAAATCAAAAAGATCAAATAATTACCAGAAATAATATATATATAGGGAACATTTACATTCAGAGAAAGATGGTCATGGTATTGTATTCATTAAGCCCCTTAGGGGACACAGTGTCCAAAGAGGAAATCCAGAAACTTTCAAGTTTTTTTTAAAGCAAGTAGTCAATCACCCCCATTTGGGAATGGGGGAACCCAATTAATCAACATACATTTGAGGTTTGCAACCTGATGCCCATTCTGAAGATAATGTCGTAACACCGGTTTATCAGAAGTGCCAGTTTGGATGGAAGCCCGTATCGTCGTTCTGTGATTTGCCATCCGGTCTCTAAAGACCTTGAGGTCAAGCCCACTTAATATAGTCCACAGAGGCAGGTTAATAGATAAATTACATGATCCAGTTTACAATGTAAATGATACTTCATCTTGATGCTCTTCCCCGATTGTGGATGAGGAAAAGACTGGCCCACCAGCAGGGATCTACAGGTGGTACAATTCCCACAGGAAAAGCAACCAGATTTACTGTGCATAACCTGAACAGGGTGGGTCTCATCATCATTTGTCTAAAGTTTGCACCTCTACCGTACGCCATCATAGAAGGACCCATATGCGTGAATGGTAAGTTGGGGTCAGATGCCAGGAGAGGCCAATGTTTGCGAAGTGTCCTTTGCGTATATTGTGCATAATTGTCATATATATTGGAGTAGATCATCTGCTGCTTAGGAGACGATCTCTTCACTTCATTACCACTGAAGATATTACTTGGTTTCTAAAGGCATTGCGTAATGTCCATGAGGTATATCCTCATGCTTGAAATCGAGACATAATTTCTACCAATTGTACCTCCCTTACAGAGTCAACAGTGTTAATTCTCATAACTCTCAAGAGCTGAGAGACAGGTAAATTGTCTTTGAGAGCAGGAGGGTGGAAGCTACTTGATAAAAGATTAGTGTTCCTATCTGTTGAATTTCTGTATAAAGTCATGGTAAATTTACCTTCAGAAATGCTAATAGTAATGTCCAAAAAATTGACATGGTGGGCAGATCACATAAGTGAATTTGATTGGACACTCAAGACTATTAATTTTTCCCCACCATGCTAGTGAAGGTCTCCTTGGTATCAGACCATATGATAAAGACATCATCGATAAAGCATTTTTAAAACATATAGTATGTATGTCTGTATATATTGTCTGTATATATATATATATATATATATAATATTGCAAAGTACAGTGTGGCACTCCCAGTAAGCGTATATACAAATTGCTCCGGTGCCCTGCGTCAGTCAGAGCTGAGAAGTATAAATGCAGAAGATTGCTGGCACTCTCAGAGACTTGCAAAAACGACACAGATGCTGTAGTTTAAGGTCAACGTTTCAGGGCCTTGCAAGGCCCTGAAACGTTGACCTTAAACTACAGCATCTGTGTCGTTTTTGCAAGTCTCTGAGAGTGCCAGCAATCTTCTGCATTTATATATATATATATATATATAAATTCTAAAACTGAAATGGAAAAGGGGGCGCCAAATAGTGCATGTATTGGTAAAATGTAATCAGCCATCTAAAATTAAAAGCATCATATACTGTGTAACAAGACTGGCGGTATAAAAATCACAAGGATAACACCATAAAAAACAGCATATACAACTAATAGCGGATAAATGTCATGACAGCCTCCTACAATCTAGGCCACGCCCCTATGCATTTTATCACCGGGACTTTGTCCATGGTGCAATAGCACAGTGGTGCAGTGTGCCAGAACAGTAAAAACAATATATTTTTCACTACGCAGCTCAAGTCAAACTGCAGCTATTCTAAGGGATCTTATTATATGTATGTGAATAATAAATGCTCAGCGGTAAATTGCACCAGAACAGTATAAACAATAGAACAATATATTTATTTTTCACTTCACAAATAAACTCAAACTGTGGCAAACTAAAAGGGCTTTTATTATATGTACATGAATAATAAATGCACAGGGGTTTAATGCTCCAGAACAGTATAAACAATAAAGCAATATATTTTTCACTTTACAGCTCAACTCAAACTGTGGCAATTACAAAGGGCTTTTAATTTGTATGTGAATAATAAATGCAAATGGGTACAGTGCACAAACTTCAATTAATGTTTTTACTTTTAGTTACGTTTCTTTATGTGGTTTATTTTTCGCTACTGAGTGACAACAATATACATGGTAGTGCTGCTTATATGTGAATGCACAGCCACTTAGATGGACACATCACAGCCACTTGTAATGAGTCTAGAGTCCACAGCACAGCCACTTGTATACACAGCACAACCACTATGAGTCTGGACACAGCACAGCCATCTGTATACTATGGCTCAGCCACTTGTATGAGTCTGGAGTCAACAGCACAGCCACTTGTATACACAGCACAGCCACTTGTATGAGTCTGGAGTCAACAGCGCAGCCACTTGTATAAACAGCACAGCCACCATGAGTCTGGACACAGCACAGCCACTTGTATACTATGGATTCAGAAAAAAACAGAGATCACATATATTAAGTGTCCAATAAGAGAACTTCTTTTAAATAGAAAAAAAAATAAAAAAAATTGTTAAACAAATTTAAAGCCTTGAATGGGTAGAGACATAAGCATTTCTATAATGGGTGCAGTGTGGGCCGTGCACACGGGCCCCTGGCTCCAGGTGGGACCACACTGCACCCATATATTATAATTACCCCTCCTGAGTCCTGCAACGGCGGCTTTGCTGTGTGGGCATAAATCACTTGGAAAATGGCCGCCATGTCCATTTCCGAGTGATTTGCACATGTGCACTGAAAGTGTGTCCCCGGGAACAAGGTGCTGGTGCCATGCTCCCGGAGACCTGGGCATGCACAGTAGACATATGCCAAAGTTTACTGCAGCCAGAGACACAGGTCTCCTCCTCTCTTAAAACGCCCCTGGGTGGAGACAAAACAACATAAAGATCTGAGAGACAAGAAAATCAGAAGAAGAAGAAGAAAAAGGGAAACAAAAATATATTTAAATAGAAAAATAGAAAAAATAAATAAAAATATATTTTTAATAACCCTAAATTAATAATGTGAATAAAAATAAAAAAATTGTACAATGAAAATTAAGTGCAGATGGCCTTGATCTCCTTGTATTTCCATTGGTAAGGATCCATAGGTTTAATGGGAAAAGTCACATAAGCATAATCAATAGCTCAAAAATATATAGGACTTACCCTCTAGTGGTGTGCAGTTCTTGGTGCAAATGCCACAGGTTTAGTTGTCCTAGAAATGAAGGGGCAGGCTTGGACTGGCCCATAGGGGTACAGGGGAAACCACCGGTGGGCCCCTCTGCCTGGGGGCCTACCTCCTGCTCTAAGGATCAGGTTCTAAACTGTGCACTTGAATTATACATTATACATATGGTACATCATACTGGACTATGGTGTATTTTCTACAGGGCATTAGTTAGTCAAAAAATGAAATGGCAGGCTACACCCCCTCAGCAGACTGGCCACACCCCTAACACGGGCTCCTACCACTGCATTTCCCCGGTGGGCCCTACATGCCCCAGTCCGACACTGTGAAGGGGTATTTTGCCGGCAAAACTGCGGTGTCCCCAGAGCTGGATTAAGGCACTGGGGGGCCCGGGGTTCTTAAAAAAGGGGGGCCCTAATGTTTAAAATTAAAATTATATATATATATATATATATATATATATATATTACCAATCAACAATAACCTAATCTCGCACTATATTCAATTAGGCAGCACCTCGTGAGAAAATCTCCCTGCTAGTGGGAGATGGACAAGGGTATAGATATAGTATTCAGAGGGTGCACTACAATATTAAATCCAGATATTGGAAACCAGCATGAACTGAATAGCAATGTTTTTTAATCAAGCATTAAAACATTCAATTAAAATCATACAGATGTACAATATTTCATAAGCACATTGTTCATTTGTACAAATACTTTCATAAAACTCAACGCGTTTCGTCCTATAAGGACTTCATCAGTGGTACAGTTCACAGATCTCGACTCTGAGAGTGCCAATAGCAGATTATAAACTGTCCTCAAGAATTTGGGGAAGGCCAAATAAAATATTTTAAAACCAGTAATACTGGACAAGAATCCAGAAGAATCAAGAATATCCAAAGAGCAGAGTTCTGGACCTTATGGCTACCTTCTCTCCTGAATGTCAAGACTTGACATTCAGGAGAGAAGGTAGCCATAAGGTCCAGAACTCTGCTCTTTGGATATTCTTGATTCTTCTGGATTCTTGTCCAGTATTACTGGTTTAAAAAAAAATTATTTGGCCTTCCCCAAATTCTTGAGGACAGTTTATAATCTGCTATTGGCACTCTCAGAGTCGAGATCTGTGAACTGTACCCCTGATGAAGTCCTTATAGGACGAAACACGTTGAGTTTTATGAAAGTATTTGTACAAATGAACAATGTGCTTATGAAATATTGTACATCTGTATGA
Source organism: Pseudophryne corroboree (assembly GCF_028390025.1). Classification (NCBI taxonomy): domain Eukaryota; kingdom Metazoa; phylum Chordata; class Amphibia; order Anura; family Myobatrachidae; genus Pseudophryne; species Pseudophryne corroboree. The sequence goes on along the minus strand of NC_086450.1, from coordinate 312,331,921 downwards.
TTTTAATTGAATGTTCTAATGCTTGATTAAAAAACATTGCTATTCAGTTCATGCTGGTTTCCAATATCTGGATTTAATATTGTAGTGCGCCCTCTGAATACTGTATCTATATATATATATATATATATATATATATATATATATATATAAAAAATACACAATGTATCATTTGAACTAGGGGAGTATCGGGTAGTTTGGATACATTAGCTATTTTACATATACACATATATATTTATATATACAGTATATATATACACACACACACACACTCACATATATATATATATTTATACACACTCACCGCAGCCTAACCCTAACACTCCCACCGCAGCCTAAACCTAACGCTTCCACTGCAGCCTAAACCTAAATCCCGCCCTCCGCCCACCGCATGTTACCTCTCCGTGGGTCTGGCAAACACTCATGCGGGATTCCAGCGGTCAGGAATACGAGCAGTGTTGTAATTCCAGTGCCTTTATTTCGAATGCTGGGATCCCGACTGCCAGGATCCCCACCCTGCTCCTATTTATATATCTATATATATATATATATATATATAAACAAACACGAGGAACCACTGCACTCACCATTCCCAGGGGTTGGGGTGCGGTGGGCTGTGAACCCCGAACTCAAATATACCAAACAGAAAACCCAGCACTCTCCTAAGCAGATTCATTCACCTTAATGCTTTAATATACATCTAAATAAACAATGGGGTTTTGGTTTATGAATTGTACAATGCATGTAAGCTAGCGGCCCACTCCACGGGACTCCATTTCACCGCAAGTCCTACTCTATCACAAACTTTCACATAGATTTTAAAGAAACCTGGCAACTGCTGTCTCATAGAGGAAAATGTGCTTATCTGGTTTAAAGCTTACCTGCCACACTTATGGCTTTTTAAAGGTAAGACAGTCACCAACACAAATAACACAGCTACACAAGTGTGCTTACCTGGTTTACAGCTCACCTGCCAACAGACTACTGGCTTTCAAAGTGAGTTAGTCACCAACACACCTAAATAGCAGCTGATCCAGGTTAAAGGTAAAAGAGCTTAGGGGTGCATGAGAGAGAGATATGGTCACAAATGGGCCAATTAAAAATTAACCCTGTTATACAAACAAACACGAGGAACCACTGCACTCACCATTCCCAGGGGTTGGGGTGCGGTGGGCTGTGACCACCGAACTCAAATATACCAAACAGAAAACCCAGCACTCTCCTAAGCAGCTTCATTCACCTTAATGCTTTAATATACATCTAAATAAACAATGGGGTTTTGGTTTATGAATTGTACAATGCATGTAAGCTTGCGGCCCACTACACGGGACCCCATTTCACCAGGTTTTCTATTTGGTATATATATATATATATATATATATATACAAATCCACTATGACCGGCACTCCATATATGTTTCTTTAATACCTGGGTGCCTTCCCACGATCCAAAAGGAACATGCAGAGAGAGATAGAGCGATACGGGTGGCACTCCACGGGTTCAAAAACGTGACAGCCTGTGTAGCTGTCACGTTTTTAAACCCGTGGAGTGCCACCCGTCTCTCTCTCTCTCTCTCTCTCTCTCTCTCTATATATATATATATATATATATAGTACAGAATAAACAGTGGCACCCAGGGTCTTCTGTGTCCAAAAAAACTGTATTGAACAAGTCACATACAACCAACGTTTCGAAGCTCGCAGACCCTTTTTCAAGGTGTTAATAAGGGGAAAAAAAGGGTCTGCGAGCCTCGAAACGTCGGTTGTGACATCAGGGACATCATAAGTTCTTATGGTGATATCAGATTTCACCAAATAATCGTGAAGATTTCTACCGCTAGAATAACAGGGCATCAGCCTAGTATAAGATAACGGCAAGGAGTTATCGAAAGCAACTATAGGCCAAGCAGCCTTGGAAATATGGTTGATACTAGGGGATAACACATTGAATCTATTTGTCCACGGAAAAATCTGCTTCACACAATTAATGGTCTTCTTTAATAAATCTTTCCTGTCAAGTAGCAAAACTCTGGCCTTAGTTTCTTCAAATAAAGTACGCGAGTAACCACGTTCCTGAAATTTTATGATCATCTGATCCATTTGGTAAGCAGCTATATTAATATCACTATTATTGTGCATGGTCCTAATCATTTCGGAGTATGGTAATCCCTTTTTCAAATTAGTAGGATGACAACTACTAGCCAATAACAAAGAATTACATTCTGTATCCTTATGAAATACCGTGGTACTGATCAACCCATTGTTCACAGAAACCAGCACATCAAGAAAATCAATGCAAGCCTGATCCAACCGTACTGTAAATTTTACAGGATTCAAAGAAGCATTATGGTCACAGATTAATTCCTGGAAGCTAGAATACGTATCATTCCATATTATGAATATGTCGTCTATATATCTTGTATAGAACAAGATTCTAGATGACACATTAGGGTTAGAAAAAAATATTTCATTCTCTTTCATGAACATATATGTGTTAGCATACACAGGTGCCATGGCAGCACCCATGGCACAGCCAGACTGCTGGTGGAAAAACATCCCATCAAATAAAAAGAAATTATGGGTTAAAATAAATTCCAAAAGCTGAACACAAAAATCCACAAAAGGTTCATCATATAAGCCACTTTTCTTTAACAGATTTTTAACCGCCCGCACACCATCATCATGTGGGATGACCGTGTACAGGCTAACCACATCAGCACAAATCAACCAAGAACCAGATGGTACCTGTTAGTAGGTAAATTGATAAACATGGTGGTATCCAATAAACAATATACTGCAGAATGGAAATCTATTTTACAATTATCTCTAAATGATGGTATTATCAAGGAAGATTTATTTAAAGCTTTATTTCCTGAATTTCCATTAGTACCATTGTTATATTCGCTGCCTAAAATTCATAAGGGCATATTTCCACCTCCTGGCTGCCCGATTATTGCAGCGAGAGGGCCTCTGTCACAGCCAGCGTCTATATTTTTAGATTCTATTTTGCAGCCTATTGTTAAGATGCAAGAGCACTTTTTATTGGATATCACCATGTTTATCAATTTACTTACTAACATTGATTCCTGTTGCTGGCCGGGTGTGTGGTCCCGGTGCAGGTATGGGCGGTGCACGTGGTGTTTCAAGGTATATAAGGTATGTGTTGTATGCTATGCATTTAGCCTGATGATAGTGTTAATAACACTGAAACGTTGCTGAAGCGTGTCTCTGTTGTATTTATTCAAGCCGAGTGCCGCACCTTCTCTGTCTATATATATATATATATATATATATATATATTATATATGCATTTTATATATATATAAAAAATGCATTTATTATATATATATATATATATATATATATACTGTATATATATATATATATATGCATACACACATCCCAGAGCCTACGTTTAAATTTAATACATAACCTAAAAAAAAAACAAAAAACATCCTGACCTTACAGACAGGACTGGAGCCTGTCTCTTCACCCGGCCAGTACAAATACATTACACACGCGCTGGCAGGTAGCTTCCTTCTTTCCTGCAGCCTGCGTGCTCAGCCAGTCACTGAGCAGCAGGCTGCAGCATGACACACTATTGGGCATCTCAGCCATCACTCAGCAAGCAGCCCAGAAAGCTCTCAGCGGTGCTGGTGGCTGTGTGAGCGGTGGCTGCTGCTGGGCTGATAGTGGGGATGGGAGCGCAGTGCAGTGCCGCGGATCGGATTATAGTTCCGATCTGTGGCGCATGACGGTTGGCCCTTTCAGACAGGGGGGCACGTGGTACTTAACCCCGGAGCCCCCCCCCCCTTAATCCGGATCTGGGTGTCCCGGTATCCAGATATGGGTCCTGGTAAGCCCAAGCTCCTCTTACCAGGGAGAGAGGTGCAATATTGGATGCAAGCAAAATTTTAGAGGTAGATGCCCCAGCAGGTTATGGCTATCACAGGACCTAAGTAAGATGCACAGGCACTTGCGGTGTGCATTCTCTGGTTGGATTGACCTCCCTCTTTCTGGAGGTCATTCCGAGTTGATCGCATGTAGCAACTTTTTGCTGCTCGTGCGATCAACCTGACGCCGCCTATGGGGGAGTGTATTTTAGCATAGCAGGGCTGCGAACACTTGTGCAGCCCTGCTATGCCTAAAAAGTTTCAAGTAAAACAAGACCAGGGCTGCAGTTACTCACCTAGTGCGACGGATCCAGCGATGAAGGTCCCGGTCCTGACGTCAGACATCCGCCCTCCAAACGCCTCAACACGCCTGTGTTGGACTCACCACACCTGTAAAACAGTGCGTATCCGCTCAGAAAGCCTCCCGCCTGTCCGTCTTCTTGCGATCGCCACTGCGATCATAATATCTCGTTGGCGACGTCATTGCCCAGCAACGACGCGCATGCACAATGCGTCCGCTGCGCATGTGCATTTCCGACCCATTCGCACCGCAGCAAAGAACCGCTGCGCGCAAACGGGTCGGAATAACCCCCTCTGTCTGTTTCAGTAACACCTAGACTAATTATAATACTGCATTTGCTACTAAGAGCTTGCTACTGGTGCGGATACATTTACAAATATAACTCCATTATTACCTGCTAAATTTAGTATATAAAGATACACCTTCCTGAACAGGTATTAGATAAATGATATATTTAATTATCAACAGATGGTTCACTTGTGATGTTGTACACCTTATATGTGAATCTCAGGTTTATTCCTGTAGTTTTATATTCATTTTGACCAGTCAACTTATTTTAATAAATTTATTTTTGTAATTGTAACTAATGTTTTAGTATTGTGTGTGATTTCTGCCATGTTAACTCTCTCTCATATTATTAGTGCAGATGTAATACATTCTAGTTTCTCTTTACCTAATTGTTTAGGTTTATATGTGCAAACACAAGCACATTTTATTCCCCTTCTACTGAGTGGGTAATTATATATAGATATTTTTAGAAATCATGTTGCTATTATTAGCTGAAGGCTACTTGTTTTGTTTTTGTCTTTTTTCATAATTTGGGACAAGGAGGTGTCTAATAAGATAATTTTACTGGTGCTGAGCGGTGTGTGTTGTCAAGTGTTTATTGGAGAGAGGTGGGGAAAGAGAGGGTATTGAGGGGGGGGTGCTGTTAGATGATTATTGAAGAGGAAGTGCTGGGAGAGGTAGACATTAAAGGTGGCTGGGAGGGAAGGGTGTCTGCAGTAACCCAGACTTACCCCACAGATTTTCATCCGGTCACCCACCACATCTGCCCTGCAGACTCCCTCACCCTATCACCCACCATATCTGCCACTGCAGACTCACCAAGCCAAATACCTGGCCTGTCCCCGCAGACACAGGCTGGTGGGAAGGAGCTCACTATAAGGGATCCACCCTGTTCTCTGCCATTTGGACCTCAAGGTCCTTAAAAAGAGCAGCAAGGCCCTTTGGACCTTGTTGGATGTTATCCTATTTTAACTGGTTGTGAAGAAGCCTCCATAGCAGTTCAAGCATCAGGGCCCCAAACATGTAGGCCTGCCACTGCTTCTCATGCATAACCTCATTCAAGTAACTAGGAGCTTGTTTATATGATAGTAGCAATTGATAGATTGTCACTTACTGACCAACTGTAGGAGAATCTTTGTATTGTGTCTTTTAACTGTGGTGAGATTGTTGAAACCTGTAGAGCGCTATGCGCAGTCTCCATAATGTTCCTTTGGGGGGTATAAATTCCTTAAACCACTCAACTGGTTAAATACTGGGATGCCATGTAAATTGGACGATATGATGGGATGTACTATTATTCTGCCATATCAATGCCAACAGTACACACATATTTCAACAGGTTATGGGTTAGGCACACAAGCACTATTAACACAGGCCCCCAGCAGCTAAAATGTTCAACACAGATGCCATTAGACATGTGTGTTTTCGAGACACAGAATGAAGACAGCAAAGCGTGTTTCCAGCACAGTGTGTTACTACAGAGAATTCTGCAGAACTCTGAAGCTGCATAACTATGTCAGTGGAAAAATACGGTTAACCATGGTTACAGCCCAAGCCTAGACGATGTAGAGAGCCATGGAGAAAACTGATTTAAGTGTAGAGTAACTAGAGATGAGCAGGTTTTGTTCTCTGAGAACCGAACACTACCGAACATCACGTCCCGAGCCCGGCTCAGGTTTTCCCACCTGACTCTGAAACCAGAACAAGGCAAAACGTCATCATCCCGCTGGTGGATTCTCATGGGTTTTGGATTCCAAATAAGGAGCCGCGCATTGCCGCCATTTTCACTCCAGTCCTGGAGAGTGTAGCGAGAGGATGTGTCTCTCTCCTCAGTGTCTGTCATGTCTGTCTGTGCGGTAAAGTGGGGTGGCAACCTGCTCTGTCTCATGTGTGTCATTCCAGTGCTGTGTTGTGCTGCATCAGTCCAGTGGTTGTGTCTTGTGCTGCATCAGTCCAGTCACAGTGGTGGCGTCCTGTGCTACCATATGTCCAGTGCTGCTGTATAAGTCCAGTCCATTGCACTGGTGCTGTGTTGTCCTGCATCAGTCCAGTGGTGGTGTTCCTGTGCTGCTGTATAAGTCCAGTGGCAATGCCGTATAACTCCAATGATACTGCCATATATGTCCAGTGATACTGCCGTATATGTCCAGTGATACTGCTGTATAAGTCCATTGATACTGCCATACAAATCCAGTTCAGTGGTACTGCAATATAAGTCCAGTGATATTGTCATATATGTTCACTGATACTGCCGCATATGTCCAGTGGTACTGTCGTATAAATCTAGTGGTACTGTCATATAAATCCAGTCCAGTGATACTGCCGTATATGTCCATTGATACTGCCATATATGTCCAGTGGTACTGCTGTATAAATCCAGTCCAGTGATACTGCTATATAACTCCAGTGGTACTGCCATATAATTCCAGTGATACCGCCATATAAATCCAGTGGTACTGTCGTATAAATCCAGTGGAACTGCCGTATAAATCCAGTCCAGTGGTACTGCAGTATAAGTCCAGTGGTACTGCCATATAACTCCAGTGATACTGCCATATAAGTCTAATGGTACTGCCGTATAAGTCCAGTGGTACTGCCATATAAATCCAGTTCAGTAGTACTGCCGTATATATGTCCAGTGATATTGCCGTATTTGTCCAGTGATACTGCCATATAAGCCCATTGATACTGCCATATAAATCCAGTCCAGTGATATTGACATATATGTCCAGTGATACTGCCGTATATATCCAGTGGTACTGCCATAGAAATCAAGTGGAGCTGCCGTATAAATTCAGTCCAGTGGTACTGCCGTATATGTCCAGTGATACTGCTGTATATGTCCAGTGGCACTGCCCTATAATTCCAGTGATACTGCCATATATGTCCAGCGGTACTGCCATATAAATCCAGTGGAACTGCCGTATAAATCCAGTCCAGTGGTACTGCCGTATATGTCCAGTGATAGTGCCATATAAATCCAGTGATACTGCTGTATATGTCCAATGTATCTGCCCTATAATTCCAGTGATACTGCCGTATATGTCCAGCGGTACTGCCATATAAATCCAGTTGTACTGCTGTATAAATCCAGTCCAGTGATACTGCCATAAATGTCCAGTGATACTACCGTATATGTCCAGGGGTAATGCTGTATAAGTCCAGTGATACTGCTGTATAAATCCAGTTCAGTGGTAGTGCCGTATAAGTCTAGTGGTACTGCCATATAATTCCAGTGATACTGCCATATATGTGCAGTGATACTGCTGTATAAATCCAGTGGTATTGCAGTATAAATCCAGTCCAGTGATACTGTCATAAAGGTCCAGTGGTACTGCCATATAATTCCAGTGATACTGCCGTATAAGTCCAGTGGTATTGCTGTATATGTCCAGTGGTACTGCCGTATAAGTCCAGTGATGCTGCTGTATAAATCCAGTTCAATTGTTCTACTATATAAGTCCAGCTGTACTGCCGTGTAAATCCAGTCCAGTGGTACTGCCGTTTAAGTCCAGTTCTGCTACCATATAATTCCAGTGATACTGCCGTATATGTCCAGTGGTACTGCCGTATAAATCCAGTGGTAATGCCGTGTAAATCCAGTCCAGTGATACTGCCATATATGTCCAGTGATACTGCCTAATATGGCCAGTGGTACTGCCGTATATGTCCAATGATACTGCCGTATAAATCCAGTCAAGTAGTAATGTCATATAAGTTTAGTACCACTGGACATATTTACGGCCGTGTCTCTTAGATAAACTAGCATTCCCTCATAGACTTCAATGTGCACATTAAAGTCTATGTGGAAGTGCAGATTGGCTGAGAGACAGCTACTCTCAAAAGGGTTCCATCACTTGCAGAGAAGAGCTATATGCGGGGCTCTTCTATGTCTGGCATGGATCAGGAAAGTATTTTATTTTTATTTTTAATGGCCCTGGGATGCTACAGGAGAAGAGGACCAATCTGTGCAAGGGTTAGGTGAGCATGTTATTTTTCTTCATGTAGCAGGATTCTACTGGAGAAGAGGACCGACCAGTGGCAGGGACAAGGTATATGTGAGTGTGAATGTATGTATTAAAGTTTTACTTTATAAGGTGTGTGTGTGTGTGTGTGTGTACTGCACTGTTTTTTTATATTTCTTTTAGGGGGGGACTATAGGTACCAGCAGGCTCTTAATGTCCCACATGCTGGTACTTGTGGTTCTCCAAGTATTGGCATGCGGGGGTTGCTTGCTTGGACCTGTATTCCTCCTGTAAAAGGCAATATAAATGTATCTAAGTTTGACTGATCTCTATCAACAGAGCACCAACTGCCCAGGGGTGCCAGGGATAACCCGGGGATACACTCTAGCCCAGGGGGATACTTGGAAGGGGGGAACTCCTTTATTGGGGTTCCCATTTTCTGAGGTATCCCTGGGCTGTTGTGACTAGTTAAGGGCAATGAATGCTTTGGCCAGGGTGACCAGTGAACTGTGTCCCCATGGCTGTGGCATTACTCACCTGATAATGGAGCCCAGTTCTGGTTCTAAAACATAGGGACCCCTATGCAATTTTTCCATATATTTCTTGAACCAGTTCTAGCTCCAAGAGCCCAGTGCCAGTTCATTAAACCCCTACGAATTTGTCCTGTGTATTTTTTTTAACTAAGGCTGTTTATACTTTTTAAATCTTTCACTGGTTTTACACAGAGAAGCACTGCACAGATCACACTGATCTGTGCAAGCTTCTTAAAACATGCTGCTCAGAGAGACAACTATTTCTAAAGTGTATTTTGGTCCAAGTTTGCCTAATTCTTGGGTGTTTTTGTAGGAACAATTTTTAGAAAATTTCAGTGTACTGTTGTTCCGTATGGAAAGCACTTCTGAGTTTGGCTGATCATATTTGTGATGTCACCAGTGTTTTCTTCTTGATGCCAGCATCCAGAAGTTCAAAATCCCAACAGGGATGAGGTAAGTATGTTACCCCCTCTCCCATTCACCCAACCCTCCCTTGCAGCAGCCTAACCCTAACTGCCTGCTTAGTGTCTAACCCTAACCTCCCCCCGGTGGTGCCCAACCCTAACACTCCCTTCCCCTCATCCTAACTCTCCCCCTTAGTGCCTAACCCTAACCTCCCCCCGGTGGTGCCTAATCCTAACACTCCCTTGCCCTCAGCCTAACCCTCCCCCTTAGTGCCTAACCCTAACCTCACCTCAGGTGGTGCCTAAACCTAACTATCTTCCTCGGCCCTAACCTGCCCGCTATACTTATGGACAGGATGCCGGCTGTAGGGATTCCTGCACCGGTGTCTTGACCCTGTTGGGGATTATGGCATCGACATTCTGATAGGTGTTGAGATTCCGTTGTCATTATTCATCATCCCATTGATTCATGTTGCAAGGGTTAATGTGTGCTCCCACAGTCAGATTAAAAAATGAAATAATTAAATAACCAGCAAAAGATACATGTACTAACGAGTAATTAGGTCTTTGAATGAAGAACTTATTTAGTATGGTCCTCAATTATAAACACAAAAATACGGCCAAACACAGTGGTTTAATTATTTACAGTTTAAACATCTTTAAGCATCCGTTTCTGCATTCAGCATAGAAAAAATATAAGGCTGCAGAATCAAGGTATGTATCACAGGGGTGCTGCTTTCATGCCATTTTCATATGCAAGCCCTGTTTCTGGCTACATCACAGGGAGTTTGTATGGGAGCAGATAAGAGAGCATCTGTAAATGGAAAATACACTGAGGTGTCTGAAAACAAGGAATCGCTCATGTACACTAATAGTCAGAGGCTCCTGATCCTAGGAGAGGTCTCAAATTAAGTGACGCACATTCCGTATATCCAAAAGGAGGCTTTGTCACATTCAGACCTCCTTTTGGGTAGGCAAAACATGAATTTCTCTCTGGCTGTCAGCCTACACATTCTGCCCTAAATTGATAACCAGGTTTATGAGTCAATCATTTCAGAGTTATGATACTTCTGACAGCAGGTAGTGGCTAGCCTCTATCTACTGACTGGATACTATGAAAAGCCCCATTTCCAGGTAAGCCTCGATAAGCACATTCTGACTATAGCAGGGTTTCCATAACCTGATGCCAGGTAACAAGAGATTTTATAAATTGTTTAAAAATTTTTTAAATTCAGTGAACAATGACAAAAAACAAAAACAAACCCCACAAGACAGTAGACAGTATCCCCAGGGCAAATGGTTTGAGAGCCAGGATCTCATATTGTCCAGGACATTTATCCCATCTGTACCTATTATAAACTATCACTGTGTAGTAGTAGCAGTAGCAGTAGCAGTAGTAGTAGTAGTAGTAGTAGTAGTAGTAGTAGTAGTAGTACAGTAGTAGCAGCACTAGTAGTAATAGCAGCAGTAGTAGTAGTAGTAGTAATACAGTAGAAGCAGTAGTAGTAGCAGTAGTAGTAATAGCAGCAGTAGTAGTAGTAGTAGTAGTAGTAGTAGTAGTAGTAGCAGTAGTAGTAATAGCAGTAGTAGTAGTAGTAGTAGTAGTAGTAGTAGTAGTACAGTAGTAGCAGCACTAGTAGTAATAGCAGCAGTAGTAGTAGTAGTAGTAATACAGTAGAAGCAGTAGTAGTAGCAGTAGTAGTAATAGCAGCAGTAGTAGTAGTAGTAGCAGCAGCAGCAGCAGCAGCAGTAGCAGTAGTAGTAGTAGTAGTAGTAGTAGCAGTAGCAGCAGTAGTAGTAGTAGTAGTAGTAGTAGTAGTAGTAGTAGTAGAAGCAGCAGCAGCAGTAGTAGTAGTAGTAGTAGTGGTAGTAGTAGTAGTAGTAGTAGTAGTGGTAGTAGTAGTAGTAGAAGCAGCAGCACCAGTAGCAGCAGCCGCAGCAGCAGCAGCAGTAGTAGTAGTAGTAGTAGTAGTAGCAGCAGTAGTAGTAGTAGTAGTAGTGGTAGTAGTAGTAGTAGCGGCAGTAGTAGTAGTAGTAGTAGTAGTAGTAGTAGTAGTAGTAGTAGAAGCAGCAGCACCAGTAGCAGCAGCCGCAGCAGCAGCAGCAGTAGTAGTAGTAGTAGTAGTAGTAGCAGCAGTAGTAGTAGTAGTAGTAGTGGTAGTAGTAGTAGTAGCGGCAGTAGTAGTAGTAGTAGTAGTAGTAGTAGCAGCAGTAGTAGTAGTAGTAGTAGTGGTAGTAGTAGTAGTAGCGGCAGTAGTAGTAGTAGTAGTAGTAGTAGTAGCAGCAGTAGTAGTAGTAGTAGTGGTAGTAGTAGTAGTAGTAGTAGTAGTAGTAGAAGCAGCAGCACCAGTAGCAGCAGCCGCAGCAGCAGCAGCAGTAGTAGTAGTAGTAGTAGTAGTAGCAGCAGTAGTAGTAGTAGTAGTAGTAGTGGTAGTAGTAGTAGTAGCAGCAGTAATAGTAGTAGTAGTAGTAGCAGCAGTAGTAGTAGTAGTAGTAGTAGTAGCAGCAGTAGTAGTAGTAGTAGTAGTGGTAGTAGTAGTAGTAGCGGCAGTAGTAGTAGTAGTAGTAGTAGTAGTAGTAGCAGCAGTAGTAGTAGTAGTAGTGGTAGTAGTAGTAGTAGTAGTAGTAGTAGAAGCAGCAGCACCAGTAGCAGCAGCCGCAGCAGCAGCAGCAGTAGTAGTAGTAGTAGTAGTAGTAGCAGCAGTAGTAGTAGTAGTAGTAGTAGTGGTAGTAGTAGTAGTAGCAGCAGTAGTAGTAGTAGTAGTAGTAGTGGTAGTAGTAGTAGTAGCGGCAGTAGTAGTAGTAGTAGTAGTAGTAGTAGCAGCAGTAATAGTAGTAGTAGTAGTAGCAGTAGCAGTAGTAGTAGTAGTAGTAGTAGTAGTACAGTAGTAGCAGCACTAGTAGTAATAGCAGCAGTAGTAGTAGTAGTAGTAATACAGTAGAAGCAGTAGTAGTAGCAGTAGTAGTAATAGCAGCAGTAGTAGTAGTAGTAGCAGCAGCAGCAGCAGCAGCAGTAGCAGTAGTAGTAGTAGCAGTAGTAGTAGCAGTAGCAGCAGCAGTAGTAGTAGTAGTAGTAGTAGTAGTAGTAGTAGTAGCAGTAGCAGCAGCAGTAGTAGTAGTAGTAGTAGTAGTAGTAGTAGTAGTAGTAGTAGTAGTAGTAGAAGCAGCAGCAGTAGCAGCAGCAGTAGTAGTAGTAGTAGTAGTAGTAGTAGTAGTAGTAGCAGTAGCAGCAGCAGTAGTAGTAGTAGTAGTAGTAGTAGTAGTAGTAGCAGTAGCAGCAGCAGTAGCAGCAGCAGTAGTAGTAGTAGTAGTAGTAGTAGTAGTAGTAGTAGCAGTAGCAGCAGCAGTAGTAGTAGTAGTAGTAGTAGTAGTAGTAGTAGTAGTAGTAGTAGTAGTAGTAGAAGCAGCAGCAGTAGCAGCAGCCGCAGCAGCAGCAGCAGTAGTAGTAGTAGTAGTAGTAGTAGTAGCAGCAGTAGTAGTAGTAGTAGTAGTAGTAGTAGTAGTAGCAGCAGTAATAGTAGTAGTAGTAGTAGTAGTACAGTAGTAGCAGCACTAGTAGTAATAGCAGCAGTAGTAGTAGTAGTAGTAGTAATACAGTAGAAGCAGTAGTAGTAGCAGTAGTAGTAATAGCAGCAGTAGTAGTAGTAGCAGCAGCAGCAGCAGCAGCAGTAGTAGTAGTAGTAGTAGTAGTAGTAGTAGTAGTAGTAGTAGTAGTAGCAGCAGCAGCAGCAGCAGCAGTAGTAGTAGTAGTAGTAGCAGCAGTAGTAGTAGTAGTAGTAGTAGTAGTAGTAGTAGAAGCAGCAGCACCAGTAGCAGCAGCCGCAGCAGCAGTAGTAGTAGTAGTAGTAGTAGTAGCAGCAGTAGTAGTAGTAGTAGTAGTGGTAGTAGTAGTAGTAGCGGCAGTAGTAGTAGTAGTAGTAGTAGTAGTAGTAGTAGAAGTTAACACATTTTATATTGTTAGACTTATTTTTAAAGTACTATATTAAGAAAAGTTTAATTCAAATTATTAAAACCACTAATACACTTCTATCTCAACAACAACAACAACAACAACAACAACTACTACTAACACCTATACTGTACATATTTTAAAAACACACACACCTATCACAAAATATAGTACTTACACCTAATATAAAATTGGGCTATTAACTGTTTTCTTTAATTAGGGTAGACTATAATTGTAGATATTTACATACAATCTGAGCCTTTAATGAAGTATCATATAATTGATTAGTTTCTGAAAAGTGTAATCTCTATGAATTACATTCCGAAAAGATATGAATTGCAAGTTTCCATCAATCATGTATTCTACTATTTTATAGATGAATGCTGAATATTGGTTTATAAATCAGAATAATAAACTATACCAGGTTAGATCTATACAGAAATGCAACAATTAGATTTATAACAAAAGAACAGCTTTATGGTATTAAATAGAGCTCTAATTAAAGTACATTTCTGCTTTCAGTGATCATATTTAATATATATTCTGCTTATGTGACAATGACGTATTTAGAGTTATGGGCCCTACACACTGGCAGATCCGCCGCAGTCCATATTGGCCTGCATGCATAAGCGGCGGGGCACCAACGATTAACGAGCGCGGGGACGCGCATCATTAATCATTGGTGCCTACATACTGCACGATATGAACGAGTTCTCATTCATTAATGAACGAGAACGTTCATATCATGCATTTTATCTGCCAGTGTGTAGGGCCCTTTAGTTTAATGAAGAATATGAAGAGTCTTGAATTTTCTGTTAATTTATATGAATCAATGAAGTTCGAAGATACAGAATTTGAACAGTGTAAACCCCTTTCATATAGCTGGAATGCAACTGTCTAATTTAATTAAGCTATAATCATGTTTTTAGCTGAGGCATCCTGTGTGTTTATAAAACTCCAGGTGCTTTGTAATTTTAACTGTGCAGAACTCCTTTGATACAATTTACTCACCACCAGAGCCTTTGATACATGCTTCAGTGTTTTCATACTATTTGAAGATCAATGAGTTGAATATTAATAGTGACAACTTTTACAGCAGTTGTCATTTTTATGGTACACAATATTGCATTTTAAAGAGGAGCTGCCACTTAATTACTGCACAGTTACAGTATTTGCACAGGCAGAAATACATCTTTTATACATTTATTGTCATTGAGAAAACTGTATTTTATTTTTCAGCTTCAAGGAAGTGTGGAGATGTAGTGATGCAGGGCCATTGTTAAGTGAGCATCCTACACTGTTCCAACTAACTTATGAAAATGAAAAAGTTAATATATTAATCAAATGAGAATTAAACTCTGCATTGACATTATGTAGTTCATTGTAATTCTACACAAGGAAGTTTTCCCAAAATTCTAAAGTTGCCTCAAAAGCACATTTCTGACAAGAGAAGGATGTATTTAAAACTTATGTGGTTAAACCATGAGGTTTAGAAGCTTATTTAAGGCAGGCTTCCCATTGTTTGTCTTTAGAATGATTTAATTTTAAACAGCAGTTAAGTAAGGTTTAATAAAAAAAAAAAAGTACAAAGCAGATCCAAATGTGCTGTGTGGCTATATAGACTGAACACTGTATAGAAAATAAAATAAATTTGAAACAATACTTCCCGTAGACGTTTCTGTACATCTCAGTTTGCTTCATAGGTTTCTCAATATATGTAAATATAATAGGTTCATGTACCAAAAAATAATAACAATCTCACTTGCATTTTCGGATTGTCCAATAATGGATGATGGTATAGTTCTCTTTTATTTCCAATCGTTCATCTATATGTAAACAGAAAGAAAAAAAAATACAATAGTGTAACATTGTTAAAACTTTGAATGCCACACGTGAATCTTTAATGGAAAGTGGTGGAAACAGTCCCTTCCAAGAAATTAAGATTATCTTATTCCATTCCTAGCGCCCGACATGTGATAAATGGTAAGCACTGGGTAAACTTTTACATGTATGCTTGCTTCAACAAAGTTGGTGCTAAGCACATAAAGGTGAATTTAACACTTTGTTCTCTACTCATGGATGGTGAAGTTGATGAATCCCGTCAGTCTCACGTGTATAGAATATAATAAGGGATGGACCCAACTGTAGTAAAAATGTCATAAAACAACATTTGTTTTAAAATGTAAAACATAGGGTGTAGGTAACTGTACAATATAGATGGAAACATAGTAGTTACTGAAGTAGATGGGACACGGGTATAATGCTTCAGTAAAAATACAGTATGTGTATAGGCTGCCATACTCCATGTTCTGGTTGGAACAATAAAGTTGTTCTATCGACTTTAATGTTCCAACCACAATATGGTGGCTAAGAAGACATGTGTCTGTGTTTTTACTGAAGCATTATACCTGTGTGCCATACACATGTTTTAGTAGTTTTTATATATATTTTGTGACTATCAACCACATGGAAAGCGAAGATCCTCATTAATAGACTTTTATTTACTCTACCATCACAGGAACAACCTGTTTAAATCATTCATGTCGCACCTCCAGTTTTGTCTGTATAAGGATTAAGTTAAATTTTTAATATGTACTCAGTTCTGTACTAATATTGTATATAGTCATGTATTTTGGAAGATATTGTGCAGTATATATATTATGGATTTATATTGCATATTATGAAACCGTGACCTATGATCCGATATGGATGGGCACCATAGTATAAATAGCAATCTGAGCCTACTTCTGTTATACTGCCATGAGGAAGGGAAGTTCGGCCCGAAACACTTGCAGCAGAGGCTGAAGTGCTTCCTGTACACATCTTGTGGAGCTAATCTAGATTCCAGTGGAAAGAGGGGCCCAATAGACTGGTTTTGGAGCCTGCCTCTATATCACAACTTTTGTGCTGACTTTACATGTGTTTTATATACACTTTGTTCAGTTTGATTATTTTAAAGAATACATTTGTTACATGTTTGCATTATATATTCACCATGCTCTTGTCTCCATGGGGGTAATTCAGACCTGATAGCTGCTGTGCATTTTCGCACAGCGGGCGATCAGGTCAAAACTGCGCATGCGTATGCATCGCAATGCACAGGTGCACTGCACGGGTACAAAGTGGATCACCGCTCAGCGATGGTTTTGTGCAACCAATCTGTTAGCACAGGCGATTGCAAGGAGATTGACAGGAAAAGGCGTTTTTGTGGGTGTCAACTGACCATTTTCAGGGAGTGTCTGGAAAAACGCAGGCGTGTCCATGCGTTTGCAGGGAGGGTTCCTGACGTCAATTCCGGTCCCAGACAGGCTGATGTGATCGCATTGGCTAAGTCCTGGGCTGCGCAGAGACTGCACAAAATCTGTTTGTGCAGCTCTGCTACACATGCGATCACACACTTGCACAGCTAAAATACACTCCCACTGTAGGCAGAGACTATCTGATCGCAGCAGTGCAAAAATCGCTTGCTAGGTATCGGGTCCGAATTAGGCCCCATATGTCACAAACCTACCACATATACATTTGGTGAGAAGCCTATAAAGCAATCTGAGATGTACAGAGATTTCTAAGGGAAGTATTGTTTCAAAAATGTTTTATTATATATACAATGTGCAGTCTATATAGCCACAGCATATCTTTTGATTAGAGATGAGCGGGTTCGGTTTGTCGAGATCTGAACCCCCACGAACTTCACGTGGTTTACATGGGTCCGAGGCAGCCTCAGCTCTTCCCGCCTTAGACGCAAAACCCGAACGGGGGAAAATGTCATCATCCCGCTGTTGGATTCTCGCGAGATTCAGATTCCATATAAAGAGCCGCACATCGCCGCCATTTTCATTCGTGCATTGTCGAGATAGCGAGAGGACGTGGCTATGTTCTCTGCTAAATCTCAGCTCAATATCTGTGCTCAGTATCAGTGCTGCATTGTGGTGACCAGTATATATATAGTAGTACAGTACAGTAGTCCATTGCTGTATTTTGCTGCTCCGTGTCAGTTCTATTATCCAGAACAGTGCTCAGTATCTGTGCTCATTATTATCATTGCTTCATTTTGGTGACCACTGACCAGTATATAGTAGTACAGTACAGTAGTCCAGTGCTGTATTTTGCTGCCCCATGTCAGTTCTATTATCCTGAACAGTGCTCAGTATCTGTGCTCATCATTATCATTGCTGCATTGTGGTGACCACTGACCAGTATGTAGTAGTACAGTAGTCCAGTGCTGTTCTCGCTGCCGAGTGTCAGTTCTATTATCCTGAACAGTGCTCAATATCTGTGCTCATTATTATCATTGCTGCATTGTGGTGACCACTGACCAGTATATATATAGTAGTACAGTACAGTAGTCCAGTGCTGTATTTTGCTGCCCGTGTCAGTTCTATTATCCTGAACAGTGCTCAGTATCTGTGTTCATTATTATCATTGCTGCATTGTGGTGACCACTGACCAGTATATAGTAGTACAGTACAGTAGCCCATTGCTGTATTTTGCTGCCCCGTGTCAGTTCTATTATCCTGAACAGTGCTTAGTATCTGTGCTCATTATTATCATTGTTGCATTGTGGTGACCACTGACCAGTATATAGTATTAAAGTACAGTAGTCCATTGCTGTATTTTGCTGCCCCATGTCAGTTCTATTATCTTTAACAGTGCTCAGTATCTGTGCTCATTATTGCTGCATTGTGGTGACCACTGACCAGTATATAGTAGTGCAATACAGTAGCCCAGTGCTGTATTTTGCTGCCCTATGTCAGTTCTATTATCCTGAACAGTGCTCAGTATCTGTGCTCATTATTATCATTGCTGCATTGTGGTGACCACTGACCAGTATATAGTAGTACAGTACAGTAGTCCATTTCTGTATTTTGCTGCATTGTGTCAGTTCTATTATCCTGAACAGTGCTCAGTATATTTGCTCATTATTGTCATTGCTGCATTGTGGTGACCACTGACCAGTATATAGTAGTACAGTACAGTAGTCCATTGCTGTATTTTGCTGCCCCGTGTCAGTTCTATTATCCAGAACAGTGCTCAGTATCTGTGCTCATTATTATCATTGCTGCATTGTGGTAATGTTTTTTATTTGAATATTGCAACCTTCATACATCTTATTTACATTTTTACAAATTTACAACATATAAATAAAGCAAAAAAAATGAACAATAACAGAAAATTTCCATTTATTATTAACATTTCTGCCATTTTACATATTCCCTTCACACTTTCCCTTAACTTTAACAATTTCCTTTAGAAACTTTCTTTTACCACAATTAGCCTCCTCTTCTTCCTCCATGCTCCCCCTTCACCTGTTCTTGAGCCCATACATTCCTCTCTCGCTCCTCCTTTCATTCCCCACCACCACCATTCACTCCACTCTCATTCCACCCATCCTCTCACCTTTTATACCATTTACTCTACTTTCATCCCGAACAAACCAACATTTAAACGAGAAGTCAATAATAATCTGGGCAGCACTTCCAGTGTATGCAACCATTTATAAAAGAAAACCAGTCTCAAAATTCTATTTCAACTAAAAATTGAGATAGTTATAGAAAAGTTTTTCCCAGTACCTGGAGACTAGAAATTTTCCGTCACCCACTAAGGGGGCTTCAGCTGGCGCCACTAAGTGGGACCAACTGATGACATCCAATCTCTCTTCCTCCATTTCCATCATCCGCTTCACCTCATGTAGTATTAAGCCCTCCACCACTACGCTGGGAAGGATTTTATTTCTCAATGAAACCTGACACCGTGCATTCCATAAGTGATACCTGACAGCTAGACTTATCATAAAAATTGTGCATAAATCAAAATCCTCATACCCTTTGAATGCCCCATATGCCCATCCCTGGTAATCCAAACCAGAAAGACAAGGTATTCCTAGAGCTCTTGACACTCTTTTGTAAATGTTTATATTAAAAGGACACTGAAGCAAGAAATGGTCGATACTCTCCTCCTGACCCTGACACACCTTCCGTGGACAATCATCGATCATTGGATCTTCTAAACTTCAGGTTCCCCCTGACATAGAGCTTCCCTTGGAATGAGAACCAGGCGATGTCCCTAAATTTCAACGGGATCCTCTGAGAATTTATCAGAGAAATCCCTTCTGAACATAAAGTTTCTGGGCAATCCTTCAGGGCCAATGGGACATGGAAGTGAGTTTGCAAGACCCTTCCCCAACTCCTTCCTACTGAGATCTCTTAACTCCCCCACTCCCAAGCCCCATCGCCCAATCACTTTCAAGCACTGGATCACATAGATCGGGAGGCGGCCTCTTCTACGCCGAGAGTTTTTCAAGTGACCTCCTTCTATCCATACTGTGAGGAAGGGAGATCCCCCAAAATTCATTTTTAAAAAAGCTGTTATAAAAAACACCACCAGGTTGACCATATCCAGTCCCCCCTTGGTCCTCGGTTTGCATGCAATGCCTCTCTTGACCATATTCATTTTATTTCCCCACAACAGCAAGAAAAACAAAGAGCCAATTTTAGACCACAGTGGTTCTGGCAAAAAACATACATAACTGACATATCAAAACAATGGAATCAGATAGGTTTTACACAAAACAACCCTTTCCCTCAGGGAGAATTTCCATCCTCTCCAACTTTTTACTTTCCGGGTCGCCTCTTCCAGTATCCTTTCCCAATTTGCTGTGGCATAATCGCCCAGGTCGAATCTTATTCCTAGAATCTTAATTGGATGGCTGGCCACGGGGAGGCTGTCCGGTAGGTCGAATTCTCTACCTTCCTCCCCCATCCAGAAAGCTTCACACTTGTCCTGATTTATCATGGAGCCCGAGGCTCCTGAGTATTCGCCTATCAGTTGGTCCACATCACAGGCCTCTGTATTTGAAGACAGAACCACTGTGACATCATCAGCATAGGCAATTACCCTCAGTGGCTCTCCCTGGCCCAGCTGCACCCCTCCCACCATGCTGTCCTCAATCCTCCGAACAAAAGGATCGATCGCAAACACGTAAAGAAGAGGGCTCAGGGGGCAACCCTGATGGACACCAGAGTTCACCACAAAGGGAGACCCTACCCAACCATTAACAAGCGGGAAGCTCTCGGCCTTGCTGTACAATATACGTAGCCAATTGACTAGTTTAACTGGAATGCCATACCTTTCCAGCGAAGTCCAGAGGTACTCATGGTTGACTCGGTCAAAAGCTTTGGACTGATCGAATGCCAGTAAGTATTTCCCCCACTTCTCAACCCTGCACTGCTCTATGGCCTCCCAGACACCAAGGACAGCACTAAATGTGCTTCGACCTTTCACATTACAATGCTGAGAAGTCGAGAGCAACTGCCCGGAAAATTCCATCAGCCTATTAAATATGATTTTTGCCAACACCTTCCTATCCGTATTGAGAAGTGCTATGGGGCGCCAATTCTCAATGCGAGCCGGGTCCTTTCCCTTAGAGAGTAAAATAAGCGCAGAAAGCCTCATGGAGGGCGGGAGTTCTCCCTCTGCCAGGCCACTGTTAAAAACCTCCACGAGACGAGGTGCCAGGACGTCTGAGAATTCTTTTTAAAATTCAGCTGTCAAACCATCTGGCCCAGGTGTCTTTTTTATGTTAAACCGCCAATTGATTCCCTGACCTCCTCCACAGATATCTCACTCTCTAAGCAATCAATTGAGGCATCCGGTTTCACAAGCCCTGGTATCCTCCCCAGAAATTCCTCCATCCTCTCTCTGCTAAATGTCTTCTCGGACAGCAGATCAGTGTAATAGGTTCTAATGACTTCCAGGATGCCCTCTCTTCCCTCCTGCACGACACCCTTTCCATCAATCAGACCTCTGATTTCCTTTAACTCGATCTTTCGCCTACAATTCTGGTAGTGATCTGGGGAGTGGTACTTGCCATAATCCCTCTCCTGAATCAAAGACGAAAGTCGACTATACTGCAACTGCTGCATCCGAGATTTCACCCGGAAGATTTCCCCATCATCTCCTCTTTCAGAGATCAGGAAATCTAATTTCCTCCTCAGAGCATAGTAGGCATTTTTTTTAACCAAGTTTTTCCCTGCTACCAGCCACTTGAAAAACCTTCGGGTCCTCTCTTTGACCTCCTCCCACCACTCCGATCTACTCCATGATGCCTCCAACAGTGTTTCCTGTGCTTGGAAGAATTCCCTAAAAGATTGTCTTACCTTCTCTTCCTTTAAGAGCTCTGAGTTCAGCCTCCATAGGCCCCTTCCTTTCGAGATCGACTGTGAGGCATTCAAAGATAAAGTCAAGAACCTGTGATCCGAAAATTCTACCAACCTTACCTGTGAAGGCAAAGTCTTGGAAGTTTCTTTAACAAAAAATCTATCTATTCTAGTCCTACTCTGACCACTAAAATAAGTGCATTGTGGTGACCACTGACCAGTATATAGTAGTGCAGTACAGTAGTACAGTGCTGTATTTTGCTGCCCCATGTCAGTTCTATTATCCTTAACAGTGCTCAATATCTGTGCTCAGTATCAGTGCTGCATTGTGGTGACTAAAAGTCCAGTGTCTTGTGCTGCCTCTTGCTGCTGTAGGGTGCTGTGATAGTGTCCTGTCACTGTGCATAGGTCATCATCATTCCAGTCACAGTGGTATCTGGTATTATCTATCTAGTGGTATCTAATTCCAGACATTACTGCCGTCTAATTCCAGATATATTTTTGGCATATAATTCCACACATTAAAAAATGGAGAACAAAAATGTGGAGGGTAAAATAGGAAAAGATCAAGATCCACTTCCACCTAGTGCTGCAGCTGCTGCCACTAGCCATGGCAGGGATGATGAAATGCCATCAACGTCGTCTGCCAAGGCTGATGCCCAATGTCATAGTAGAGAGCATGTAAAATAAAAAAAATAAAAGTTCAGTAAAATTACCCAAAAATCTAAATTAAAAGCATCTAAAGAAAAGCGTAAACTTGCCATTATGCAATTTACGACACGGAGTGGCAAGGAATGGCTGAGGCCCTGGCCTGTGTTCATGGCTAGTGGTTCAGCTTCACATGAGGATGGAAGCACTCATCCTCCCACTAGAAAAATGAAAAGAGTTAAACTGGCAAAAGCCCAGCAAAGAACTGTGCATTCTTCTAAATCACAAATCCCCAAGGAGAGTCCAATTGTGTCGGTTGCGATGCCTGACCTTCCCAAAACTGGACGGGAAGAGGTGGCTCCTTCCACCATTTGCACGCCCCCTGCAAGTGCTGGAAGGAGCACCCACAGTCCAATTCCTGACAGTCAAATTGAAGATGTCACTGTTGAAGTACACCAGGATGAGGATATGGGTGTTGCAGGCGCTGAGGAGGAAATTGACAAGGGGGATTCTGATGAAGAGGTGGTTTGTTTAAGTCAGGCACCCGAGGAGACACCTGTTGTCCGTGGGATGAATAAGGCCTTTGACATGCCACTGGGTAGATGTATTGCCTCACTCAGCAACAACAGCAGCAGCGGCACCAGTAGCAGCATCTCACAAATGCCAACTCGTTTCTAGGCAGGCTACGCTTTGTATCACCGCTTTCCATAAGAGGCACACAGCTGACAACCTCTTACGGAAACTGAGGAAGATCATCGCAGATTGGCTTACCCCAAATGGACTCTCCTGGGGATTTGTGACATCGGACAACACCACTAATATTGTATGTGCATTACATGTGGGCAAATTCCAGCACATCCCATGTTTTGCACATACAATGAATTTGGTGGTGCAGAATTTTTTTTAAAATGACAGGGGCGTGCAAGAGATGCTGTCGGTGGCCCGAAGAATTGCGGGCCACTTTCGGCATTCAGCCACCGCGTGCCGAAGACTGGAGCACCAGCAAACACAACTGAACATGCCCTGCCATCAGCTGAAGCAAGAGGTGGTAACGAGGTGAAATTCAACCCTCTATATGCTTCAGAGGATGGAGGAGCAGCAAAAGGCCATTCAATCCTATACATCTGCATACGATATAAGCAAAGGAGGAGGAATGCACCTGACTCAAGCGTAGTGGAGAATGATTTCAACATTGTGCAAGGTTCTGCAACCCTTTGAACTTGCCACATTTGTAGTCAGTTCAGACACTGCCAGCCTGAGTCAGGTCATTCCCCTCATCAGGCTTTTGCAGAAGCAGCTGGAGAGTTTGAAGAAGGAGCTAAAACGGAGCAATTCTGCTAGACATGTGGGACTTGTGGATGGAGCCCTTCATTCGCTTAACCAGGATTCACGGGTGGTCAATCTGTTGAAATCAGAGCACTCCATTTTGTCCACCATGCTTGATCCTAGGTTTAAAGCCTATGTTGTATCTCTCTTTCCGGCAGACACAAGTCTGCAGATGTTCAAAGACCTGCTGGTGAGACAATTGTCAAGTCAAGTGGAATGTGACCCGCCAACAGCTCCTCCTTCATTTTATCCCACAACTGGAGCTGCCGGGAAAAGGATAACATTTTTAAAACCACCCGCTGGCGGTGATGCAGGGCAGTCAGGAGCGAGTGCTGACATCTGGTCTGGACTGAAGGACCTGCCAATGATTACTGACATGTCGTCTACTGTCACTGCATATGATTCTGTCACCATTGAAAGAATGGTGGAGGATTATATGAGTGACAGCATCCAAGTAGGCATGTCAGTCAGTCCGTACATATACTGGCAGGAAAAAGAGGCAATTTGGAGGCCCTTGCACAAACTGACTTTATTTTAAGTTGCCCCCCTCCAGTGTGTACTCCGAAAGAGTGTTTAGTGCAGCCGGTAACCTTGTCAGCGATCAGCGTAGGAGGTTACTTCCAGAAACTGTGGAGAAGATAATGTTCATCAAAATGAATTATAATCAATTCCTCCGTGGAGACATTTACCAGCAATTGCCTCCAGAAAGTACACAGGGACCTGTGATGGTTTATTCCAGTGGGGACGAATTAATACTCTGTGAGGAGTTGGATGTACACAGTGAAAGGGGTGAGGAATCAGACAATGAGGAGGAGGTGGACATCTTGCCTCTGTAGAGCTAGTTTGTGCAAGGAGAGATTGGTTGCTTCTTTTTTGGTGGAGGCCCAAACCAACCGGTCATTTCAGCCACAGTCGTCTGTCAGACCCTGTCGCTGAAATGATGGGTTTGTTAAAGTGTGCATGTCCTATTTATACAACATAAGGGTGGGTGGGAGGGCCCAAGGACAATTCCATCTTGCACTGCAGTGCCACTCCTAGATGGGCCAGGTGTTTGTGCCGCCCACTTGGGTCGCTTAGCTTAGTCATCCAGTGACCTCGGTGCAAATTTTAGGACTAAAAATAATATTGTGAGGTGTGAGGTGTTCAGAATAGACTGAAAATGAGTGGACATTATGGTTATTGAGGTTAATAATACTATAGGATCAAAATTACCCCCAAATTCTATGATTTAAGCTGTTTTTGAGGGGTTTTTGAAAAAAAACACCCAAATCCAAAACACACCCGAATCCGACAAAAATTCTTAAGGGAGGTTTTGCCAAAACATGTCCGAATCCAAAAATGGCAGCGGAACTGAATCCAAAACCAAAACATAAAACCCGCAAAAATGTCCGGTGCACATCTGTACTTTTGATCTGCTTTGTTCTGGTGTCATTATTTTGGTTAAAACGGGTTTAACCTTTATTTGGATGGTCAGGGGTGGAACTGACGCAGACAATAGAGTCATTTGCTGCCGGGCTACCGCCATGAAGGGGGCACCTGTACTCCATTGTCTCAGCCAGCTCCCAGCCCAGGTCACCAGCAGCGACGGGTCTTATTACCTGCAGCTGGCGCTATCTATCCAAACAAACACCTCTCCTATGCTGCGCTCCCCTTATCAGTTGTGAATAGGGAGGGACTGCTCTCTGGCCAGCCAGTGAATCTCCGCCTACTCCTGGTATTCTCACCTATCATCCCAGCCAGCCACTTGAGCAGGCAAAAGCTCCGCCTCCCACATGAGAAGACAGCTGATAGCAGTCACAGTGAGCATGATGGTTCACAGTATGGGGGTCTTTGGGGGCATCTGTGCTGGGCCCCCCTCCTTCAAGGGCCATCCTGGATGATAAGAAAAAGGAACAGGAGAAGGTGGCAGTTGCCAACAGGGGGCAAGACTGATTATGGCAGTGTAGCATAGGACATAGGAGTGATGGAACTGCCACAGTCCTCACTCACAGACAACTGTAAACAATGTATATGTAAGGTATTAGGAACAATTAACTATATTGTGTCTGTGTAAATGTGTCTGTGTGTATGTGTATCTGAGTAAGAATATATGTGGCTGTGTATATGTGTGTCTTTGTAATTATATATGTCTGTGTATATGTGCCTGTAAAAATATATGTGTACCTATATATGTCTGTGTAACTATATATGAATTTGTGTAAATATGTCTGAGTAACTATAGTATATGTGTCTGTGTATACAGTATTTGTGTCTGTATATATGTTTCTCTTTGCAACTATATGTGTCTGTATATATGTGTGTCTTTGTAACTAGTTATGTTTTTTTTGTTTTTTATTAGCTGTGTAACTATATATGTATCAGTGTATATTTGTCTGAGTAACTATACAAATGTAGCCACACTCATTGTGGCTGCACCTAGTCGTAGTTGCGATTAGGTTGCAGTGATGTGCTCACACACCAGCGTGCGCTAGCATATATTCGCACCTGCATTGCCTAGTCACAGGTGCAAATGGGAGCAACCAGGTGCAGATAGTTGTTGTCGTGATGTGTATGCATGTACATATATGTTGTGACGATGATGAGACCGGCTACATAGGTATGTGTGTATATGTCTGAGTAACTATATATGTACAGTATCTGTGTATTTGTGCATCTGAGCATATATGTCTGTATGTATATATGTCTGGAGAGACAATAATTACCAGAAGCACTGAGAACCAAACAGTTCTCGCAGAAGTTCAAATCAATAGTCACCAGACATCCTCCTGGGAAGGTACACTGGAAATGTCTCCTGGTTTTTTCCTCAGCAGTCCAGATGTTCCAGGCAGGTGCTCTGAGGGCTCTGTCTCTCCACTGAAGCAGGACTCTGGGGGCTGTGTTACAAATTTTCTATGTTTTATATGTACTTTGTGTGTGTCAGTCTGAAAATTAAATTTTGGCTTTACTACACATGATGTATTTTTCCCTTGCATGCTGACCTGCTACAAATCTGCTAAATTTTTGGGAGAGATACCCATTGGGGATAGTGTGAACCATAGGGCAGCCTGACAGACTGAGTGCGCTATTCAGGGGTAACCAATAGAATTTTTTTCAAAAGCATTCCATGGCAGTGAAGCTTTTGTACCTGACAAGTAGCTCCATGCCAGCGCAGCTCCTGCACGCTGGCAGGGGACTAACCGCCGCATCCCGGGTCGCAGTGGCTGCATGTGACATCAAGCAGCTGCCGCGGCCCACGCCACCACCAGTCCGGAAACACCTCCTTTGACCAGACTGTGCCCCGCCAACATTATTTTAATGCCATTGTCATGCCCCCTCCCGCCCAGCGACCGCCTCTGCATGTCAATCAGGCAGAGGCGATCGCACCAGTGACATGCTTTCACATCTCACTGGCTTCACATGCGCAATGCGCCTGCCGCGCCAGCACACTGTGCATAGTAATTCAGACTGTGATCGCTGCTGCTGCAGCAATGCACTCTGAATTACCCTCTTTTTGCAGTGATCAGTGGCATAAATTGGGAAGAGGCTCCCGCTGGTCGAAGCTTGGGGCAGCAGGCAGCAGATGCTGCAAAGCACACAGGGGAGTGGGAGGAGCAGCCATTTATGGAGAACACGGGGAAATAGGCGGCTACTCAGGGTGTATGTGGAAGGTTGCCCACAGGGGTCATTAAAATGACCTCTACATTGTCTGGCAGTCACAAAGATTGCAGATGGAATCAGCAATTTTTCTGCTAATGTGCATGGATCTGCATCCATTAGCGAATGTGAACATGAGCGATAGCAGGTTGACATGGGGGGAGGGACCCAAGATCTATCTTGCCTCTGGGCTCCTGCAGGGCCAACAACAGACATTTTGGGGCCTGGTACACTTATGTCTCTGGTGCCTTCTACCCCCCAAACCTTGCTGAGGTTAAACCCAAGACTGTCCCAATTTGTGCCCTTCTAAGCCTTGAGACCACCCTGAACCTTTCGGGCCCAGTATGGCTCTTCCCTTTGACCCCCCCTGTCATTGGTCCTGAACATCTGGGATGAAGTTATGCCACTGCAGAGGGTACTGCAGTAGCTATTTACTCATTATTGCCCAGGTGTTTTCCTAAAAATTACACATTGAAACCTTCATGCCCATTTGAACTATGTATTTGAAAGACACTTGCTCTTTTAGGCCCTGCTGAAATATGCCAAAAGGAACCTGTGTACTCAGCACTTTTTTAAAAATGTGATTTGTATTCAACTTGCCATACAGTATTTGTTTGAAAATATATGTAATTAATTTGATAACTTTTAACAAAACTGGATATATCATTAAATTCCTCCCATCTTATTATTAATTGCATTGACAACATTCATGCAAAGGTATCTTTTGTATCCCTGAGTTCTACTTTCAAAAAAATACCATAATGTCAATAATTCTAAGGCAGGTTTTCCCAAACTTGGTCCGCAAGGCACCTTAAAAATCCAGATTTTAAGAATAACTATATTTGTGCATAGATGGTATAATCAAACTGGCTTAGGTGCTAATTAAGTTTCCTGTTATTAAGTATAGCTATCCTTAAAACATGGATTGTAGGGGTGTTTTGAGGATCAAGTGTCATGACTCTAAGGCACAGGTTCTCAAACTCGGTCCTTAGGACCCCACACAGTGCATGTTTTGCAAGTCTTCTCACAGAATCACAAGTGAAATAATTAGCTCCACCTGTGGACCTCTTAAAATGTGTCAGTGAGTAATTAATACACCTGTGCACCTGCTGGGTTACCTGCAAAACATGCACTGTGTGGGGTCCTGAGGACCGAGTTTGAGAACCTATGCTCTAAGGCACAGGTTCTCAAACTCGGTCCTCAGGACCCCACACAGTGCATGTTTTGCAGGTCTCCTCACAGATCACAAGTGAAATAATTAGCTCCACCTGCGGACCTTTTAAAATGTGTCAGTTAGTAATTAATACACCTGTGCACTTGCTAGGTTACCTGCAAAACATGCACTGTGTGGGGTCCTGAGGACCGAGTTTGAGAACCACTGCTCTAAGGGAACAATTTACTTAGAATCATTTTGGGAGATTTATAAAATCGCCCTAAATCGACCTTATTGTTAGAACAAAAACTGCACATTTACTAACAAGCGTTTTCACTTGTGTCTTTGTCTTCCGATGGTGTACTGGGGCCCTCATTCCGAGTTGATCGCAGCAGTTCATCGCATCGCAAATGGCAAAAAATCGCAAACTGCACATGCGCGAAAGCAGAAATGCGCGTGCACAAAGGGAGCGATACGACGCTTGTGCAAAATTACTAACTGAAAATCAGCTCGTACTACATCACCGAAAACAGGGAGTGACGGAGGTGTGGCAGAGGCTCGGCTTCGCTATCTAACGAAATGGGCGTGAAAGTGGGCAGCTAGTGTCGGAGTATGCAACCGGCAGTAGGCGTGTTTTGTGCAGAAATGCGTAGCCGATGGTAAAAAGTACACAACAAATGTTCGCTATCTTGACGCAGCCGAGGAGTAAGGGGCCCTACTCACTGGCCGACCCGCCGCCGAGCTGCCCGACGGCGGATACGGCCGACGAGCGACCCGGCGGCGGGGGGGCAGTGACGGGGGGAGTGAAGTTTCTTCACTCCCCCCGTCACGCGGCTGCATTGAAGTGCAGGCAAATATGGACGAGATCGTCCATATTGGCCTGCATGCACAGCCGACGGGAGACCAGCGATGAACGAGCGCGGGGCCGCGCATCGTTCATCGCTGGAGTCTCCACACTGAAAGATATGAACGAGTTCTCGTTCATTTATGAACGAGATCGTTCATATCTTTCTAAAAATCGGCCAGTGTGTAGGGCCTATAAGTCTGCAGATACTCAGCACTTGCGAAGTACTGTTACAAGTGTGTCTGCCCTAATTAGCAATTAATTGGCAAATTAATTCACCTGTTGACCAATTACTTGCCAAACACTGCAGTTACAAATGACTCCAAACAGCTATTGTGTGCCCACATAACAATTGTAAATTTACCAGGTATAAATCTGACACACTCACAAATAATGCACTGTATTTTAATTATTTGGTAAAATACTTTGATGTTAACTGCATGTTTTAATTTTTTGAAGAATACTTTGCAATTTATTCAAGTGTGAATAAACCAACTTATAAACTACATCAGCTAAATGTTCTCGACATAGACATATTCCTTTGTACATACCAAATAACATGAGCGACATAATGCAGCCTACACTTAATGTTACTTAATACCAATTTTTTATTTGTTTGTGGGAATATG
Organism: Pseudophryne corroboree; assembly: GCF_028390025.1. Classification (NCBI taxonomy): domain Eukaryota; kingdom Metazoa; phylum Chordata; class Amphibia; order Anura; family Myobatrachidae; genus Pseudophryne; species Pseudophryne corroboree. The sequence goes on along the minus strand of NC_086450.1, from coordinate 312,302,203 downwards.
TGTCCATATCTAATACTATGCCATGTTGCCCCTGGTAACCCCAGTTCAAATCTAATGTTTGTATTTTTGATATGCCCAGTTAAGTGTTGTGCAAGGCATACATTTTTTTCAATTATAATATTCAATATTTGTATGAATATTCTGATTGTTCCCTTGTTCCACAAATGTCAATATGCCATGTTAAAGTTTACAGGGACAGTTTTCCAAAGTGCATAACCTTTAATAAAACACACATACATTTTTTATTTTTTTTTATTTTACTTCAATAAATAAAGTAAAGCAGCAACACAAACTGGCTACAAATGAGCATCACATACAAAGATGGACATAGCAACAAGCCGATGCCAGTGCCAAATTTGACAAAGCAGAACCCAGTACTATGGTAGCCCCATCTTCTGACAAAATAGGATGTTTAATATTTACTAAGTATATGTTGTGAACCCCCAGCCAGACGATACTTTTAGGGGAACTGAGGTCGATTCTGGAACCAATACACCAACCCAAACATACACAGCACGCTAGGAAGAGGAAGATGGCTCAGGTGTACAGGAAAATAACTCACAGGCTACAAATCCAAAAAAAACACAACCCCCTTTCACCTTGAGGGAGTTGTACATTCTGGCCACACAAGCAAAAAAAAAAAACATTGAGGCAACATGTGAAACATGGGTGCTGGTCATCTGGAGAGACATCACTTTCTCTTCTTTTTCCCCGCCTGATGTTGTTCTTCACGGCTCGGTCTGCGAAGTGACCTTCGAGGGCCCTGCCCAGTGGGATGTTCTTCCTGGGCAGAGGGAGGGGAGGGAGCAGATTTGGCTGGCTCTCTGGCACTGTGGGCAAGGCAGCCAGCGATGTCCTGGAGCCCTTGCAGAATGGAATTGGCAATTTGTTGGAAGGAGGAGGCAAGTTGCTCTTGGCCCTGCCTGATATCTGCCAGAACTGCCAGAACTTGGCAGAGTTGAGCTACACCTTGCTCCACACTGGTTCTGTGCTCAGTGAGCCAGACAGGTATCTGGCTTACCTCCCGGATCATCCTGTCCTGAAAAGCATTCAGGCTCTCACCATACCTGGATAGCAGAGGGTTGGGTGGGGGGGGCCAGTTGGAATCTGTACGGATGGAATCTGTGGTCCCACAGTGGCAGAGACACTAGGTCCCCCCACTTCAGCCTCAGCCACATAACCCTCCTGTGACTCTACCTGCTCACCCACCTTTGCTGTGTTATGTTAAAAGCAAATAAAAGAATGATTGGAAAAAGGGAAGAAAAAAACAACATTAGACTTTTGGAACCACTAAAAAATTTTTTCCGGAATATGTGTGTAAACTTACCTGGCAAGTCATGTGGATTCACTATTTCAGGCAGGTCTGTGTCCATATGAGACACCCCAACCCCCTCCTCGTAGCTCACACAGTCCATCGCCAGCTCCTCAAGATCTGTGTATTCCACAGTGGCAGCTGGACCTCCCCCTGTTGCCCTCAAGGCATTCCACTCCGCAGACCTCTTGCCCTTCAGGCGGGATTTGAAGTCGGCTCAACTACATATGTGATGAGAATTAGGGGCAAGGGACATAAAAGTTAAGAATACCTGTTTTTCTTGATAGTACACATGTTAGGTATTTGGTTGCTATAGGCAACATCACATCTAGCTAAGTTTGTAATAATAATTTGGACAGAAAATGGTGTGTCAATATACACTTACCGTCTTCTAACTTCCTGTGATGTGCGGACAATTGAGCCGACTTCATTAACAGAATCAGTGATGCCCCTCCAGATTCTATCTTTGGATGCAGCATCCATGTTTTTGCTGCCTCGATTAATTTTTTCCATGGCCTGTGTGACCAAAACACGTAACTCCCTCTTAGTGAAGTCTTTTTAGTTTTTTTGATGTAGCCTGTGAGCTATCGTCCTGACCCTCCTCACCATCTTCCTCTTCACTAGCTGCTTGTGTACTTTGGGTTTGAGATGGTAGGCCTGAATCTCCCTCAGTTTCCCCAGTATCTATGTCTGGCAGGGGATTCACTCCTAACTCCTGTGTATCAGAAGATGGAGTTTAAACAGTACTGGGTCCTGCAATTTCAACATTTGCACTGGCAGCTTCCAGCATCTGCCTCCGCAGCGCTAGGCGCATATGTGTCAAAGCGGACATCTGCTGCTGCACCATCTCCATCTCTGCTGCCATCTGCTCACGAGTAGCCATGTTGCTGGTGGCATGTGTGTTTGCACAGGTGTCTAGCGATTTATAGCTGCGTGTGATTTCCAGTGCGGTAATTCGCACAGGTGTCAATTATGTAAATACTTCCAGTAATTGTTGTACTGGCTACTTAAACGCCTTGACTGCAGCCTGTGTGAGTGGGTGTATGATGAGAATTGTTGAAGTAAGCCAGAAGCCAGGTGGACGTGGTGCCTAGCACATTTCAGAGTGAGTTTATATTGCAGTATATAGCATAAAAATGTGCGTTTGTTAGCTTGCACATTTCTTACTGTTGTGTTGCGGATGGCGTATTTTACACAACTGTGTTTGTTTTATCAAAACAAGTTAGTATATTACAAAACCAAGCATGTATGGGTGTGCAATGGTCCTTTGTATTGTTTTTTATTTATTTATTTTTTTGGTATGGTGTTTAATGTTCATTTTATTATCTTTGTTTACATGTAGTATCTAATAGTTATGTTCCATGTAATTTGCCGTGTGAACATTCTAGTGCTGAGAGTGTTTTTTTTAATTGTTATTGTCCATTTCTCTCTATTGTAGGTGTCTCTATTGTTTATTTGGACCTTTCAGAGTTTTTTTTTTTTTTTTGCCGAAGTAGGCCTTTTTTGGATTTTGATTTGGTGCATAGTTTTGTGTTGGTTTTCTGAGCAGGTAAGTGGTTTTTTTTTTTGGGGGGGGGGGAGAATTTATTTTTTCTTAAAAACACACTTAGTAGTTATTTCATATCTTGTTGGAGAAATTATATGGGTATTTTTATTTATACATTTTTTCTTTTTTTTTATGGTAACCTATGTTGTAGGTACTTAGCTAACTGTGTCTTAATGGTTTTTTGGGGGGGTTTATTGTTCCGTATTTTCCTAATGAAGATATGGAGTATGCTCCTGCAGTAAGTGAACACCCATACACTTTATTTTTTATTTTTATGTCAATGTGTGTTGTTAATTGATTGTGTGTTTTAATGATTCTTACCTTCATTTGAAGTTGGTGATGTCCATACATGTGGCAGCGGAAGCCCTCCCACCCCAACCCACGGAAGCACTCCCACCCCAACCGGCGCAAGCCCTCCAACCCCAACCGGCTCCTCATCCTCCAAGGCAACGGAGGCGTGCAAGGCCACCAATTTTCCGTACCCGTGTCCTCCTTTTTGGGATGCCTGATAATGTTGTGTTGTGCAGATACAGACTGCCACCTCATCTAATCCTAGACACTCTCTCCTTAATAGAGAGTGATCTAGAACAATCCATTAGGTATCCTACAGCAATACCAGCATTGACACAATTCCTTGCTGTGTTACATTTTTTGGCCACTGGTTCGTACCAGCATGTCGTTGGAGATCTGGTTGGCATGTCACAGGGCCAGTTCAGTAAGGTTCTGCGGTGTGTCAGCCAAGCTTTCATAAGCAGAGTCAAGCAATTTATATCAATGCCTTTGGATGTTGGTGCCCTGGCTGTGGTGAAGCGGAAATTTCAGGAAGGGGGTATTCGCTTCCCGCACGTTATTGGGGTTGTGAATGGGACACATGTTGCCATAGTTGCGCCAAGACATAATGAAGAAATCTTTATAAACAGGAAACTGTTTCATTCTCTGAATGTAATGGTTGTTTGTGGCCCATCCCTCCAGATCCTGTCCCTGAATGCTAAGTTCCCTGGGAACTCCCATGATGCACATGTCATTAGACAATCAGGGATATGGCAAAGATTAAGATCGATGGAAGGCCAAGACATGTGGCTATTGGGTGAGTTATGTAAATTACATTATTGGAGCAGTCATATTGTTGGAAGTACATTCTTTAATGTTGTTTTTATCCTTTTTCTTTTCTTATATTATCAAACAGGAGACCATGGATATCCATGCACCCTCTGGCTCATGACTCCTTACAGTAAACCCAGGCCAGGACCACAGTCGGCATTTAACTCCGCGCTTACTGCCACTAGACAGCTGGTGGAGCGCACGATTGGTGTTCTTAAAGGGCGTTTTCATGTGCTCCACCGCACTGGTGGCGACATCTTGTATTCGCCGGAGATGGTAAGTAAAATTGTGGTCCTGTGCGCTATCCTACATAACATCGCTGTAAGGAGTCACGTAGAGCTTCCTCAAACGGAGGAATTGCCTGATGAGGAGCCAGGGGTTGGCCGGACATTCCGTGGGGGGAGTGTTTCCCGCCAGGGGAATGCTGTAAGGGCACGAATTGTGCGCGATTATTTCAGGTATATATATATATATTTTTTAAGGTTTTGTCTACCTAAACTGTCTGTACGTGTTTACTTTTTTGGACTGATGGCATTTAGTTAGCTTGGTAAATTTCAGAGTGTGTTGCTTGGGTTTTGTGAGTATTTATTATTGTTTCATTACATAATTAATCTGCAATGTTCTCCTTATCATGTTTGTTGTTTTATATTGTTGTAGACAATGGCATTACTGTTTTTTTTGTTTTTGCTTACTGTTTTGAATTTGTGACAATTGTGTTCTTAACCAACAATAACCATGTATTTTTTTATTTTTTGGGGTGTATGTTTGGCTTGTGCATCTGCTTACAATAAAACTGAAACAAAATCTGATCGAAAAAAACTTAAACTTTGTGACTTTGTGTAGCTGATTGTTCCTCCAAAATGTGGTGAGTACACAGATTTCAACACTTAGTTGAGCTTTGTATTATCTCAAAATGCCTTTTTTTATTAATTTTTTGGGTCTCTCTCTCTGTGTCTCTCTCTCTCTCTCTCTCTCTCTCTCTCTCTCTCTATATATATATTATTTTTTTTGTGATATTTTATTTTTGTTATATATATATATATATATATATATATATGTATGTATGTATGGAGACTTATCTGTTTTTGAATAGCGGACATATATTCATGTAATATGTATGTGTATGTATCTATAGAACTATCTAGAGGCATATATCGAAACATTGTCATGTTTTTTTTGTTTGCTTTTATCCTACAAACCTACAATGCTATTAATTTAGAATCATGACTTTTGAATTCAAATGTAATATAATAATTGTGTGTGTGTGTGTGTGTGTGTGTGTGTGTGTGTCCGCTGGTGCGAATCTCCGCTAATGCGAACTGTACCCACTGTCCTGCACATTAATGTCCACATATCAATAAAGTTTAATATAGATGACACCATACAATTACAACAAATCAAATGCCACCACACACTATAAAAATATGCCCATGTATGGAAAACGCCATTGGCACCATGCACGCAGCTGCATTTACATGGCATAAGCTGCGCGTATTGGGGGTAATTCCAAGTTGATCGCAGCAGGAATTTTTTTAGCAGTTGGGCAAAACCATGTGCACTGCAGGGGGGACAGATATAACATTTGCAGAGAGAGTTAGATTTGGGTCTGGTGTGTTCAATCTGCAATCTAATTTGCAGTGTAAAAATAAAGCAGCCAGTATTTACCCTGCACAGAAATAAAATAACCCACCCAAATCTAACTCTTTCTGCACATGTTATATCTGCCTCCCCTGCAGTGCACACGGTTTTGGCCAACTGCTAAAAAATTTCCTGCTGCGATCAACTTGGAATTACCCCCATTGATAGCAGTCATGGACCGCCGCGTAGGCCGCGCAGGGCCCTTTATACCCAATAGGGTTAAGCGTGAGGCCTACGCGGAGGTCCGCCACATACTGCGGACACGCACCCGTACCAGGTGATCAATTATCCAATAGGAAAGACGGTTGAGTGACCTCTGCCGTCGCACGCCGGACCTGTTGGCAGAACTGTGGCAAGAAATTTGCAGTCGACGTAGACGCAGTAAGTGTAACACATTACATTAAATGTTTATTACACTGAGATTAGTAGCAGAAACTTTAACTATAAAGACTGCACATTTTCACTAAGAAGTTATATAGTGTGAAAATTAGCAGATTGTGTAATTACACTAACGTATCACAAACATGACAAGTTTCCACATTGTGTGTGGTTCTGGCTTGCAGTATTGACTGTGTAGCAAAGTGCTTGTGAAAAAGTTAATGTTGTTGTACTGAGTTGCTACATAGGCTGTCGGATGAACACAATAACTTTCTCTGTGTATTTTACATGGGACATAACAATGTAATTTTTAAATGCTGATGGTTTTTTTTTTGCACAACCTAATTATTACATATGTCATTCTAGGGCAAGCACAACGGCAAGCAGCGGATGGAAGGCCTCCAAATTATAGTCCAGCCCAATCCCCTTCTCCGACCCCCTCTTCTTCTGTGGCCCAAGCACCCTCTCTGCCCCAATCCCCCTCTCTTTCCCAATCCCCTTCTCCGCCCCACTCCCCCTCTCTTTCACAATCCCCTTCTCTGCCCCACTCCCCTTCTGTGGCCCAATCCCCCTCTCCGCCCCAATCCCCCTCTCTTTCCCAATCCCCTTCTCCACCCCACTCCCCCTCTCTTTCCCAATCCCCTTCTCTGCCCCACTCCCCCTCTCTTTCCCAATCCCCTTCTCCGCCCCACTCCCCTTCTGTGGCCCAAATCCCCTATCCGCCCCCCTCCCCCTCTCTTTCCCAAACCCCCTCTCTGCCCCCCTCCCCCTCTGTGGCCCAACCAATCTCTCCGCCCCACTCCCCCTCTTTTTCAAAATCCACCTCTCTGACCCCCTCCCCCTCTGTGGCCCAAACCACCTCTCCGCCACCCTCCCCCTCTCAATCTGACCCACCCTCTGTAACCACATCCCCCTTCCATCCTCTTTCCCCAATCCAGCCTCCTTCCCCCATCCAGCCTCCTTCCCCCATCCAGCCTCCATCCCCACCTTCAGAATGGGCAGCAGAGGCCTCGGAGGCACTTGAGGGAGGTGATCAAGTGGCAGAGGATAGTAAGTTCACCCACATTGACATTTAATGTGTTACCTAATTTAACTTCAAATTCTAATAAATGCAGTGTTGTACTGGGGCCAATCTTGTGCCAGGGTAAAGTGTCTGTCTTCTTCATCATGGTATGGATGTTGCATTTACATTTGTGTGAGGATCATTATATGTACAGTGTCTACGTCTGCAATGTTTAGGCTGCCCACTCTAGATCGACACTCATTATGTCGACAGGGTTGCCTGCACAACAGGGTTTATATGTGCGACATTATCTGCAAAACAGTTAGACCTGAGTGGAGTTTAGTATGTTGTTGGACTTTTACACTTGTGCCTGGGTATTCCAATATTGGCACATTGAACTCGCATGCTTCACTTTGTTAGGCAGGCAAAGGACACAGTGATTTGTGTTGGGAAAGTTACACTCCCCCCAAAAAATATTACAAAATAAAATACATGTTTGACCTTATGTAGTTTGGCAGGCTTTCAGGGAGTGTGGGCATGCTAGGATATGTTGTCCTTCTGAAGATGTTGATATGCAGTGTGATGATGCAGGGCCAACCCCAAAAAAGTTAACTCTGCTTCACTCCAGATGTGAATGAATCCCAGCATGGTGTTACATTTACTAAGATGGTAGTTCTATTTAAGATGGGATGTTGCCCATAGCAAACAATCTGATTCTAATTCACATTTATTTTGCACCTTCTACAAGATAATATGTGGAATCTGATTGGTTGCTATGGGCAACGACCCATCTTAAAGAGAACTCCCATATTAGTAAATGTACCCCATGGTTTGATACACTTTAAAAAAAAAAAAAAATAACAATAACAAACATTGCTGAGCAGGCTTGTGTGTTGTTCTGCTACTGTTTTCTCATTAAAACATCCATGATGTAGTCACTTTGCCATTAAAGCAGGCATGTCCAAACTGCGGCACTCCAGCTGTTGAGAAACTACACATCCCAGCATGCCCTGACACAGCTTTAGCATTCTCTGTCAGCAAAACTGGGTCAAGGCATGCTGGTATATGTAGTTTCACAACAGCTGGAGGGCCGCAGTTTGGACATGCCTGCATTACAGTGTGCTTTGTGCCTTGCTTGTATAATAGGTAATGTGAGTAAGTTAGTAATGTTTATGTTGCCTCTTAATTTCAGATGTTGCAGTTGGAGATCCCACTACTTTTGCGGGCATTCTGGCCACCATGCGCCATAATCTTGAAGGCTTGCTGGCGAATGTGGAGCAGCTCCAAAAATGTTGTTAATTTTTTCCCCCAGAAATTTTTTGTTATGTTTAAAAAGTTACATGCACGAAAAAAACAAAATATGTTAAAAAAAAATAATTCAAGTTAAGCGGGTGTTGTGTTTATTAATGCAATAAAGGAACAGCAGATTGGCTAGCAGAAATTGGTTACCTTAAACATTTCACACATCTAACGTAAGAATTGGATTTTTAATTACAAAATAAAAAAATAAAAAAATGAGAGTTAGAAGGTTATTGTATAAAAAAACACGTAAACACCTTTATTCACAAACTACACCTCTACACAAAAAACAACAAAAAATTGCATTAGACCAGGCACATTTACCACATCTATATTTTTATTTAAAAAATTTAAATGTTGATGGCCAATTATGCCTACAAAGTGTTCTTCAGGTATTCTTTGAAAACTTAATTGGTCATGACCATTATCATTCATTACACTAATTGTATTCGGAATTGAGGATGGCTTGTGTAGTTTGAACTGAAAGCTGTAATTTAACTTTAAAAAAACCCATTGCTAGGGGTCATTCCGAGTTGTTCGCTCGTTGCCGATTTTCGCTATATTGCGATTAGTCGCTTACTGCACATGCGCAAGGTTCGCAGAGCGCATGCGCTTAGTTATTTTACACAAAAGTTAGGTATTTTACTCACGGCATAACGAGGATTTTTCATTGTTCTGGTGATCGTACTGTGATTGACAGGAAGTGGGTGTTTCTGGGCGGAAACTGGGCGTTTTCTGGGCGTGTGCGAAAAAACGCTGACGTTTCTGGGAAAAACGCGGGAGTGTCTGAAGAAACGGGGGAGTGTCTGGGCGAACGCTGGGTGTGTTTGTGACGTCAAACCAGGAACGAAACTGACTGAACTGATCGCAATGGCTGAGTAAGTCTGGAGCTACTCAGAAACTGCTAAGAAATGTCTATTCGCAATTCTGCTAATCTTTCGTTCGCAATGCTGCTATGCTAAGATACACTCCCAGTAGGCGGCGGCTTAGCATGTGCAATGCTGCTAAAAACAGCTAGCGAGCGAAGAACTCGGAATGAGGGCCACTGGGGGTCATTCCGAGTTGTTCGCTCGTTATTTTTTTCTCGCAACGGAGCGATTAGTCGCTAATGCGCATGCGCAATGTTCGCAGTGCGACTGCGCCAAGTAAATTTGCTATGCAGTTAGGTATTTTACTCACGGCATTACGAGATTTTTTCTTCGTTCTGGTGATCGTAATGTGATTGATAGGAAGTGCGTGTTTCTGGGCGGAAACAGGCCGTTTTATGGGTGTGTGCGAAAAAACGCTACCGTTTCTGGGAAAAACGCGGGAGTGGCTGGAGAAACGGAGGAGTGTCTGGCCAAACGCTGGGTGTGTTTGTGACGTCAAACCAGGAACGAAACTGACTGAACTGATCGCAGATGCCGAGTAAGTGTGGAGCTACTCAGAAACTGTTAGGAAGTGTCTATTCGCAATTTTGCTAATCTTTCGTTCGCAATTTTGATAAGCTAAGATTCACTCCCAGTAGGCGGCGGCTTAGCGTGTGTAAAGCTGCTAAAAGCAGCTTGCGAGCGAACAACTCGGAATGACCCCCACTGTGCGGATTTTAGCAAAAGCGTGTGCAATTTTAAGAGGAATGTGTAAATCTACGAGAAGTTAGGATTTTTACGATGAGGTTTGTGGAAATGCGATGGGTTCGCATTAGTGCGATGTCATTTGGCATATGCCTACTTTGTGTAATACTGCGTACTAAATAGCATAAATGCGTTGGGGGCGGTTATTCGCTATTGTGCAATGTGTTCGCAATATTGCGAATATGTCGTGCGAACGAAAAAAATAGCGATCAACTCGGAATCACCCCCTGTATTGTGTTAGTGTATTGTGTTATTGTAACGTGTGTATAGGCATGATTTTATCTTTTTAGCTGCAGAAATCACGTTAACTTCCAATGAAAAACACACAAAGCTTGCACCTTAATGCACCTGTCACATGTACATGTTTGACAGACACATGCACAGATCAGTAAGATTTGTGCATGCTTCTGTCTGTAAAAGTAAAGAAAGCGTTAAAAAAAACACTTTTTTTAAAAATGATGTGAGGTCCCTCCTAAAATAGTTCCTGTTTCCAAAAATACGGGTGGAAAAAAACGTAGGAGTCCCCCGTGTTCTATAAACCAGCACTGGGCTCCACTAGTCACAGAGTTAATACCACATCCAGGGCCACATTTATAAACTTTTCTACCCATTTCCATCCCCTGTAAACAGTTCACACATAGCTTTACGTATATCTTTCTTCACTCACACATCAACACTGACCGCAGATCAACATTGCTATGTGATTAAATTATAAATACAAGCAAGCACATCTGCAATCTGATTGGATCAATGGGGGTCATTCCGACCCATCGCTTGCTGCAGTTTATCGCAGCGCAGCGATCGGGTCGGAATTGCGCATGTGCCGGCGCCGCAGTGCGCAGGCGCATGCCGGACGGCCGAAGTCCGTCATTTCCCTGCGATCGCCTCTGCCTGATTGACAGGCAGAGGTGGTCGCTGGGCGGGAGGGGGCAGCACGGCGGCGTTTGGCCGCCATTATGGGGGTGTGGTCCGGCCAACGCAGGCGTGGCCAGACCGTGTGGGGGGCGGGCCGCAGCAGCTGCGTGACGTCACATGCAGCCGCTGTGACCAGGGGCAGTGACGATCAACTCCCGGCCAGCTGCAGGAGCTGCGCTGGCCGGGAGTTACTCCACAAGTACAAAAGCATTGCCGCTGTGCGATGCTTTTGTACTTGTGCGGAGGAGCGGACTGAAATGCGGGGAAGATGATCGTAGCTGTGCTAAATTTAGCACATCTACGATCAACTCGGAATGACCCCCAATATGGAATATGTAGCTCTTATCCATGTGTATCAAGGCATAGTTTCCTATAGATTGTAAGCTTGCGAGCAGGACCCTCTTACCTCTTTTTCTGTCTGTTATTACCCAGTCTTGTTTCATTACTGTTTTGATCCCAATTGCAAAGCACAACAAAATATGCTTGTGCAATATAACTAAATGTTAATAAATAATAATAAAGAAATTTAAATTAAGGAATGAATCAAAAACAAAAGTAATTATTTAGGGATAAAATTAATTAAGAATTTGTTAGGTTTGTAGCAGAAATTTAGAAATGTGTTTACCGTAAAAATAACAGTTTTATACATATGATTGAGATGAGTGGCCTTGGTTTTAAGACAGCAGAGCCCAACTGAACTTTCTTGTTTCAGATTGAATCCAAGCCATGGCTTGGGTTTTCCTGCTAGGCTTGGATTTCAAATTGAGGCCAAATGGAATCTACCCAACACAGGGCCGTTCAAAGTGTACCTCTCTCCCATCCACACGCTGAAGGCGCGTGCACGCTCCTGGAAAAGTGGGTGTGGCCTCAAAATTTCATATTATCAAACCATAAATAAATATATTTTCACCCCCCCTCTACGCACACAATTAGCAGCCTTACGCATAACAGACACAGTAGGGTTCCTTACACATAATGTCTCCAGTATAATTCCAGATACACATAATGTCTACAGTAGTGCAGTGCCAGATAGACATGGCATGCCACCCAGCAGTGCCAGTTCACATGACATGCCACCCAGCAGTGCCAGCTACACATGATATGCCCCCAGCAGTACCATCTACACATGATATCCCCCCAGCAGTGCCAGCTACACATGATATGCCCCCCAGCAGTGCCAGTTTCACATTATATGCTCCACAGCAGTGCCAGCTACACATGACATGCCCCCCAGCAGTGCCAGATAGACATGATATGCCCCCAGCAGTGCCAGCTACACATGATATGCCCCACAGCAGTGCCAGATACACATGATATGCCCCCCAGCAGTGCCAGATACATAAATGCCCCACAGTGCCAGATACATACAGTATATGCCCCCACAGTGCCAGATTTATAAATGCCCCCACAGTGCCAGATACATAAATGCCCCCACAGTGCCAGAAACATATATGCCCCCACAGTGCCAGATACATACTGTAAATGCCCCCACAGTGCCATATAAATAAATGCCCCCACAGTGCCAGATAAATAAATGCCCCCACAGTGCCAGATACATAAATGCCTCCACACTGCCAGATACATATTTGCTCCCACAGTTCCAGATACATATATGCCCCCACAGTGCCAGATACATATATGCCCTCACAGTGCCAGATACATATTTGCCCCCACAGTGCCAGATGTATATTTGCCCCCACAGTGCCAGATACATAAATGCCCCCACAGTACCAGATACATAAATGCCCCCACAGTGCCAGATACATAAATGCCCCCACAGTGCCAGATACATATATGCCACACATTGCCAAATACATATATGCCCCCACAGTGCCAGATACATAAATGCCCCCACAGTGCCAGATACATAAATGCCCCCACAGTGCCAGATATGCCCCCACAGTACCTGCTGTGCTGGTGGCGGCGAGTCAGCAACAATGGAGGGGGAGTGCAGTGGGTCACTGGCAGACTAAAGCTAAACTATTCAGTGCGTGCCATGCGCGCTGTGCTGCGTCGGTGTCTGATGTCAGACTCCGGCGCCGCACAGTGCACACAGAGCAGTTTTGGCTGTTAGCAGGCTGGCTCCAGGCTCGAATATGGCGGCACCAGCGTGCGGCGCCCATTAAGGGTGACGTCCTGCGCGGCCACTCAATTTGAACATGCCTGGAGCCGGCCCTGACCCAATGACAGATCTCATGTGCTTTGGATTCAATATAAGTCCCTCCCGCGATGATTCAGGCACTACAGTATTACACACAGGACCGCTGGAGGGGAGGATGCTTTCACAGATTTCAAAGCGAGGACACTGTTTTATGGGCATCCATATGTTCCTAGTGTTAATGCAGGCCAGTGTAGTTTTGATTGATGTAGGAAGTTAGCAAACTTTCTTTTTTATTTTTATAGCACAGGAACATCTATATTACTTGCATTTTGTCCAATACCCTTTTTCCACTACTAAGCACGGGTTGCAGCTGGGAGCCTGACACGGGTGCTACCCGGCTGCGGCCCGTGCTCAGCCCCCTTTCCCACTGCGCTCACCAACCCAGCATATTGCAGGGTTGGTGACACTGCTAGTGACGCGGCAGGGGCGGCGCTGGGAGATCACATAATCTCCCAGCGCCGCCCTTCCATACAGTGTACACGGGAGCCGTGTTGCATCGACACGGCTTCCGTTTACACTAAAACCCTAACCGGATCATGCCCGTGTCCTACCCAGGTAGCTACCCGGGTAGGATTTACGGGTCACTTGATACGGGTTTTAACGGGGGGACCCTTTTACACTAGCAAAAAACACGGGTAAATGTGCGCCCCCGTGCATTTACCCGTGTTTTTTGAGCTAGTGGAAAAGGGGTTTAAGTTTGCCACATTGGTGCTTTAACTTGACTGCAGCACTAACCCTTGGTGCACACTGGTATTGCTTATTTGTCACTGCCCACAGTACAGTTCAGAGTTTCTAATTCAGGGCAATATTACCCCTATACTGGTGTACACTTTTGTTGTAACTTCCCACAGTGCAGCCCAGAGCTCCTAATGCAGTGTAAGCATTAACCCTTGGTGCACACTAGTGGGTTTTTTCACATCCAATAGTGCAGCTTTAACCCTTTATTGGTTCACACTGGTGCCTGCAAAAAGTTTTTGAGGTGTTCCACCATTCCTATACCATAAGCACAGTGATTCACAAAAGTGTGTAAAAAATAAATATAAAAAAATTAAAAGAATTAAAAAATTTCTGTGTTCAGGGACAGTACATGCCACCAGGTTAATAATGTCAATCACAGAGAGAAGTTGTTGTCAATTGTTAAAAATTGAAACAAGTTTTTTTTAATGTAAAACTCATGTGTGTTCAGCGCCAGGTTGTGCTGCTGAGTTGCAGTGCGAAGTTGTTGTTGTTATTATTTGTAAAAAATAAATAAAACAAAGAAAAGTAAAAAAGAAAACATTGTGTTTTCAGGGTCAGACAGTGGCATTATTGCCACCCACAGCATTAGTAATATAAGCACTGTGAGTTGATATTGATCATGATCAGTGGATGGAAGAGCAGTAGCAGCAATGAAGTACTAGTTCTGTGGCTGCTGCCAGTCATGACTACAAGACCTACTAAAGATGGTCCAGTTGGCAGAAAGTTTAGGAAAGGGCTCCTCAAATCGAAATCTTTCACAATGTTAAAAAAGAGGTAGAGATGTCACCTTTAAAACTGACAAATCAACAGTGCCCCAAAAAAGAACATTAAGGATGAAGAGCAAACTGTGTGTTCACAAAACCCTGCGGAGAGTCTAGGGGTGTCCACATTATCTATGTGCGAGTCTGACATTGCTGATACTGTACTTGTAGAAAAGCCTCCATTCACCTTTTTTGCACTGTGGGGATGAGCAGAACAGGTAAAGATGGTTGTGATGATATAATAGCAATTGAGGATGCTAGTGTTGAACAGGATGAGGAGGATATTTGTGTACCTGACAATAATGAGGATATTGATGAGGATGTTGTTTGTTTATGTCAGCCACCAGTAGCATCAGTTCTTGCCAGTGATAAAAAGAACATCATTGTGATGCCAGGGCATAAGACCAAAAAGCCACCTCTTTGGTGTGGGATTATTTTTAACCAAATCCTGACAATAGTTATGAAGGCATCTGCTCCATTTGTGAGGTCAAAGTTAAAAGAAATAAAAGTAGAGATGAGCGGGTTCGGTTCGTCGAGATACGAACCCCCCTGAACTTCACCTATTTTACACAGTTCCGAGTCAGCCTCGGATCTTCCCGCCTTGCTCGGTTAACCCGAACGCAGCCGAACGTCATCATCTCGTTGTCGGATTCTCGCGAGATTCGGATTCTATATAAAGAGCCAAGCGTTGCCGCCATTTTCACTTGTGCATTGAAGAATGAACGGATAGGATGTGGCTGCATTCTCTCCCTGAAAAGCTCAGTATTGTGCGGAAAATATCTACGTTCTCTGCCTGAAAACACTCCATATCTGTGCTCAGTGTGCTGCAAATATCTGTGCTCAGTATGCTGAAAATATCTACGTTCTCTGCCGGAAAACGCTCCATATCTGTGCTCAGTGTGCTGCAAATATCTGTGCTCAGTGTGCTGCATTGTGGGGACCACCAGTACATAATTATAGTAGTACAGTACAGTAGGCCATTGCTGTATCCTGCAGCTCTGTGTCAAGTCTACTATCCATATCTGTGCTGCATTATTGTGAGCAGCATATAGTAGGACAGTGCAGCATTTTGGTGACCAGCAGTATACATATAGCACAGTACAGTAGGCCATTGCTGTATCTTGCAGCTCTGTGTCAAGTCTACTATCCATATCTGTGCTGCATTATTTTGAGCAGTATATAGCAGGACTGTGCAGCATTTTGGTGACCAGCAGTATACATATAGTACAGTACAGTAGGCCATTGCTGTATCTTGCAGCTCTGTGTCAAGTATACTATCTATATCTGTGCTGCATTATTGTGAGCAGTATATAGTAGGACAGTGCAGCATTTTGGTGACAAGCAGTATACATATAGTACAGTACAGTAGGCCACTGCTGTATCTTGCAGCTCTGTGTCAAGTACCATATCTGTGTTGCATTATTGTTAGCAGTATATAGTAGGAGAGTGCAGCATTTTGGTGACCAGCAGTATACATATAGTACAGTACAGTAGGTCATTGCTATATCTTGCAGCTCTGTGTCAAGTATACTATCCATATCTGTGCTGCATTATTGTGAGCAGTATACAATAGGACACTGCAGCATTTTGGTGACCAGCAGTATACATATAGTACAGTACAGTAGGCCACTGCTGTATCTTGCAGCTCTGTGTCAAGTATACTATCCATATCTGTGCTGCATTATTGTGAGCAGTATATAGTAGGACAGTGCAGGTTTTTTTGTGACCAGCAGTATACATACAGTACAGTACAGTAGGCCATTGCTGTATCTTGCAGCTCTGTGTCAAGTATACTATCCATATCTGTGCTGCATTGTTGTGAGCAGTATATAGTAGGACAGTGCAGCATTTTGGTGACCAGCAGTATACATATAGTACAGTACAGTAGGCCATTGCTGTTTATTGCAGCTCTGTGTCAAGTATACTATCCATATCTGTGCTGCATTGTTGTGAGCAGTATTTAGTAGGACAGTGCAGCATTTTGGTGACCAGCAGTATACATATAGTACAGTACAGTAGGCCATTGCTGTATCTTGCAGCTCTGTGTCAAGTATACTTTCCATATCTGTGCTGCATCATTGAGAGCAGTATATAGTAGGACAGTGCAGCATTTTGGTGACCAGAAGTATACATATAGTACAGTACAGTAGGCCATTGCTGTATCTTGCAGCTCTGTGTCAAGTATACTATCCATATCTGTGCTGCATTATTGTGAGCAGTATATAGTAGGACAGTGCAGCATTTTGGTGACCAGCAGTATACATATAGTACAGTACAGTAGGCCATTGCTGTATCTTGCAGCTCTGTGTCAAGTATACTATCCATATCTGTGCTGCATTATTGTGAGCACTATATAGTAGGACAGTGCAGCATTTTGGTGACCAGCAGTATACATATAGTACAGTACAGTAGGCCACTGCTGTATCTTGCAGCTCTGTGTCAAGTATACTATCCATATCTGTACTGCATTATTGTGAGCAGTATATAGTAGGACAGTGCAGCATTTTGGTGACCAGCAGTATACATACAGTACAGTACAGTAGGCCATTGCTGTATCTTGCTGCTCTGTGTCAAGTATACTATCCATATCTGCGCTGCATTGTTGTGAGCAGTATATAGTAGGACAGTGCAGCATTTTGGTGACCAGCAGTATACATATAGTACAGTACAGTACAGTAGGCCATTGCTGTTTATTGCAGCTCTGTGTCAAGTATACTATCCATATCTGTGCTGCATTGTTGTGAGCAGTATATAGTAGGACAGTGCAGAATTTTGGTGACCAGCAGTATACATATAGTACAGTACAGTAGGCCATTGCTGTATCTTGCAGCTCTGTGTCAAGTATACTATCCATATCTGTGCTGCATCATTGAGAGCAGTATATAGTAGGACAGTGCAGCATTTTGGTGACCAGAAGTATACATATTGTACAGTACAGTAGGCCATTGCTGTATCTTGCAGCTCTGTGTCAAGTATACTATCCATATCTGTGCTGCATTCTTGTGAGCAGTATATAGTAGGACAGAGCAGCATTTTGGTGACCAGCAGTATACATATAGTACAGTACAGTAGGCCATTGCTGTATCTTGCAGCTCTGTGTCAAGTATCCATTCCATATCTGTGCTGCATTATTGTGAGCACTATATAGTAGGACAGTGCAGCATTTTGGTGACCAGCAGTATACATATAGTACAGTACAGTAGGCCATTGTTGTATCTTGCAGCTCTGTGTCAAGTATACTATCCATATCTGTGCTGCATTATTGTGAGCATTATATAGTAGGACAGTGCAGCATTTTAGTGACTAGCAGTATACATATAGTACAGTACAGTAGGCCATTGCTGTATCTTGCAGCTCTGTGTCAAGTATACTATCCATATCTGTACTGCATTGTTGTGAGCAGTATATAGTAGGACAGTGCAGCATTTTGGTGACTAGCAGTATACATATAGGGAGTAATTCTGAGTTAATCGCAGCAGCAAGTTTGTTAGCTGTTGGGCAGTACCATGTGCACTGCAGGGGGGGCAGATATAACATGTACAGAGAGAGTTAGATTTGGGTGGGTTGTAGTGTTTCTATGCATGGTAAATACTGGCTGCTTTATTCTTACACTGCAATCTAGATTCCAGTTTGAACACACCACACCCAAATCTAACTCTCTCTGCACATGTTATATCTGCCCCTCCGGCAGTGCACATGATTTTGCCCAACTGCTAACAAAATTGCTGATGCGATCAATTCGGAATGACCACCATAGTACAGTACAGTAGGCCATTGCTGTATCTTGCAGCTCTGTGTCAAGTATAGTATCCATATATGTGCTGCAGTGTTGTGAGCAGTATATAATAGGACAGTGAAGCATTTTGGTGACCAGCAGTATACATATAGTACAGTACAGTAGGTCATTGGCCCTCATTCCGAGTTGATCGGTCGCAAGGCGAATTTAGCAGAGTTACACACGCTAAGCCGCCGCCTACTGGGAGTGAATCTTAGCTTCTTAAAATTGCGACCGATGTATTCGCAATATTGCGATTACTAACTACTTAGCAGTTTCAGAGTAGCTCCAGACTTACTCTGCCTGTGCGATTAGTTCAGTGCTTGTCGTTCCTGGTTGACGTCACAAACACACCCAGCGTTCGCCCAGGCACTCCCACCGTTTCTCCGGCCACTCCTGCGTTTTTTCCGGAAACGGTAGCGTTTTCAGCCACACGCCCCTGAAACGCCGTGTTTCCGCCCAGTAACACCCATTTCCTGTCAATCACATTACGATCGCCGGAGCGAAGAAAAAGCCGTGAGTAAAAATACTTTCTTCATAGTAAAGTTACTTGGCGCAGTCGCAGTGCGAACTTTGCGCATGCGTACTAAGCGGATTTTCACTGCGATGCGATGAAAAAGAACGAGCGAACAACTCGGAATGAGGGCCATTGTTGTATCTTGCAGCTCTGTGTCAAGTACCATATCTGTGCTGCATTATTGTGAGCAGTATATAGTAGGACAGTGCAGTATTTTGGTAACCAGCAGTATACATATAGTACAGTACAGTAGGCCATTGCTGTATCTTGCAGCTATATGTCAAGTATACTATCCATATCTGTGCTGCATTATTGTGAGCAGTATATAGTAGGACAGTGCAGCATTTTGGTGACCAGCAGTATACATATAGATCAGTACAGTAGGTCATTGCTGTATCTTGCAACTCTGTGTCAAGTATACTATCCATATCTGTGCTGCATTGTTGTGAGCAGTATATAGTAGGACAGTGCAGCATTTTGGTGACAAGCAGTATACATGTAGATCAGTACAGTAGGCCATTGCTATATCTTGCAGCTCTGTGTCAAGTATACTATCCATATCTGTGCTGCATTGTTGTGAGCAGTATATAGTAGGACAGTGCAGCATTTTGGTGACCAGCAGTATACATATAGTGCAGTACAGTAGGCCATTGCTGTATCTTGCAGCTCTGTGTCAAGTAAGCTATCCATATCTGTGCTGCATTATTGTGAGCAGTATATAGTAGGACAGTGCAGCATTTTGGTGACCAGCAGTATACATATAGTACAGTACAGTAGGCCGTTGCTGTAACTTGAAGCTGTGTCAAGTATACTATCATTATCTGTGCTGCATTGTTGTGAGCAGTATATAGTAGGACAGTGCAGCTTTTTGGTGACCAGCAGTAGTAGTACAGACAGTACAGTAGGCCATTGCTGTTGATATATTACTGGCATATAATTCCACACATTAAAAAATTGAGAACAAAAATGTGGAGTGTAAAATAGGGAAAGATCAAGATCCACTTCCACCTCGTGCTGAAGGTGCTGCCACTAGCCATGGCCGAGACGATGAAATGCCATCAACGTCGTCTGCCAAGGCCAATGTCCAATGTCACAGTAGAGAGCATGTAAAATCCAAAAAACAAAAGTTCTGTAAAATGACCCAAAAATCTAAATT
Organism: Pseudophryne corroboree; assembly: GCF_028390025.1. NCBI lineage: Eukaryota > Metazoa > Chordata > Amphibia > Anura > Myobatrachidae > Pseudophryne > Pseudophryne corroboree. The sequence goes on along the minus strand of NC_086450.1, from coordinate 312,282,290 downwards.
AAAAGCATCTGAGGAGAAGCGTAAAATTGCCAATATGCCATTTACGACACGGAGTGGCAAGGAACGGCTAAGGCCCTCTCCTATGTTCCTCATGACTAGTGGGTCAGCTTCACATGAGGATGGAAGCATTCATCCTCCTGCTAGAAAAATGAAAAGACTTAAGCTGGCAAAAGCACAGCAAAGAACTGTGCCTTCTTCTAAATCACAAATCCCCAAGGAGAGTCCAATTGTGTCAGTTGCGATGCCTGACCTTCCCAACACTGGACGGGAAGAGGTGGCTCCTTTCACCATTTGCACGCCCCCTGCAAGTGCTGGAAGCAGCACCCACAGTCCAGTTCCTGATAGTCAAATTGAAGATGTCACTGTTGAAGTACACCAGGAGGAGGATATGGGTGTTGCTGGCGCTGAGGAGGAAATTGACAAGGAGGATTCTGATGGTGAGGTGGTTTGTTTAAGTCAGGCACCCGGGGAAATACCTGTTGTTCGTGGGATGAATATGGCCATTGATATGCCTGGTCAAATGACAAAAAAAATCACTTCTTCGGTGTGGAATTATTTTAATAGAAATACGAACAACCGGTGTTAAGCCGTGTGTTGCCTTTGTCAAGCTGTAATAAGTAGGGGTAAGGACGTTAACCACCTAGGAACATCCTCCCTTATACATCACCTGGAGCGCATTCATCAGAAGTCATTGACAAGTTCAAAAACTTAGGGTGACAGCGGAAGCAGTCCACTGACCACTAAATCCCTTCCTCTTGTACCCAAGCTCCTGCAAACCACACCACCAACTCCCTCAGTGTCAATTTCCTCCTTAGACAGGAAAGCCAATAGTCCTGCAGGCCATGTCACTGGCAAGTCTGACGAGTCCTCTCCTGCTTGGGATTCCTCCGATGGATCCTTGAGTGTAACACCTACTGCTCCTGGCTCTGTTGTTGTTGCTGCTGGGAGTTGATCATCATCCCAGAGGGGAAGTCGGAAGACCACTTGTACTACTTCCAGTAAGCAATTGACTGTCCAACAGTCCTTTGCGAGGAAGATGAAATATCACAGCAGTCATCCTGTTGCAAAGCGGATAACTCAGGCCTTGGCAGCTGTATTGGTGTTAGACGTGCGTCCGGTATCCGCCGTTAGTTCACAGGCAATTAGAGAATTTCTTGAGGTACTGTGTCCCCGGTACCAAATACCATCTAGGTTCCACTTCTCTAGGCAGGCGATACCGAGAATGTACACAGACATCAGAAAAAGAGTCACCAGTGTCCTAAAAAATGCAGTTGTACCCAATGTCCACTTAACCACGGACATGTGGACAAGTGGAGCAGGGCAGACTCAGGACTATATGACTGTGACAGCCCACTGGGTAGATGTATTGCCTCCCACAGCAAGAACAGCAGTGGCGGCACCAGTAGCAGCATCTCGCAAACACCAACTCGTTCCTAGGCAGGCTACGCTTTGTATCACCACTTTCCATAAGAGGCACACAGCTGACAACCTCTTACGGAAACTGAGGAACATCATCGCAGTATGGCTTACCCCAATTGGACTCTCCTGGGGATTTGTGACATCGGACAACGCCACAAATAATAAGATTTTAAACCTACCTGTAAATCTTTTTCTCGTAGTCCGTAGAGGATGCTGGGGACTCCGTAAGGACCATGGGGATAGACAGGCTCCGCAGGAGACATGGGCACTTTAAGAAAGACTTTAGATCTGGTGTGCACTGGCTCCTCCCTCTATGCCCCTCCTCCAGACCTCAGTTAGATAAACTGTGCCCAGATTAGACGGACGGTACGAGGAAAGGATTTTTGTTAATCCAAGGGCAAGATTCATACCAGCCATACCATATAACTTGTGATATACTATCCAGTTAACAGTATGAAAATGACATAGCATCAGTCCAAGACTGATGAGACTATAACATAACCCTTATTTAAGCAATAACTATATACAAGTCTTGCAGAAGTAGTCCGCACTTGGGACGGGCGCCCAGCATCCTCTACGGACTACGAGAAAAAGATTTACTGGTAGGTTTAAAATCTTATTTTCTCTTACGTCCTAGAGGATGCTGGGGACTCCGTAAGTACCATGGGGATTATACCAGAGCTCCCAAACGGGCGGGAGAGTGCGGATGACTCTGCAACACAGATTGAGCAAACAGAAGGTCCTCCTCAGCCAGGGTATCAAACTTATAGAACTTTGCAAAGGAGTTTGAACCCGACCAAGTAGTAGCTCGGCACAGCTGTAGCGCCTAGACCCCTCTCTCAGCCGCCCAAGAAGAGCCCACCTTCCTAGTGAAATGGGCCTTGACCGATTTAGGTAACGGCAATCCCGCCGTAGAATGCGCCTGCTGAATCGTGTTACAGATCCAGCGAGCAATAGTCTACTTTGAAGCAGGGGCACCAATCTTGTTGGTTGCATACATGACAAACAGTGTTTCTGTTTTTCTGACTGTAGCCGTTCTGGCCACGTAAAATTTCAAATCCCTGACCACATCAAGGGACTCGGGATCCTCCAAGTCACGCGTAGCCACAGGCACCACAATAGTACATATGAAAGGATGAAACCACTTTTGGCAGGAATTGAGGACGGGTCCGCAATTCCGCTCTATCCATATGGAAAACCAGATAGGGGCTTTTATGTGATAAAGCCGCTAATACCGACACTCGCCTAGCCGAAGCCAAGGCTAATAACATGACCACCTTCCAAGTGAGATTTTTCAACTCCACCTTTTTAAGTGGTTCTAACCAGTGTGACTTAATGAAACGTAACACCACGATAAGGTCCCAAGGCGTCACCGGAGGTACAAAAGGAGGCTGAATATGCAGTACTCCCTTCACAAAAGTTTGTACTTCAGGGAGAGAGGCCAATTCCTTTTGAAAGAAAATGGATAAGGACGAAATCTGAACCTTAATAGATCCTAATTTTAGGCCGAAATTCACTCCAGTTTGAAGGAAGTGAAGGAAACGGCCCAGATGGAATTCTTCCATAGGAGCATTCCTGGCCTCACACCAAAAAACATATTTTCGCCATATATGGTGATAATGTTTAGATGTCATGTCCTTCCTAGCCTTTATTAGCATAGGAAAGACCTCATCCGGAATACCCTTATCCGCTAGGATCCGGCGTTCAACCGCCATGCCGTCCAACGTAGCCGCGGTAAGTCTTGGAATAGACATGGCCCCTGTTGCAACTGGTCCTGTCTTAGAGGAAGAGGCCACGGATCTTCTGTGAGCATTTCCTGCAGATCTGGATACCAGGTCCTTCATGGCCAATCTGGAACAATGAGGATTGTTCTCATTCCTCTCCCTCCTACCATTCTCAACACCTCGGGTATGAGGGGAAGAGGGGGGAAATACATAGACCGACTGGAACACCCAAGGTGTCACTAGGGCATCTACAGCTACTGCCTGAGGGTCTCCTAACCTGGTGCAATACCTATGTAGCTTCTTGTTGAGGCGGGATGCCATCATGTCTATCTGTGGCAGTTCCCACTGACTTGCAATCTGTGCGAAGGCTTCCTAAAGAAGTCCTCTCTTGGATGCCAGTCGTGTTTGCTGAGGAAGTCTGCTTCTCAGTTGTCCACTCCCGGAATGAACTGCTGAAAATGTGCTTACATGATTTTCCGCCCAGCGGAGAATCCTGGTGTCTTCTGCCATTTCCACTCTGCTCCTTGTGCCGCCTTGACGGTTTACATGAGCCCCTGCGGTGATGTTGTCTGACTGGATCAGAACCGGTAGGTCACGAAGCAATGTTTCCGCTTGCCGAAGGGCGTTGTATATGGCCCTCAGCTCCAGGATGTTGATTTGAATACAAGTTTTTTTGACTTGACCCAGAGACCTTGGAAGTTTCTTCCTTGTGTGACTGCTCCCCCACCTCAGAGGCTCGCATCCGTGGCTACCAGAATCCAGTCCTGGATGACGAACCTGCGACCCTGCAGAAGGTGAGCACTCTGCAGCCACCATAGGAGAGACACCCTGGCCCTAGGGGACAGGGTGATTAACTGATGCATCTGTAGATGTGATCCGGACCACTTGTTCCGTAGATCTCATTGGAAAGTCCTCGCATGGACCTGCCGAAGGGAATGGCCCCGTAAGATGCCACCATCTTTCCCAGGACCCGAGTGCAGTGATGCACTGACACCTGTTTTGGCTTTAATAGGTTTTTTACCAGAGTCGTTAGTTCCTGGGCTTTCTCTATCGGAAGATAAATCCATTTCTGGTCCGTATTCAGAATCATACCCAAGAAGGGCAGACAAGTCACAGGAACCAACTGTGACTTCGGGATATTGAGAATCCAGCCGAGTTGCTATGACACCTTCAGCGAAAGTGACACGCTGTTCAACAACTGCTCTTTTGATCTCGCCCTTATTAAGAGATCGTCCAAGTATGGGATAATTGTGACTCCTTGCTTGCGTAGGAGCACCATCATTTCCGCCAATTACCCTGAAATTGGTAATGACAATACTGTACCGTAATTCTCAGGTACGCCTGATGGGGTGGATAAATGGGAACATGAAGGTATGCAGCCTTTATGTCTAGATACACCATAAAATCCCCCCTCTTCAAGGCTGGCGATGATCGCTCTGCGCGATTCCACTTTAAATTTGAACCTTTTCAAGTATAGGTTCAGAGATTTTAATTTTAAAATAGGTCTGACCGAACCGTCCGGTTTCGGGACTACAGCCAAGGTTGAGTAATATCCCCTTCCTTGTTGAAGGAGGGGAACCTTGAGCACCACCTGTTGGAGATACAATGTGTGAATTGTATTTAATATTATCTCCCTTTCTGGGGGAGAAGCCGGTAGGGCCGATAAGGCAAACCGGCGAGGAGGCACCTCTTCGAATTCCAGCTTGTAACCCTGAGAAACAATTTCTATTGCCCAGGGATCCACCTGTGAGTGAAGTCAGATGTGGCTGAAGAGTCGAAGACGTGCTCCCACTGGGGCGGACTCCCTTAGCGGAGCCCCAGCGTCATGCGGTGGATTTAGTAGAGGCCGGGGAGTACTTCTGTTCCTGTGAATTAGCTGTGCCCTGCGCCTTTACCTCTGGTAAGAAAGGACGCTCCTCGTACTTTCTTGTTTTTCTGCGACCGAAACGACTGCATTTGATAATGTTGTGCTTTCTTAGGCTGTGAGGGAATATAAGGCAAAAGATCAGATTTACCAGCTATAGCTGTGGAGACCAGGTCCGAGAGCCCTTCTCCACACAATTCCTCACCCTTGTAAGGTAAAACCTCCATGTGCCTCTTTTAGTCGGCATCACCTGTCCATTGCATGTTCCACAGGACACGTCTAGCAGAAATCAACATAGCGTTGACTCTAGAACCCAGTAGACCAATGTCTCTTTGAGCATGTTTTATATATAAGACAGCATCTTTTATATATCCTAGGGTCAATAACATGGTATCCTTATCTAAGGTTTCAATCTCCGCTGATAAGGTATCTGTCCACGCTGCTACAGCGCTATAAACCCCTGCCGACACAATCGCCGGTCTGAGTAGTGTACCAGAATGTGTGTAAATGGACTTCAAAGTACTTTTCTGCATGCTATCTGCAGGATCCCTGAGGGTAGCTGTATCTTGGTATGTCAGCGCTACCTTTTGTGGAAACGTGTCAACGCCTTGTCCACCCTAGGGGAGGATTCCCATCGTATCCTGGCCCTAGCAGGGAAAGGATACGCCATGAGAATTCTTTTGGGAAACTGCAGTTTCTTGTCTGGAGATTCCCGCTCTTTTTTCACACAATTCATTTGGTTCATGAGAGGGGGGAAATGTTATGTCAGCTTTCTTCCCCTTAAACATGTGTACCCTTGTGTCAGGGACAGATGGGTCATCAATGATATGCAAAACATCTTTTATTACAATAATCATATATTGAATACTTTTCTGCCAGTTTTGGCTGTAACTTTGCATCATCGTAGTCGACACTGGAGTCAGACTCCGTGTCGGTATCAGTGTCTATTATTTTGGATAGTGGGCGTTTTGAGACTCTGAAGGTCCATGCGACATAGGGACAGACATGGGTAGATTCCCTGTCTGTTCTCTAATCTTTTGTGCAATAAATTTACCTCAGCATTTAATTCCACATATCCAGTCAGGTGTCGGCATTGTTGACGGAAACACCACACACACACATTTGCTCCATCTCCTCCTTAGAAGAGCCTTTTACCTCAGACATGTCGATACACACGTACCAACACACCACACACTCAGGGAATCTTCTTATCTGAAGACAGTTCCCCCACAAGGCCCTTTGGAGAGACAGAGAGAGAGTATGCCAGCACACACCCAGCGCTAATACCCCAGAAAAAACACACAAGGGGCAATATTTACTAATATTCGTGTTTGAGTCGGTTTGTGTAGTGTTTAAACTCGTTTTGTATCGGGTGCATTTTCATGCAACTTTTTGAATCCATATACGCAAAGTTACGAAGCAGTCGACTTTATGGTTGTCGTGTTTTCCGATGTCGATGCCAGTCGTTTTTTTTTGGCACATTTACGCCCGTCATTGTTGTTTGCGTACGTGTTTTTGTTGTATTTGCTGTTTTTTTCCCTAAGTTAAACGCGGCAGGGTTGTTTTTTTTCCGGCAGCCGCATTTTCACTTTCAGTTTCGATTTTCATCCCCGTTCGTGATTGGTTGTGTTTCAGATGGTAGGAGTGTCTGTGCGCAACCATATAAATACGCCCCAAACCGTCCGCACCTCGTGGGTTTAGTTAGTGGTGAGGAGGAGGGAGGTTGTGCTGTGGAGGTAGGTGAATTTGTGGTTTGGTGAGGAGTGTTGGTAGCGATTTCTAAGTGTGGTATTGTGTTTGAAAGTCGTCTTGTCATTCTTGTTGTCTTGTATTTTGTGGTTTTGTTTCATTTTTAGTCCAAGTTATTTTTCTTTATAGTCCCTTGTCAGTGTTTTTGTGTGTGTGTGTGTGTGTGTGTGTGTGTGTGTGTGTGAGTTGTGTAGTGGTAGTGGAGGAGTGTGTTGTTTGTCATTTTTTTTTCTGTGTCAATTGTTTAGACACACAATTATGTGTGACTCAGAGGTGGGTGAGGTGGAGGGTGTGAGTGAGGGGGAGGAGGTTGGTCAGGTGAAGGAGGTGAGTGTTAGTGAGGTTAGTGAGGTGGAGGAGGTGGGTGAGGTTGCTGCAGCAGCCTCAAGTGATAGTGACAGTCAGAGTGCTCCGCAGCCACGCACCACTACTAAGACTGGGCGGAATGTAAAGTTTAGTTTTGCAGAAAATGTGGCATTGGTGCGTGAGCTGATGAAGTATCAGAGGCAGCTATTTGGCCCTAAGTCCACCAAGGTGCCAACACGGAGGAAGACGGTGTTGTGGGTGAAAGTTGTTGCTGCTGTCAATAGTGAGGGGGTGGTCAAGCGGACGGAGGACACATGCCGCAAACAGTACTATGACAAAAAGCGACGTGTCAAGTCCAAAATGGCCAAGGAGGCCAAGGAGGCTCGGAAAACCGGTGGTGGGCAGCCCTATATTGCAAGATATCTGGAGTATGAGGAGACCATGCGGAGTGTAATACCTCCTGAACTTGTCTCTGCAACCCATGTCCGGGATTCAGATAGGCCCAGGAAGAATGGTGAGCATGTGTATTTGCATTTACATTCTATGATTTTTTTGTTTTTATTTTTGAAATGTGTGTCATGTGACGTTGCATATTACTCCTAGTGATGAGCGAGGTTCGGTTTTACTCGGTTTTACTCGGTTCTCAAAACGGCATCTTATTGGCTATCCAAAACACGTGACATCCGTGAGCCAATAAGATGCCGTTTTGCGAACCGAGTAAAACCGAGTAAAACCGAGTAAAACCGAATCCGCTCATCACTAATTACTCCCATCTTCAAGTGTGTGTCAGCAAATACATTGTTTTGGTTAATGTTTTATACAAAAGCAAATGTAACATCTTACTTTATTGTATGTCATGTGTTATTCTGAAAGTTATTTTGCTTGTGTTGTTTGGACTTGGTGTGTCTCTGAATTGTCCTGCAATAATGTTTTCCTTTTGGGCGTTTTTTATTTAAAAATTGTGACTATGTTTTATATTTAAGTGATCCATGTGCAATGTTTAAAAAACAGTGGTTGTCATGTTAGAGGCTGGAGTAGTGGAAAGTGGTTTGGAAACCACTTACATGTGTAATGTCATTATTAGATAATGTTAATTTTTTTATTAAAATAACACTATTTCTTTGATAATTTTTTGCTTGTATTTGTACCGTGACACCACACTGCAGTGTAATTTTTAAAAAATTGCTACATTTTGTTTTGGCTCATATAGTGGTAATGTGTCTTTGGAGTGCCACATCACAGAGCAATTTATATATTGCATCTGTAATATTTTTCCTTTCAATACAAAATGAAGATGTGTGTGTTTTTGGTTGTTGTTTTTTTCTTTAACTTGTGGCCTATGTCAGTGTCCTGTACATGTTTTCCTGTGTTGATGTTGCCATAGTGCATATGTCTATTGGACAATGTTTATTGTTTTTTGTTTTTTATTTTGGTTTTTCCGGTCCTTATGTTTTTTTAAAAAACAAACCAAGCATTTCTAAAAGAATAAACGTTTATAAGCATAATGGGTTGATGTATACACAATAGCATGAAAAAAATTTGTATTTTTATTTTATACAGTGTTAGAAAAAAGCATTACTACTCGTTGGCCAGTAACTCCTATCACATCTGATGATGATGACGCTGCAGAAGCAGGTAAAGTGTTCATTGTAGTATAGGGTATGCTTGTAAAGGAATGGCCATAACAAAATTGCACTTTCATTAAAAGGTCCATCAAAAGAAGTATGGAGCAGCAGAAGTGGTACTTCTGTAAGACATCACCACAAAAAACCTGTGGCCGAAAAGAAAGCAAGGTCGTATGTCCCGGCCCAAACACAGCAGGCTACCCCGCCACGAAGATTATTGTCTGTATGTTCTGTCCCCCCACTCCAAATTTTGGACACACCTCCAAGACGTCATCCACACTCCCCTCATCTTGATTGTGAGTATCAAACTGAAATATATGAGTAAAATTTCAGAACGTAATCAAAATATTTCATAACCGCATTAAGTCAAAACACATCAAAAACTTAAATACTTACCGCAGTAAGTAAAAGCTGAAATGGAATCCAAGCTAAATGGCCTTGTCCACATACAGTAAAGATATGTATGTCCACTTGAGCCTTACAGTATGACATTGTGTGTAAGATGCTGCAACAAAAAAGCATGTTTTTTTATTGCAAAAAGTAAGGTTGTTTTTCCAAATTTCACATGTGTGTTGAGGTAACATTGCAAAATACATATAAAAACATTACTATGTTTGTTTGAACAAAGCTATAAGATAACACATTATGTATTCCAATGTGTTTTTATGGGGGAGTATGTGTGAGCTACAATAAAACTAAAGTGTTTGCTTTCACAATTAAATAACCAGACACATTTGCCACAAACAGGCATATGTATGTATTTAAGCTATGAGTGATGATATTGCTAGGCAGAGTAGTTGAAAGCAACAGTGAATGACATGTGTTCCATGTGTAGTGATTTGTTTACATTTCTCAAACATATGGATAGCTAACGGAGATTTGTTTAACATTTCAGCTTCTAGTCCTGGGAACAGCATCCCTCCGCAACAACAGCAACACAGTGACATGGAGGAGACAAACATCTTAGAAATGCAGCCATTAAGACAAGGAATGAGCCCCCCAGCACCTGTGAGTACACCACCACAGCAAAGCACACCACCACCACCACAACAACACAACCCAACAACACCAGGAACACAAGGCCCTGATCAGGTGTTTTGGTCCATTTGGGCTAGACAGCAGGCCACTAATGAAGATTGCCTGCATAAGCAGACACAAATGTTTGCAAGCCTACCATCTCACATCAGAAGAATATCAAGAAATCTGAGTAGACAAAATGAAAAAACAACCAGAATAGGCAATACCATGGAACTCATGCGTACAGACATTACACAGGTCATGGGCAACTGACAGCGCATAATGGAAGAACAGCACAGACTAATGGAAGAACAGCACATACTAATGGAAGAATAGCACAGACAACAGCAAAGTTATATGAACATATTTCAAAACAATCAAAAGATTAATGAAAGTTTATTCCGAATAGTAGACAATCAAAATGCTGCTACACATGAACTCAATGCCACCCTCACTAACCTGAATGAAACACTCAGATGCATGCACCAACAGCAAACAAGCAGCAGTTCTGGTACGACTACTCCAAATATCACGCCAGTCTCATCACCACCAAGACGCTCCACCAGAGCATGTCAACATGACAGTGCTAAAGGCAAAGGGCAGGACAAACAGCCACCAAAAAAATGTGAAAAAAATACAAGTTAGACATTTGTGATAAGTAACTCAAAATAGTTAGTAAGTGTATTTTTGGCAAAAAATATATAACACTTAGCTCCTTGACAATTTTTACAACATCATTAATTATAAGTGGTACAAACAACAACATAAAATTTGTACGCACATTTATTCTTTACCATTTTTTTTGGTATTGGAGGAGGGAAATGTTGATGTCGCACATACATGTTAGCAGGAAGTAAACTGACCACTTGATTTTTTTTCTAATCATTACTCTTTCTAGATTCCAATCATTCTCTTTTCCTGCAGACACAATAATTGGCAGCCAGGAAGAATGTCTTTAGCAGGAAGTAAACTGACCACTTGATTTTTTTCTAATCATTACTCTTTCTAGATTCCAATCATTCTCTTTTCCTGCAGACACAATAATTGGCAGCCAGGCAGAATGTCTTTAGCAGGAAGTAAACTGACCACTTGATTTTTTTCTAATCATTACTCTTTCTAGATTCCAATCATTCTCTTTTCCTGCAGACAATCCAAATTACAATGTTATTGATACATATTTTACCTTTCTTCTCTATACAACATTACAAGAAGAACACAATTGAGTTGCGTAAAAAGCTTTTAATATGTTGGCTTTGTTTGTTTTTTTAAAACATTGACAAAATGAATGTCAGTATTGTTGGGACATGTTTGTGTGTGTTAAAAATTAGTAAGAATGTTAGTACACATGATGCTGAAACAAACAAATAAGTACTTTTACAACAAAAATCAAAGAATGTGTATAATAATGTATATATGTGGCAAACTGTGTATTTACTTACACATCATTAAGTTTACTGCATCAAACATTAGGAAATAAATTATTCCTGATTACAGTAAGTTTGTGTGTCTTAAATATGATGGTGCATCACACATAGGGACACATGTATTCCTCAAGGCTAACATATTATATGTTGAGGAGTGTTTTTTGGGAACACAGGTTCTCAAACTCGGCCCTCAGGAACCCACACAGTGCATGTTTTGCATGTCTCCTCACAGAATCCCAAGTGACATAATTAGCTCCACCTGTGAACCTTTTAACATATGTCTGTGAGTAATTCATACACCTGTGCTTCTACTGGGTTACGTGAAAAACATGCACTGTGTGTGGTCCTGAGGGCCGAGTTTGTGAACCTGTGCATTAGGACGTTACACACAATGATAAAGTGAAATACTAAATGGATTATGTGGGCTTGTAAGAAATTAGCACTGCAAGTTTACGATCACTTATCCAGACTTAATGCATGCCACTCATAATCTGTTGTTTTGAGTTTAAAAATACACACAATACACATGCCACATTTGTTTTTCATAAAGCGAGGGTATGTTTGTATGTGTCAAGGAGACAGACACATTCTGAGTAATGGTTTTGGCAAAAAAAAATGCCAAAACATCTATTTATGAATACACAACAAATTAAATAAGCAAACCAAACTTACCTTAGAAATAGCGAGTGATGATCTTTTGCCTAATATGCCTCCCTACATCTGTACTCCAAGTATCACCAGATGTCTTTAATTCCTCTGCTTGCTGGCTGCTTTCTTCCTCCTCCTCCTCCACAACATGTGGCAGATGTTGTTGCAAACACATGTTCTGAAGAAAGCAGCAGCAGAACACAATTTGAGTCACCTTGGAGGGACTATACAACAAAAGGCCACCAGACTTATCCAGACACCGAAACCTAGATTTCAGCACACCAAAACATCTTTCTATCACATTCCGCGTGGACTTATGTGCATGATTGTAATTGTGTTCAGCAGGGGTATCAGGTCGGGACAATGGAGTTAGAAGCCTAGAGAAACAGCCATATCCTCCATCACCTAAAAGACAGATATAGTAACGTGATTCATGTTAAGATACAGCAACACATAAGTAACACACTGTGGGGCAGATGTATTAACCTGTAGAAGGCATAAGGAAGTGAAAAACCAGTGATATGTGCAAGGTAATAAAGGCAGCAGACAATATGTTCCTAAATGTTCATTTACATATTGGAGCTGATTGGCTGGTGCCTTTATCACCTTGCACAGACCACTGGTTTCTCACTTCCTTATGCCTTCTACAGGTTAATACATCTGCACCTCTATTTGGACAAAGTATACGCAGGCCTACACATATCAAATTACATACCCAGCAGCCATCCATCTGGCATTTGTCCGTCCTCAAACTTATCAAAGAGGGATGACTGACTGAGGATTAAAGAATCATGGCAGCCCCCAGGGTAACCAGCAACAATACTCATTATTTTGAGATTTGCATCACAAACCACCTGCACATTTGTGGAGTGTTCGAAATGGCGATTTGTATATATGTGCTGCCTGCCCCTAGGTGGTCTCAGCTGAATGTGTGTGCAATCTATGGCTCCAAGCACATTGGGCATGCCAGCCAGCTCATAGAAATCTACCCTGACGGCATGCCACTGAGACTCCTGGTTAGGGAAGCAGATTGAGGCCTCGATGTGGGGCTGCAAAACAGCCAACACCTGTGTGTATATTTTAAAGAACAATAAACATGAGATTTTAGGACAGAACTGGCCACCGAGAAATTAAAACAAACACAAAACAGAAGAGGTAGTTAGGTATACATCACCTGTGTTAAGATTCTGGAAAATGAGGGCTGTGAGATTCCTATGACATCCCCAGACACAGCCTGAAAGCTGCCAGTAGCCAGAAAGTGCAACACAGCCAGGAGTTTGTGCAGGCCTGAGACAGAGCGAGAGCGTGCTGTCTCAGGGTCTAGGCCCAGTTTGACAAGGTCATACAGACGGAAAATGTTGTTACGATTTAGATGGAACATCTGTATGACCTTATCATCGGACAATGAGTTCAAGTTTACACGCCCCCTAAAAAAACGAGGCCTGCGCACCCTCCGCGGAACCTGTACAACCTGCTGACCATGTTCAGTTTCTTGGCCCTGGGTACTTACAGGCTGATGTCTGAGTCTGAGGAATCCCACAGCACACAAAAGATCACTGGCCCACAGTCCTGCTGCCATTTCTGAGTGTAGGTGTATTGAAATGGGCCTAACATCCTTTTATAGGCATTCTAATTCAGGTGTGAGTGATTTTTTATTTGCAACACATGTAAACACGCCTGAAAAAAGCAGGTCTATTTTTTTGCCGCTTTTTTTAACGAATCGCAAAAAAATACGACCGCATTTGAGCACTCACAGACTAACACCCAAATACGAATGAATAGTGAATTCCCGTATTCTATGTAATAACAGCCGCGTTTGACCGATTGTCTATTCATTCGTATTTCTGAACGTTGTCATTCAAACCATTACGAATAGTCCAAACACTGCCGAGATTAGTGCTTAGTGAATTCCCGGATTAGGATTTAGAAAAAACCCCACAAAACGGACAAACTCGAATTCTTAGTAATTATTGGCCCATGTGTTTACCCAGTAGCGCTGTAATACTATTATTTTCTGCCAATTATGTGCCCCCCCCTCTTCTCTGAAACCCCCTTTCACCGTGGATAAGCAGGGGAGAGTCCGGGGAGCTTCCTCTCAGCTGTGCTGTGGAGAAAATGGCGCTGGTGAGTGCTGAGGGAGAAGCCCCGCCCCCTCGGCGGCGGGCTTCTGTCCCGCTTAAATACAATAAAAATGGGCGGGGGCTCTTTATATATACAGTGCCTAGCTGTATATATATATATCTTTTGCCAGAAATGAAGTTTATATTGCTGCCCAGGGCACCCCCCCTGCGCCCTGCACCATTACAGTGACTGCCGTGTGTGAGGTGTGTGGGAGCAATGGCGCACAGCTGCACTGCTGTGCATTACCTCAGTGAAGATCATGAAGTATTCTGCCGCCTCTGAAGTCTTTTCTTCTCATACTCACCCGGCTTCTATCTTCCGGCTCTGTAAGGAGGACGGCGGCGCGGCTCTGGGACGAACTCCAGGGTGAGACCTGTGTTCTGACTCCCTCTGGAGCTAATGGTGTCCAGTAGCCTAAGAAGCAGAGCCTTGAAACTCACAGAAGTAGGTCTGCTTCTCTCCCAGAAAAGCTCTCTCTGAAAAGCACCCAGTCTCCACTGGGCACAGTATCAAACTGAGGTCTGGAGGAGGGGCATAGAGGGAGGAGCCAGTGCACACCAGATCTAAAGTCTTTCTTAAAGTGCCCATGTCTCATGTGGAGCCCGTCTATCCCCATGGTCCTTACGGAGTCCCCAGCATCCTCTAGGATGTAAGAGAAATTGTGTGTGCATTACATGTGGGCAAACTCCAGCACGTGCCATGTTTTGCACATACATTGAATTTGGTGGAGCAGAATTATCTAAAAAATGACAGGGGTGTGCAAGAGATGCTGTCGGTGGCCCGAAGAATTGCGGGCCACTTTCGGCATTCAGCCACCGCGTGCCGAAGACTGGAGCACCAGCAAACACTCCTGAACCTGCCCCGCCATCATCTGAAGCAAGAGGTGGTAACGAGGTGGAATTCAACCCTCTATATGCTTCAGAGGATGGAGGAGCAGCAAAAGGCCATTCAAGCCTATACATCTGCCTACGATATAGGCAAAGGATGGGGAATGCACCTGACTCAAGCGCAGTGGAGAATAATTTCAGTGTTGTGCAAGGTTCTGCAACCCTTTGAACTTGCCACACGTGAAGTCAGTTCAGACACTGCCAGCCTGAGTCAGGTCATTCCCCTCATCAGGCTTTCAGGCTTTTGCAGTAGCAGCTGGAGACATTGAAGGAGGAGCTAATATGGAGCGATTCCGCTAGGCATGTGGGACTTGTGGATGGAGCCCTTCATTCGCTTAACCAGGATTCACGGGTGGTCAATCTGTTGAAATCAGAGCACTACATTTTGGCCACCGTGCTCGATCCTAGGTTTAAAGCCTACGTTGTATCTCTCTTTACGGCAGACACAAGTCTGCAGAGGTTCAAAGACCTGCTGGTGAGAAAATTGTCAAGTCAAGCGGAACGTGACCCATCAACAGCTCCTCCTTCACATTCTCCTGCAACTGGGGCTGTGAGGAAAAGGCTAAGAATTCCGAGCCCACCCGCTGGCGGTGATGCAGGGCAGTCTGGAGCGAGTGCTGACATCTGGTCCGGACTGAAGGACCTGCCAACGATTACTGACATGTCATCTACTGTCACTGCATATGATTCTGTTACCATTGAAAGAATGGTGGAGGATTATATGAGTGACCGCATCCAAGTAGGCACGCCAGACAGTCCGTACGTATACTCGCAGGAAAAAGAGGCAATTTGAATGCCCTTGCACAAACTTGCTTTATTTTACCTAAGTTGCCCCCCTCTCCAGTGTGTACTCTGAAAGAGTGTTTAGTGCAGCCGGTCACCTAGTCAGCGTACGAGGTTACTTCCACAAAATGTGGAGAAGATGATGTTCATCAAAATTAATTATAATCAATTCCTCCGTGGAGAGATTCAGCAATTGCCTCCAGAAAGTAAACAGGGACCTGAGAGGTGGATTCCAGTGGGGTCGAATTAATACTCTGTGAGGAGGGGGATGTACACAGTGAAAGGGGTGATGAATTGGACGATGAGGAGGAGGTGGACATCTTGCCTCTGTAGAGCCAGTTTGTGCAAGGAGAGATTGATTGCTTCCTTTTTGGTGGGGGCCCAAACCAACCAGTCATTTCAGCCACAGTCGTGTGGCAGACCCTGTTGCTGAAATGATGCATTTGTTAAAGTGTGCATGTACTGTTTATACAACATAAGGGTGGGTGGGAGGGCCCAAGGACAATTCCATCTTGCACATCTTTTTTTTATTTATCTTTGCATCATGTGATGTTTGGGGCTATTTTTTTAAGTGCCATCCTGTCTGACACTGCAGTGCCACTCCTAGATGGGCCAGGTGTTTGTGCCGCCCACTTGGGTCGCTTAGCTTAGTCATCCAGCGACCTCGGTGCAAATTTTAGGACTAAAAATAATATTATGAGGTGTGAGGTGTTCAGAATAGACTGGAATGAGTGGAAATTATGATTATTGAGGTTAATAATACTATGGGATCAAAATGACCCCCAAATTCTATGATTTACGCTGTATTTGAGCGTTTTTAAAAAAAAAAAACACCCGAATCCAAAACACACCCGAAACCGACAAAAAATTTTCAGGGAGGTTTTGCCAAAACGCGTCCGAATCAAAAACACGGCCGCGGAACCGAATCCAAAACCAAAACACAAAACCCGAAAAATTTCCAGTGCACATCTCTAATTAGAAGACACCTCCTCCATGTTATGTTATTTGCAAATAGTTCTTGAAGTGAATTTTACTAAATTATAATAAAATAAAAAGAATTTCAGTATCAGCTACCAGCAACTTGGACCAGCACATGTAAACTCCTCCACCAACATCCTCATTAGTTATCAGCAGTAGGCCATCTAAAAAATTATTTGTGGGGGTTCAAGCAAACCAAGCACTTCAGCCACAAAAGTGTCAGTCCCTGTTACTAAAGTACTTGGTTTGTTATACTGTGCATATCCTTTTTAATACATGACATAAGGTGGGTGGGAGGGCTGCAAGGACAATTCCACCTTGCACCACTTTTTCTTTAATTATGGGCTGTTTGGTGGCATTGGTAATAGTCTAATTTTTCTTTTTAAAGATCCACAATCAAAACACAGAAGTCGATGCACATCTTTAATTATAAATGTAGCACAAACAGATTATTCTGTAATGTTCATTTTCAGAATGGATAAACAAGTCATGATGAGTAACAGCAATGAACAAAGGGTCTGATTTATGTTGGTAAGTACAGCAAAAAGGCAAACAACTGGGCAAAACTATGTTGCACTGCAGCTGGGGCTGATGTAACATGTGCAGAGAGATTAAGATTTGGGTACCTTATATTTTTTGTGTGCAGTGTAAATACATACTGCTTTTGCATGTAGCCCACGAATTCTAGAGAGCTTTATTTTTATTGCAATTTAGATTTCAGTTTGAACACACCTCACCCAATCTACATCTCTCTGCACATGTTAAGTCTGCCCCACCTGCAGTGAAAAAAAAGGTTTTGACCAGTTGCTTGCCTTTTTTTCTTTACTTACATCAAGAGCTGAATGGTTCAGATTACTTTTCGTCCGAACCCCCCTGAACTTTCAATTTCCTGAGTTAATCTGAGCCCTTGCTTGGGTTTTTTTTTCACAAGGCTCGGATTTCAAACAGAGGAAAAACATAATCTTCCCATGTATTTTTGATTCTATTTAAGGACCTGGAGGCATTGACCCATCTCCATTTCACTCCAGTCACACTGCTGTGTGTTGCACTGTGCTCTGCTGTGTCCATCTACAAGTAACTGTGCTGTGTCCATTAAGTTACTGTGCTGTGTCCATCAACAAGTGGCTTTGTTGTGTCCATTAAGTCCACACTCCTTCTAAGCTCGCCCATGGACTCCACTTGGCTAGTTTCACAGGAGTCTGTTGGTGGGCTTAGAATAAGTGTGATGCCTTATGCTAAGTCCTGGGTGCTGCATGGCACCTGATACACACACACACACACACACACACACACACACACACACACACACACACACACACACACACAGTGCTGCCAAAACCCAGGAATTTTAGCCAGCACATATACAGTATTACATACATCAGAACATGCATGTATACATGAGCTAAGTGGTTCCCACTTTACAGTATGGTCAGTGCCCTGGAGCCACCGCTGGTTAAAACCATGAACTGTACATTACTGCATAGTTTGTTATCATTGATGGTTCATCACACCATCGATGAACATCTGTCCAGAGAACTGTCAAATTTGTCAGCAGTGAAAAATGTGGACTACTGTATCTTGGCTAACACTGAAAAAGGACATAAAACTTTGAAATAATACCTGCAGAAGTATGACCATCTGAATTCATTGTTTTCACCCATTAAGATGGACAGGTGTTGTATTGAACTGCTACAGAACAAAATTATTCAGTAATAAAGTTGTCTCAAACCGAGTGATACAAGATAAGCAACTATCCTGATATTGTGAAAGACTTACCTACAGACTTCTTGTTATTATGGGATGTCCAAGAAGATTTAAGCAAAGACACCCATTTTATAGAAACAAAATGAAGTATATTGGGTTTTCTATGCTTCTTACTATTCACAAAGCTGACACCAGTATAATTGATTGATTGATTGATTGATTGATTGATTGATTGATTGAATGAATGCATAGATGTGTTGTTTAGTAAACAGCAATGATATATATATATATATATATTTATATATAGGGCCTGGGTTGGTGGCACTCACGGCATAATGAAGTCTGGGGTAATCAACGTTTCAATATCATGATAACATTTTCGGCAGGATGTTGTCATGACATTGAAACGTTGACCACCCAGACTTGCTGTCTGTCTCCTCATTATGCTGTGAGTGCTGCCAACCCAGGTCCTATATCATTGGTGACAGATATACTGTTATCCACCCTTAACTTCTATACATTTTTATTGGAACTAGGAGTGCTGTTAACTGCTAATTGTATATATATATATATATATATATATATATATCTATATCTCAGATAGCTAACAACATAAGCGTGGCAAATCTAATTCAAAAACAAAATGTCAGTTGTTACACTTTTTTTTTTTAATCAATAGTTTTTATTTATTTTTTAAACAGTGACATACCCAGCCGGGCACGGCAGCACACATACACTCCAATATTAACATGGGTTGACTGAACAAAATATCAAACAGAAATATTACGATGCATTAACAGTGCAGCCATGTCTACAATATCATAATCATGTACCGCCGAATCCGGCCGAGAACAAATATAGAACTAAAATCTAACATATAGAGAGAAAAGGTAGAGTAGAACAAGAAGAGAGACACCACATTGAGACACATAGGGGGTAACAGAGACATGGGATAGGTTCCAGTGATGGAAACGTTCCAAACGCATCTGATCAATTATCAATCTTAATTAAAGTGATTTATACTAAATGTAGCAGTAATACTCAGGCATCTTCTGAATGTGGGGAGTGTAACTGCGACAAATCTATAGGATTGGCAACAACCGTAGGAAGCCCTGTCCGTTCCCGGAATATTTTCCACTTCAGCCAATAATTCAGTACCGAGGGTGGTGAGGGCGTATCGTAACCTCCTGACGTTTCAAATAGATAGTGTTTATGTGTGCTGTTAACAATGGCGTGAAGTGTGGGTACATTTGGTGTTTTCCAAAGCTGTCCAATTGCAGCCTTTGTAGATATGAGAATATGGCCAGCAATATATCTATCACAGCGCATAAGGTCGGGTGAGGAATAATGGAATAGAGCGAACATAGGGGTCATTGGGACCTCAAACCCCAACACTTCCCGGAGAAGAGAGAACACTTCAGTCCACAACGCCCTCAAAACAGGGCATTCCCAGAAAACGTGTAGGATGTTACCCACGTGGCCGCAACTCCTCCAGCATAACCGGGAAGTCGAAGGCCAAATGGTATGAAGTCGCTGTGGAGTAAAGTACGCCCTTTGGCACAGCTTGAAGTACATCTCAGAGTGCTGCAGGCATCTCGAGATCCCGAAGCACCTCGAGGAGATGGAGTCCCACTCCTCCTCCCGCAGAACAATGGAGAGATCCCTCTCCCACTTCAGCTGTGAAGGAAACTTACCCCTTTTAGTGAGGAGGGTTATATACTGGTACCATTTTGATATCCCACCCCTATGGTCAGGGGAAGACAGCCGGAGGCGGAGGGAGGCCGGGAGGGGGGCAGGTGCCACCCCCTCTTTCCCACAAGACTGCAGCCAGTGTCGAATCTGCAAGTATTTGAAGAAGTCTTGCCTCGGGATACCCGAGTTACTTAATA
Source organism: Pseudophryne corroboree (assembly GCF_028390025.1). NCBI lineage: Eukaryota > Metazoa > Chordata > Amphibia > Anura > Myobatrachidae > Pseudophryne > Pseudophryne corroboree. The sequence goes on along the minus strand of NC_086450.1, from coordinate 312,262,152 downwards.
ACTTAGAAAAGGGCACCAACCCTCCCTCTGAGTATAGGTCTCCTAAATGCACAGCCCCAGCACGGATCCAATTATCCAATCCTAGGTTGGGTATGAGATTAGCAATAGTCTTGATTTCTAAATCAGCCGCAGGCAATACAATTTTCGGATCAGACGCAGCAACATTATGCCAGAGCTTCAGAGTACATCTAACCGATTCCCCCGGGCCTAGTCGCTTAGGAACACTTTGGGCAGGGAGCAGAAACAAATCTCTCAAGTCGATCGAACCCAAGAAGGACCTTTCTATAAGGACCCATGGTTTGGGGCTGTGCATGTCGAACCAATCTCGAGCCTGGCTGAGAAGGCACGCGGAGTGGTACGCTTCCAAGTTAGGGTATGCCACCCCCCCGACCCTTTTAGGCAACATCAGGACCTGTCTAGCTATGCGGGGCCTCGCCCCTTTCCATATATACTGCGAAATAATCATATTAGCTTTCACCAGGAGAGGTCTGGGGACGTTCCGAGGTATAGCTCGGAATAAATAAAGAAGTTTAGGGAGTAGTATCATCTTAGTCGCGGAAATTCTTCCTAGCCAAGATATTTCATGAAGGGACCATTCTTTTATTAATTTTCCAAAGGCGCTAAGAAGGGGTACATAATTACAATTATACAGGTCCCTGTCTAGGGAGAGGTGAATACCCAAGTACTTAATGGATCTGACCTGCCAAGCATAACGGTATAGGTCTTTAAGTCGGGTCACCGTACGTGGCGGTATGTGAAGTGGTAGGGCCTCCGTCTTGGTAGTATTCAACTTATAATATGAAATATTGGAGTATCGGTTCAGTACGTCATGGAGCGCAGCCAATGAGGCTTCAGGGCGGGTTAAGCAGAGCAAAATGTCGTCAGCAAATAAACTGATCTTGTGGGTTAAACCCCCAATTTCTGGGCCGGTAATCTTGGGTTCAGTCCTAATTATCTCAGCTAGAGGCTCAATGGCTAAAGCAAATATAAGGGGTGACAGGGGACAGCCCTGTCTGGTTCCATTGGTGATATTAAAAGTCCCTGACAGACAACCGTTAACAAACACCCTTGCAGAGGGGGCAGAGTACAGAGCAAAAACCGAGTCTAAGAACCTCCCGGCGAACCGATAATTATCTAAAACAGCTCTCAGATATCCCCAATGGAGTCTATCAAACGCCTTTTCGGCATCTAAAGAGAGTATGAGGAGGGGTGTTTTATGCGCATCACAATGTTCGAGAATATTAAACACCCTCCGGGTGTTGTCCGGAGCCTGTCTGCCCGGGACAAAGCCCACCTGGTCAGTCGCTATGAGAGAAGGGAGCAGAGGGGAAAGACGGTTGGCAATTAATTTTGCAAAGAGCTTAACGTCTGTGTTCAGCAAGGCTATAGGTCGATAATTTTGTACTGCTGTGGGAGGTTTGCCAGGTTTCGGAATGGCAACTATCTGTGCCTCCAGCATTTCTTTGGGAAACTTTCCCACATCCGATGCCTCGTTGAAGACAGACAGCAGTAGGGGAGCCAATTCATTCTTATATACTTTATAGAAATTGGAGGGGAAGCCATCAGGGCCAGGGGCTTTGTCCTTCGGGAGACCAGAGACAGCTGTGTCTAATTCTTCTAATGTCCAGGGGGCGCTAAGGAACAGGCTAGTCGCGGAGTCTACCGTTGGGAGAGATATTTCTTTCAAGAACGACTGAATATCAACCTCTTTGGGTTGGGGGGTGGACGAATCAGACCTTAAGTCATATAACTGGGAGTAATAGTCTGCAAAGGTGTTTGCTATAGCATAGGGGTCAGATACCCTAGATCCCGACGCGGAACAGACATAGTGTATCCTGGCTCTAGCTCGTTTAGACTGTAGCTTCCGAGCCAACAGGCGTCCCGCTTTATTACCAAGTGCGTAGAACCTCTGATTTAATCTGGTAATATTTCGCTGCACCTCCCTAAGTGAAAAAGTGTTCACTCTTTCCCGGGCGGCTAGTAAAAGCTTATGGGTGGTCTTATTAAGCGGGTTCGCTTTATGTAGTGATTCCAGTCTGGTAGCTTCCTTATCAGCAGACAGACGTTCCGCCTGTTGGGTGCGTTTAAGTCTGGCAGCAGTCTGGATGGCTATGCCTCGAATCACCGCTTTAAAAGAGCACCAGTTGTTAAAGGTCGAAGTATCTTCTGATTTATTTGTGTCAAGATATATTTGTATAGCTTGTCGAATGGTGCTAAGGGCATCAGGATTATTGAGCAGGAACCTCCCCAGTCTCCAAGGCCCTGGGGGGATCCCACCTGTCTCCAACTCCCATACTACCAGTACCGGGGAATGGTCAGACCAGGTCATTGGTAATATTTTGATTTCCCTGATAGCCGTCAGAGTCTCTTTGTTTGTCAGAGCAAGGTCTATCCTAGAGTATGTGCAGTGTACGTGTGAGTAGAAGGAATAATCCCTCTCCGTGGGATGCTTAGTTCTCCATGCGTCATAAAGGTCGAATTCCCCCAGTAACTGGCGGAGGCTAGGCCTCCCGACCCGAGCCCTCCGACCTCCCAACCGAATATCTCCAGTAGAACCAGATCTGTCTAATAGGGGGTCGACCACTAGGTTGAAATCCCCCAAAATCATAACCGACCCCTTAGTATGTTTCTGTATCAGGGCACAAAGTTTCCTGCAGAAAGCGAGCTGACCAGTATTAGGGGCATAGCATGATACTAGAGTGACCTTAATGTTCTCCAGTGACCCTATCAAAATTAGATATCGACCCTCAGGGTCTGCTATTTGGGACTCTAAGGTGAAAGTGCAGTTTGAAGAAAAAAGTATCGCCACTCCAGCCTTTTTTGTGGGGCCATTAGCCATATAGCAAGTAGGGAAACGGTTATCTTGAAATTTAGGGGGATCTAATTTTTTGAAGTGGGTTTCTTGAACCGCAACCACATTTGCCTTCATTTTAAAGAAGGAGGACAGCGCTAGTTTCCGTTTCTGTGGGGAGTTTAATCCCTTAACATTAAGTGAGACTAACCTGACCATGGCAGAGCAGTACTGGAGCCATCAACCGCCGAGTCCATCGTCTAGGAACACAACCCTGGGGAAGACAAGACACATAGGGGAAACAGACTGGGGTAGACAAAAGAGAATTATGAGAAAAGGAAAGGAAACAGACCCCATATAGATATGGGGCCGCAGTGAGGCGCCAAAACATCCAGCGCCCCACCCAATGAAATAGAGGGGTTGGTGGCCAACCTCCCCGCAACCTAACAAACGAGTGTTGTATATCTCGGTATAAATACACCTACACGGCCTATCATTCCCATAACCTTAGGGTTTAGTGCCACCAAAACATACAACGCTAGTCAGCTATATAAGTACTGCTACCATGAGATTATCAAGTTGAGAATTAGTAGGAGAAAAACAGCAAATTAATTCTGTACTGCTCAAACGTTAATGTCTACTATCATGCAATGATTGGCAAACATAGTATAACCATTTCTGTGGCATTAGCCGGCATAAACCTCTATGTAACCGACTCTACAGCCGACTGTCAAGACCCGGGACTTCAGTCCCGGTAAAGGCACCCATGGCAAATGAATGTGATCAGTGTATCATTACTTCTCAACCATCGACCAGTCCTGCTGAAGTCGATGGTCAGGAGAACTGGGCCCAGGATCTCCCCCCAGGTTCCATTTACGAAGGAGCTTCAGGCCCTCGTCCGCCGACGAGACGGCTATGGTAGAACCGTCTCTGGAGATCAGCAGGCGAGTGGGGAAGCCCCACCTATAAAGGATACCAGTCTTTCGAAGAATAGTAGTAACCGGTTGGAAGGAACGTCTTTTATTGAGAGTGTACTGCGACAAGTCCCCATATAGTTGAAGCTGTCCCAAGGCTTCCGCCGTATCAGAGGATGGTCTAGCCGCCTTCAGCAAAGATTCTTTTATATGATAGAAGTGTACCCTCATCAGAACATCTTTAGACGATCCCTCTGGGGCACCTCGAGCCTTTGGGATTCGATGAATTCGATCCAACAAAAGATCTGAGGAGCTGGCAGTAGGCAACAGTTTTTTGAAGATTTCCATAGTATAATCGTGGAGACTACTGTTAGAGATCGAGTCGGGGACCCCTCTGAGTTTCAGATTGTTCCTGCGCGAGCGGTCTTCCAAATCTGCTACTTTATCGCGCAGGAAATTCACTTCACCCTCCAGGGTATCATGGGAGTCTATCAACGAATTGTGTGAGCCGACTACCTCGCCCATCTTAGTTTCCAATTGATTTGTTCTTTCACCCAGGTCATCGATGGAGCTCTGGCAGGATTTCAGCATAGCTCTAAACTCAGATGTCACGTCATCCTTAAATTGATGTAGCAAGAGCTTCATACTGCCGATTGTTAAGGCTTCACCGTCTTCGAGACGCATTGAAGGAGATGCGTCGCTGGGAGGAGGCTCAGAGGGCAAAAGAGAGGGCCGCTTGGGCTGAGGAGAAGGGCCCACCCCTAGGGTTCCAGCTTCTGGTGGTTTGTTACGGAAAGAAGAGGGTTTGAAAAAGGCGACTTGATTGACCGTTTTGGAAGCTTTATTCTTCCTCGGAGCCATGGCTTCTGTTGTCACGTAAATTGGACGAATGTAGTATTGGGGTGGACCAGGTGTCTTCAATCTAGCAGTATAGCGACCCGGTGTAGGTATGTATTAGCTAAAATGGTTGCGGGGAGGTATTAGGAGGACATTGTAGCGGAAGAAATCACATCTCAGTGCCGGATGGGCAGGATGAGTGCTCCAGCTCAAGTAGCGATATACGCCCCTGTCCGGGAGGTATCAGTCGCAAAGATCAGCTCCTTTTCAGATGTGCAGAAGTATACTGTACACCACAGTAGCAGGGCAGGGGGTGTCTCCGCTATCTCCCCGTTATGGAATAGGATAGTCTGAGGGAAGGGTGCAGTTCCAGGAGTTGTCACAGGAGGGAGTTCCAGTCCCAGCAATGGTACATCATGCAGAAGGGTGAAACCAGCAGCGTGTCCCGTATTAGATGTAAATGTAAATGCAGGGCAATGAGAGTAGAGGCCAGGAGAGGGGGGTCAGCTGTGACACTGCACACTGCCAATCCCTGGCTGATCGCAAACTAACAGTGTCCAGTAAATCCCAGCAAATCTCACCTCCTCCTGTGTGGGAGATGTAGAGTGGGCATGCAGCCCTTATCCAAAATGGCGTCGTCGGCCTCCAAGCCAGGGCCCTTGAAATCGGGCTACTTATTGCTCCCCTGATGCGGATTATATCGTTGGTGGTAGTGGGTAGGGACCTTCCAGTCACCCAGGCCGGCCGGGGACCGGATAAGCCAACAGGGTCTGGCGCGCTCCCGCACGCGGTAGTGCTGTTCCTGGCGTCCCGCCGTCACCCGGCGCCGAGCAGCGGGTCCTCGCTCTGAGCCGCACGGAGGAGACAGGGCACTCCGTTCAGGCCGGCCAGGCAGGAGGGGAGCTCCGCAAAGGTGCAGAAGGGTTGGGGTGAGCAGCGCTCCAGCGATGCACCGACGGTCACTTCCGGTCCGGGTTGGTGAGAAATTGAGTCCCGGGCTTCGACTTGGCGGGTAGGCCGCAACCCGCACGGGTGTAAGCCGCAGCCCGCACGGGCGAAAGGGCACCCGCCGGCTCCGCAACTCACTCTGTCCCAAACAGGGGGGTCTCCTCCAAGCTGTAGCTGCAGATTTTGCGGTGGTGTCGCTCCAGACCCCTCGGTCCCGGAAGGCCCTCCGGGTCTATGTAGAAATTGAGGTCCCGGTCTAAGAGGCTCCTGTAGGCCGCAATCCGCAGGAGCTCCTAAAGGTGCTCCCCGATTCCGCGGTTCTAACAGGGGTGTACTATAAGAGATGTAAGGGGCTTGGGTTCCTCCTATACAGTGGCAGATGTAGGAGAGAGCTTTATATCAAGATGTATAATCCTTTAACAGCAGGAGCCCATATGAAGCACGTCTGCTGCCCTCTGCATCCAGGCCACGCCCCCAGTTGTTACACTTTTAAATTCACACTTAACATTAATGGTAACAGATTTTTTTCTAGATGTGATATAAGAAGTGTTTTTTTATTAAAAGAAAACAGATACAAATAGCCATATACAGTAAGTTGACATTTATCTACATGGAAAAATAACATTCTATTTTCACAGTTTTTATGAAGTTGAAAAAAATTATAGTGAATTATAGTGAAGATGTAAAATTTCAGGAATAATCAAAGTTCATAAACAATGTTGCATTGAAAGAGGGTATAAAGAGTTCTAAGAAACAGTGTATTTAAGCAGCTGCAAAACAACGAAAGGAATTGCAGTACTTAGAAAGAAAAAAAAAGTCAGTGACTAAAAGATTGCTGATAATTACTCAATTTAATATAGGAAATAAGTAGATTGAGAAAATATTTAATTGCCATAGGCATCTGTTTTTATGTACCCTATATTGGTTCCCCATGTCCTTAAAGACCACATATTATTTAGAGAAAGTTAAGAACTGTAAAAACCATGCTAGTAAACTCAAAGAAGAAGAACATCATGTAAATAGGGGTTGGCTGACCAAGAGTAGAAAGGCATATTTTTGCTGCAATAAATGCAATCAACAAGAAAACATAAAATAAAAAATTAAACCCAACATGCTGTTGAATCATACAGTAAAAATCAGTAAAATACCAAAGAACCAAATATAAAGGAAATAAACCAGTGTTTGAAGGAAAGATATACAAAAGGCTCCAGGGATATTATAAACCATTTATTACAAATAAAAAAGCATCAATGTTGCCAATAATGTCAATAGAAATACATTCTAACACTAAGTTACACTGTAAGCAATAGAAACACTCCTAATAAAAATTTATGGCATGCATTTAATCCATAGTTCAGTGATCTGATATATACAGTATGTGTATACAAAACAAATGCAATGTATTTCTTTTATATGACCAAACTGTAGTTGTAAAGCAACGTTAATAAGAGACTGGAGAACTTTGATATTGGGGGTAAACAGGATTATATAGAGAAAGGTTCACCTGGAAATTACCTCCAGTAGGCAGTACCCCATGGATTTTACAATAGGTCCTGTTATGTATAAAATGTTACAGCCCCAAATGTAAAATATCCCTGTGGCTGGTACTAAACAGAAGGGGTGCAGTCAATATTTTGGTGGTCGGGATCCTGACTGGCCAGAATACTGGCAGTGGCAACAGGGCTCTTCCCACTCGTGGGTTTCCACTACACCCATAGACTGGGATTATAACCTGTTTCAAACTGTGTGCTCACCCGCTGCTGGCATTCTGGCGGCCAGGATCACCAACCCAAACAGAAACTACTCGTTTCAAATATGGCACAGCATAGCAGCCCAATAGCAGCTGATAATATCTGGCAATCCTGGTGGGTCACCGCCGAGTGTTACTAAGTCAGTATCTGTGCAGTAAAATATCTGGCGGGCAAATGTAAGCAGCTGGGTGTTGGTATTGAAGCAAAAGTGAGTGGCTAAGTATTGCAATTTGAGCCACTGACTCCTTCCTGCTGTAATCCTGTTGAATATCAAAACAACAAGTAGCATCCACAGTCGGGCTGCTATGATAGGCTGCACCTACAGTATATTGGTGGAATGAAGTGCTTGTGCCAGCTGAGACTCACTGGCAGATGGTGTGGCTCCCCTATTTGGATTTTAGACTGCAATGCCGCACCACCTCTAGAGCCGCAACTGGTTAGGAACTGATTGGTTGTTGCTGAAAAACATAAAATTGCAAACATGACATTCACCACACGCAGTGGCAAGGAAAGGCTCAGGCCTTGGCCTTTATTTATGAGTAGTGGTTTTGCACCTACCTGTGAGGCATCTTCTTCTGCCTCTTATGATGCCTCAGACTCAGGGTCTAGAAGAGGTGTAAAAAAACTGAAAACCACTAAGGCAGTAGAACAAACTGTACAATCAGAAACAGAAATGTCACAAACACCTGATGAGAGTCTAAGTGTGTCCCAGAGTGTTACAGTATGTGTGATTTGACCTTTCTGATACTGTACTCACAGAGAAGCTGCCTTCCACTGTTTCTGTTCCCTCTGCATATGTAGAGATGAGCAGCATAAGTATTGCTGAAAACTGTGGGATGTCATAGACACATGACTTACCCCACTTGGACTCTCCTCAGGATTTGTGGTTTTTGATAATGCCACAGATATCATGAATGTATTAAAGCTGGGTGTATTCCAACACATCCCCTGTTTTGCTCACACTATTAATTTGGTGGTAAAGGGTTTTTTTTTTTTTTAAATAACATGGGCGTGCAGGAGATGCTGTATGTGGCTGAAAGATTTTGGGACATTTTCGTCATTCAGCAACAGCATGCAGGAGATAGCAGCACCTGCAAGAACAGTTTAATTTGCCTTGTCATTAACTGAAGCAAGAGGTGGTAACAAGGTGGAACTCCACCCTTTATATGTTTCAGCGGATGGAGGAACAGCAAAAAAACATCCTTAGCTATACAACAAGCCATGACTTTGGGAGAGGAGGGGGAATGTACCTTAGCACAGCGCAGTGGAGTGTCTTGTGCAAGGTGCTCAAACCATTTGAAGTAGACACCTGTGAAGTGAGTGCTGACACTGCTAGCTTGAGCCTATTCCCCTAATTAGACTTTCAGAAAATCAGATGGAGAAATTGAAGTTGGAGATTAAACAAAGCGAATCCTCAAAGTATGTTAGTCCTTGATTTGCTTTGCAGGATCCAAGGGTTGCCAATATCTTGAATTCGGATCACTACATTTTGGCAACCGAACTTGATCCTATGTTTAAGTCAAATGCTGTGTCTTTCTTTCCAACTGACCCAGATTGTAAGAGACGCAAAGAGCTCCTGGTGAGCAAGTTGGCAGCTCAAGTGACACGTGGCACTACAATGTCTCCTTCAGTTTCTTCAGCAGCAGCCAGGAAAAAACTTACCTTTCCCAATAGACCTAGTGGTGATGCAGATAAGTCAACACAACATATTGACATCTGCTCGGGTCTAAATGAATTGTGACACCTCTACCATAACTCCATCTGTTTCAATCACCATTCAAAGAATGGTGGAGGATTATTTTCATGATACCATAAAAATAGGCATGTCACAGAGTCCCTTCGAGTACTGGACGGAAAAAAAGGCAATTTGGAGCCCTTGTATAAGATGTCTTTGCATTACTTAAGCTGCCCACCATCCAGTGTGTACTCAAAGAGAGTTTTCAGCACAGCCAGAAACCTTGCCAGTGCTCGGCGTAGGAGGCTACTTTCTCAAAATCTTGATGTTCATCAAGATGAACTGGAAATTTCATGAGGAAGACTTTTCCTGGCAATTACGTCAAAGTACACAGACTTCTTTAATGGTGGATACCAGCAGGGATGAATTAATATTGTGTGAGGAGGATGTACACACTGATAAGGGTGAGAATGAGGATGGCAATAACACTGACATCTAGCCACTGTAGAACTGTTGCCTTAAGCTGATTGGTAGCATTTTTTGTGGGAGCCCAAATAAACAAAGCACTTCAGCCACAAAAGCTGCAGTCCCTGTCGCTGGAGGGCTTGGTTTGTTAAACTGTGCATGTCCTTTATAATATCCAACTTAAGGGTGGATGGGAATGGCCCAAGGTAAATTCTATCTTGCACCACTGTTCATTTCTCCCACTGCTGTGTGTCAGTGTTTCATATACAGTATATGCTATAAACGGCCATGTGTTTGTGCTGCTGCTCTTTCGCTTAGTAAACCAACCTGCTTTCTGCAGACTTTGGCCTAAAGTGGATGAAAACAACATTGTGAGCTTTAAGGTGGTCCAAATTGTCTGCAAATGACTGGAAAGTAATATTATTGAGGTTAATAATACCCTAGGGACAAAAAGGCCCAAATTAAGTAATTTTAGCTTTTTTTGTAAATTTTTGAAAAAAAAAATCCAAATCCAAAGCCAGTGACAGCGGTTTGGCAAATCCAAATCCAAAACTGGCCGATGAATCAGAACCAAATCCAAATCCAGCAAAAATGGCCTGGCTCAAATCTCTAGTATATTCATGTACTATTGCAATAGCTAAAATGTAACATAGTAACATAGTATTTGAGGTTGAATAGAGGCAAATTGCCCATCATGTTCAATCTGTTTTAAGTTGTGATGATTCTACATACTTGCTAAATAATGTTTTATGACTAGTTAGCTACTATAAATCATGTTACCGCCAGATTAACCACGTTGATATTTTAAGTATTATAACCTTGGATAGCTTTTTCATTCAGAAATGTATCCATTAATTTTTTTAAATCCAATTACAGAGTCTGCCATTACCACCTTCCCAGACAGGGATTTCCACATCCTGATTGCCCTAACAGTGAATAACCCTTTCCTCCGTTGCGTTCGGAACTTTCTCTCCTTCAGTCGCAGCAAGTGCCCACATGTCCTAAACTGTGTTCTTTTAATAAATAATTCCTCTGAAAACTCTTTGTGATGTCCTTTTACATATTTGAAGATATTAATAATATCTCCTCTTAGGCGCCTCTTTTCTAGTGTATACATATTCAGCCTAGTAAGTCTTTCCTTATAGTCCAGTCCTTCTAGGCCTTTAATCAATTTAGTAGCTCACCTTTGAACACTTTTGAGTTCACTGATGTCTTTTTTATACAATGGTGCCCAAAACTGAACACAATATTCCAGGTGCAGACGTACCAATGCCTTATACAGCGGCATGATTACATCCGAGTCCTTTGTCTCAATTCCCCTTTTTATGCACGCTAGCACCTTACTTGCCTTCTTTACTGCATTTTGACATTGTGTACGGTTATTAAGCCTATAATCAGTGAATACCCCCAAATCTTTTTCCAACTCTGTTTCCCCTAGGCGTTCCCCATTTAATATGCAGGATGCAAGTTTGTTTTTAGTCCCAAAATGCATAACCTTGCATTTGTCTGTATTGAACCTCATTTTCCATTTAGACACCCAGAGTTCAAGTTTAGATAGATCATTCGGCAAGGACTCCACATCCAATTCTGAATTAATTACTTACACAGTTTAGTATCATCTGCAAAGATTGACACTGTGCTTTCCAGGCCTATTTCTAGGTCATTGATAAATATGTTGAACAGTAGTGGTCCGAGTACGGACCCTTGTGGTATTCCGCTGACTACTGGGGACCAGGTTGAGGACTTCCCGTTGACCACTACTCGCTGTACCGTGCTATCCAACCAGCTGCTTATCCATGTGCAAATAGTTTTTCCTAGGCCAATCTCCTTTAATTTGATCATCAGTCTCCTGTGAGGAACTGTATCGAAGGCATTTGCAAAATCTAGGAAGACCACATCCACTGCTTTTCCTTGATCAAGATTATTGCTCACTTCCTCGTAGAAGCTAATTAAGTTTGTCTGACATGACCTGTCCTTCACAAACCCATGATGGTTCTTGCTAATAATCCTAGAGGACTTTAGATACTCCTGTATGCCGTTCCTTAGAATTCCTTCCAATATTTTCCCCACTATAGATGTTAAACTAAGTGGTCTGTAGTTTCCCAGGTGATTTTTGGATCCCTTTTAAAATAATAGCACTACCTCAGCTATACGCCAATCCTTCGGTACCATGCCTGATCTAATTGAACTATTGAAAATCAAGTATAGGGGTCGTGCTAGTTGTGAACTAAGCTCCATAAGAACCCTCGGGTGAAGTCCATCAGGACCAGGTGATTTATTAATCTTAATTTTGCTTAGTCTCTCCCGGACTACTTTTTTGCTTAAACAAGTATCTAACCATGAATCATTACTGTCACAATTGTTATGCTCTACTCCCACCATCAGTTCTTCACTGGTGAATACTGCTGAAAAGAATTTGTTCAGTATTTCTGCTTTTAATTCGTCATCATTTATCAATTCTCCTAATTCATCTTTTAATAGACCTATATTCTCCTTTTTTAACCTTTTACCATTTATGTATTTAAAAAACTTTTTAGGATTGGTTTTAGTCTCTATAGTGATTTGCTTTTCATTTTCCATTTTAGCTGCTCTTAATGCTCTTTTGCATTTCTTATTACACTCCTTGTAATACTTGAAATACTCCTCCTTTCCATTAGATTTAAATGCTTTATCCATTTCTGCTTTAACCTTCTTGTTAATCCACATCGGTTTGAGTTTAATACTCCTGCATTTACTGCCCATGGGAATAAAGTTATGAATATTGCTATCCAGCAACCCTTTTAAAACATCCCACATTTCCAAAGTGTTCTTGTTATTAAACAGAACCTCCCCCTCTTTGTCGTTAAGTGCACATCTAAGCATACTGAAATTAGCCTTCCTAAAGTTAAAAGTTTTGGTGGAACCCCTGTAGCTATGTTTCCTGAAACTGATGTCGAATGTGATCATATAGTGATCACTGTTACCCAAAGTCTTCCCAACTTTAGTGTTGATATAATGTACACATTAGAACCTGCTGCCCCTCACTTCAGCACATGAATCATTACTCCAGTTTATATCTGGGTAATTAAAATCCCAAATGACAAGGATGTCCCCCAATCCCGCAGCTGTTTTGATTTGCTGCAATAGTTGTTCTTCCTCATGTATGCTAATATCCAGATGTTTGTAGCATGTGCCTATGACTAGTTTTTTTGCATCAATTCCCCCACTTGAGATTTCTACCCATAGTGACTCCAGATTATCGCCAGTCTCCTCATAGATAACCTCCTTTAGGTATGGTTTAAGTGATGGTTTAACATAAAGACATACACCTCCTACTCTTTTGTTAGCCCTGTCCCTCCTAAAAAGAGAATACCCCTCCAAGTTAGCAACCCAGTCGTGAGAGTCATCCTACCATGTTTCCGTAATACCTATAATGTCATACTCAGCCTTTGATGCTAACAATTCCAATTCCTCCCTTTTACCTGCTAGACTTCTTGTGTTTGCAAGCATACATTTTAGTTTATTAGTTCCTTTATTTGTTTGTTTTCCTAAAGATTTCCCATCCTGGGTAACTAGTGCATCCATAGAGTTACTGATACAGACTGTCCTTCTCGCTCCCTCTCCAACCCCACCGTACTTAGTATTGCCCACCTTACTTTTCTCTTTGGTCAACCCAATGTTCCCACCTAAATTCAACGCCCTGACATAAGTAATTTCCTTTAAGTCCCATACAACATTTTCTATAGTCTGTAATGATGACACATAATTGTTATTATTTAATGCTTTAGCAATACCTTTCTTAACACCCTTAATAGAACCCATGTATATACCCTCACTGGCTGCACTTTCCCTCCCCCCTTGTCCATCCCCATTTATCTCACTACCACCATCCCTACTATACTCGCTGCATGACCCATAGTTTCTAGCTAAACCCTCCCCCCAGGCTCCTAGTTAAAAAGCTCCTCCAAGCTACTAACCATCCTACCCCCCAGCACTGCAGCCCCTTCCTCATTCAGGTGCAATCCGTCATGAGAAAAAAAGATGGCTCCTGACTGAGAAGTCCACCCAGTGTTCCAAGAACACAAACCCCTCTTTCTTACACCAGTCTCTGAGCCACACATTTACCTCCCTAATCTCCCTCTGTCTCCCTGGGCTAGCGCGTGGCATTGGTAATATTTTGGAGAAAATTACCTAAGATGTCCTTTTTTTTAGTTTCTGGCCTAAGTCCCTATAAGCTTTCTTAAGGACATCCCACCTACCACTAACTTTGTTGTTGGTGCCAATGTGCACCAAGACCGCCAGGTCTTTCCCAGCCCCTCCCAACAATCTATCTACCCAGTCCGCTATGTACCGTACCCGAGCACCCGGGAGACAACAGACCTACGGCGATCACGGTCCCGGTAGCAGATTGCCCTATCTGCCTTCCTAATGATAAATTCCCCTACCACCACCATCTGCCTGGGCGCCTCTCTAGCTTTCATCCCATCTGAGCCAGAGGGACCACTTTTTCGGTTGCTAGAGTGCGCAGTCTCCTCCAGCTCCGTCATTTCATTGCTAACATCCACCGAATCTTTGTCCAATTGGGCAAATTTGTTCGGGTTTGATAGATCCGAAATGTCGTGCCTCCCCCTCTTTTTCTCCCTTCTAACAGTGACCCAACTGCCTTCCTGAATTTCCTCATCTACCAGTGACCCCTGCTGCAACTCCTCCACCATTCTATCTAAACTTCGCTTGAGATTGTAAATATCCCTCAGTCTGCTCTAGATCAGTTACCTGGGCTTCCAGGGCAACCATTCGCTCACATCTCATGCATATGTATTTGCCCTGGGTTGGCTGCTCCAGGTGCGCATACATCTTGAACGACACGCACTGAGTGAGACTCTCAATCACGGCCCTTCCCATTGTTTGAGAACTCAACTCCCTATTACCTTTCGAAAGTACAATAAAGAGAATAAAAACCAACTAACCAATACAATCAATACACAATAAGTAAGTAATCAATACTTATTTAAGTGGAACCTCTCCTGCGGCACCGATACTCCACCTAGCAGTTGCATTTGTTCCAGCTCACTGCACGTCCTTTTCACTCGGCTTCCGGCTCCTGCTTCTGCTGATTCCAACTCACATACACTTAAAAATCCAAGATACACTTTAAAATGCAAGCTCCCTTACAATGTATTATTTTTGTATTTTTTTACTGTGTTAAATATAAACTTCAGGATTGTGTGAGAACTTATAACTTATTTTTTATTTTTTTATTTGTTCATAAATAGTCCTAACAAACATGGCAGAAGCCAAGGCGTAACATAGATGAGGTGTACTAAGCACTTAGGCACCTCAAAACATATGCATACAGAAGGCTTACGAGGAGGTTTTTAAAGCTATTTTTCTAATATATTATAAAAAGAAAATAATGTATAATAGAAAAAGAGTTTTAAAAACCTACATTAATGGCCTCATTCTAATAATAAATTTGACATGGCCTCATTAACCACCAGCATACCAGGAAAACTGCCAATGAGGCCCATGGATTATCCAAATGTTGCCCAGCATCTCATTCTGCAGATAAGTTCTGTATGGATATATGAATATTAATGAGGTAAAGTATTTTCATTCTCCAGTTAAGTTTTTTTTTTACTGAACTCTGTGATAAAATCCCATTATATTTCAGATAGCAGCCTAGCAGTTAGCAATTATACCTGAAGCAATAACTTGCGAGAAATCTATTCCCAATTGCTGACTTGTTTGTTCCTCTTTGTTAATTAATCCCACTGAAAGTTCCAGTCTTGTAAAATTGTAACTTGTTTTCCTACTACATGTTACCAAGCATTGTGCTGATTCTGCAGTTGTCTTATTTACAGTATTTATAGAAAAAGAAACTTAAAATGAATTTAGCCCCAATTGTGCAGTAGTATGCTTGCTAAAATATGAATAGGGAGGGTTGCCTTTAAATATTAAATTATTGTCTTTTTTCAGCTGCCAGTTTCAAAATAAAAACCATACCTTATTTACATCACTAGATTGCAAGGTCTCTGGGGAATGGACTGCGTTTAGAAAAAAAATTCTCACCCATCAAAACAAACATTACTTGTTCTCTAGCACTAGCAAATAAGAAAAGGAACCTCTGGCGCTACTAGATAGGATGTAAGTAGTTGATAAGGAACTGCAGTGGTTTTATGTATATAAAGGTAATTTATTTTGAATACAATATGTGGTATAGGTAAACAAAATTAAACAACAATAATACAAAGTTTGTAGTTGATGCTAAATACCTGGTATTGTATATAAAATACCTTAAAGCAGTGTAAACAATTCTAAAAATTCTATAGCAGGTACAGATAAATGCACATATGTTTGAAACACATTGGTTTGAAATAAAGTAAGATTGGGTTACATATGAATTAATTTAATAATCTCTGGATTAGTTCTAAAAGCTGTTGATAGCTTGTAGTAGTTTGTTATAAAGGGTTTATAGCAGATACAAATAAATACATTTGAAACACGATGATTTGAAACAAAGTGTAAATGGATATAGTTACTGAGATTAGTCCTCTGTTATGTGATTCTTCCAGTGCATGCACGGAGTCTGTTTGAATGAGAGAACATTTTCTCTCCATTCCTAAGTTATCCTCTGTTGGTTCCCACGGTCCGTGTGTGTAATAATGTCCTTGCAAGTCTTTTGAGTCAGCGGCTATTTACTAAAGAAAAGGACTTACGTATCTTTGTCCTCTACGGGACTGGTGATCTGTTCTCCGGGCAGTGGTGGGTTGTGAGCGTCTCTCACCCCAGAGCCACAGTGTTGTTGCAGGTGCCTGCAGTGCTGATCTTTGTGGAACTAATGGCCGGCGTCATCCAGGGGGTCAGGATCTCCAGATCTGAGGTGGGTGTAGGGGGCATGGTTCAACGCGTTTCACTCGGCTCAATATGCCGTGCTTCGTCAGGGACTGTATCAAAAATTCTCACCCATCAAAACAAACATAACAAACATAACTTGTTCTCTAGCACAGTAATCTGTTCTGTTCAGGTATCACTAAATTCATTTAATTTATACAAATCAAGCAATCTCAAAGTGAAAGAACAAATTAGTTTTCTGTGCACTCTACAAATACAATCAGATAAACATATAGTAATCACTGTTTTAACAACCCGTTTATTCACGGTGAAACAAAGAATTACTTCATACATGTAAATTTTAATATGCCTTTTCCTGTAATCTGTCTGATTCGTTAACAAGGCATGTTCAATATATGGCAAGTGTAGGATATTTGCATTAGATTTGTTATGGCTTTTCAGAAAAACTGTTCACATTATTGATTGATTAGCCTAATTAAATTAGAGATGAGAGAGTTACGGTTCTCAGAGAACTGGACCCGCCCGAACATTCTGTTCCAAGGTGGGATCAGAGTTTGGCTCGGGGATTCCAGCCTGACTTGGATCCCAAAATAAGGCAAACCGTAATCTTCCTGCTGTCAGATTCTAGCAGGTTTTGTATTGCATTTAAAGGTCCCGGTAATCGTCGCTATTTCACTCCGGCAGTGGCACTTGTGCTCTGTTGCTCATCCAGGGGCTGTCCATCCAGGAGCTGTCCACCCATGAGCTTGTGCTGTGTCCTTCCATGGGCTATTCTGTGTCCATCCAGTGCCTTTATGTCCTCCAGGAGCTGCTGTTGTCTGTGTCCATCCAAGAGCTTCTGTGTCTATCCTTGTGCTGCTGTTGTCTGTGCCCGTGCAGGGGATGCTGTTGTCTGTGTCCATCCAGGGGCTGCTAGCTGCGTTCATCCAGGGGCTGCTGTTGTCTGTGTCCATCCAGGGGCTGTTGTATGTGTCCATCCAGGGGCTCTGCCATGTCCGTACAAAGGCTGTGCTCAGTGTAATATTTCATGCAATTACTGTGAAACTGAAGGCCATACCACAGTGTAATATTCATACAAGTACTGTGATGATGCAGGCCATGCCCCAGTGTATACATAACAAGTACTGTGATACTGCAGGCCATACCACAGTGTAATATTCATACAAATACTGTGACACTGAAAGCCATACCACAGTTTAATATGTAATACAAATACTATGATGATGCAGGATGTACCGCAGTGTAATATTCATAGTTGATGATTATTTTAGTGATAGCATAAAAATAGTCAGGTCATACAGTCCGTTTAACTACTGGCAGAAAAAAAAGGCAATTTGTAGGCCCTTGCACAAACTGGCTTTGCTCTACTTAAGTTGCCCACCCTCCAGTGGGCACTCAGAAAGAGTTTTCAGCGCAGCCAGGATTCTTGTCAGCAAACGACGTAGGAGGTTACTTCCCCAAAATGTGGAAAGGATGATTTTCATCAAAATGAATTACTGTACAAATTCCATCAGGAAGACTTTACCAGCGATTACATAAAAAATATGCAGAGGCACCTGTAATGGTTGATTCTAGTGGGGGACGAATTAATATTGTGCGAAGAAGATGATGTATACACTGATGGGGGTGAGGATTCAGATGATAATGATGAGGACAACATCTTGCCTTTGTAGAGCCAGTTTGTGTATGTAGAGATCATTGCCAGCAATGTCCACTTCCCACTGGCAGCTTGTTTTGTGGGGGCCCAAATAAGCCAATCATTTCAGCCACAAGTGGCAGTCCCTGTTGCTAAAGTGATTGGTTTGTAAACTATGCATGTCCTGTTTAATATATACAACATAAGGATGGGTGGGAGGACCCATAGACAATTTCATCTTGCACCTCTTTTCTTTGCATTATGCGCCATTTGGAGCACAGCTGACTGTCTTCTTCTGTAGACGACAACATTTTTTATAGTTATTAGACTGTCACTCTCTGCAACTGCAGTGCCACTCTGTTTCCTAGATGTGCAATGTTGGAAGTTTATGTGCCACATGTTTGTGCCACCCATTGCTGTCTCTTAGCTTAATCATCCAGCTACCTCGATGCAACCTTTTGGCCTAAACTGGATGAAAACAATATTGTGAGCTGTTATATGGTCAAACTTGAATAGAAATTACTGGAAATTAATGTTATTGAGGTTAATAATACTGTAGGAACAAAAAAAGGTAAAAATTCTGTGATTTTATCTGTTTTTATTATTTTTAAAAGTGGCGGTTTTGGCAAAAACCAAATACAGATCCAAAACACAAAGGAAATACAGATCCAAAACCAAAACACGGGGGTCAGCGCACATCTCTAATCTAAATTTGGATGTATTGGATTGGTTATCTCAAACATTTTCATCTCCACTTGAATCAATCAATACATTTGTCCAAACAGTTTTTCCATTGTTCAAAACATTTTTTAAACTCATCTTCGTTGATGCCTTTTAGTATATTTGCCAATTTTCATTTCACTTCTACAACATCAGCAAACCGTTTTCCTTTAAGGTCTCTTTTCATACAGTATGAGCAAATAAATAAAAGTTGCACAGTGCAAGATTGGGTGAATACGGTGGGTGATACAAAGGTGTCATATCGTGTGTGGTTAAAAATTGCTTAACACTCAGCACTGTGTGGGCAGGTGCGTTGTCATGATGAAAGAACCAGTCTCCTGTTCACCAGAAATCAGGACATTTTTTCCTCAAATAGTGATGCAACCTTTTCAAAACGTCCAAATAAAAACTTTGGTTGACAGTTTGACCCTAGGTTACAAATTCTGAGTGCACAATCCCTCTCACATCAAAGAAACAAATGAGCATTTTTTCACGTTTGACTTAACTTGTATTTTTTTTGGGATGAGAAGAAGCGGGAGTTTTCCATTGGCTAGATTGCAGTTTATTTTCTGGATCATAATGGTAGCACCAAGAGACATCTCATGCTATGACTTTTTTAAGTGTTCCTTCAAAGCACAGAATGCAGCCAGGCAATTATGTCACTGGTCAGCAGTGAGAATGTGAGGCACAAATTTTGCTGTAAATTGTTTCATGCCTAAATTAAGTTAAAGTTCACTGACAGGAGCTCCGTGAAATCCCAGTCAACTCCATTCAGTGGTCAGACGGCGATCTTCCACGATGGCTTAACAAATTTCCGTCACATTTTCATCAGTTCAGATGGTCGAAGGATGTCTAGAACGAGGTAGATCCTTCATTGACATTTCATCTTGTTTGAAACATGAGAACCATTCATAAATTTGTATTTTACACATAGTAGCTACTGGTAAGCTGTTTGTAGCATAACAACTATTTCTGCCGCATTTTTTCCCAAAAGGAAACACAACTTCACAGTAGCACTGTCACAACTCAGGGCTGAGGCTGACCTGGGGAAGCCTCAGATGAAGGGGCTGACGTGTAAGTGAACCAGGGAGGTAGTATCAGGTTCTTTGACATACAGGAGCACTATTACCAGTTGCCAGAAGGCGTGGCCATGAAAACGAAGTTGTAAAAGGTAAAGTCAGCTTTATTGAACATACAGCTTAAAGACACCTTTGATATGCAAAACGTCACAGGAGATGTGCAATGGTAAGTTACAGTTCAGTTCCCAGAAGCGCAGGGTAATTTAGGTGTTGTGGCTTGCAGAACAGATATTACAGAGTCCTTGCTAGAACTGGAGATGATAAGTCCATATGCCACAGCTAACCGCTGAGGAGAGGTATGAACTGGTACTGCCCAGGGGATGGTGCACAGAGACTGGAGCAACACGCATGCACAGACGTAGATGGTACTTGGTAATTTGCAGAGAGTGCCGGATGGAACCGGTATGAATGAAAAGGTGTGCAGAACTCACCACTGTAGATTTAGAGTTTGATGGTGAGCATCGATGGATGCTGTGGTTCAATGGTAGGATGGTCACTGATGCAGGCGATATAGGAATACAACTGATGCAGAATACCAGTGACTCAGGAGCACTGTGGAAAGCTGGTAGGCCATGGTAAGTACACTGTGGAGTATGGAGAGCGGTGCTGCAGAAAGGTGAAGTTGCTAATGATACCAGGACACCGCTGGAGGCTGGAAGCAAAGCAGGACCAATGCTGGAAGCAGGAAGCCGGTGTCTGATCGTGGAGAGTGATCAGGAGCAATGCTGGAACACTACAGAAGTTACACAACAGGATGAAAACAGGTGCGGGTCTCTTAGTGGAGCTGGATCACAGGAGCTGGAATACCTGGAGATACAAGCAGTAGAATCCACAAGCAGGGGAGACATGTGTACAGGTTAGACAACCAAAGCACTGATGATTAGGCAGCCTTGATGCAGGATATTTATACCAGCTGGGAAGCAGGTATTGACTGGGTAATCAGGCAGAGTCCAGAGTGCAGCTTCTGGGTAATCAGGCAGAGTCCAGAGTGCAGCTGATAGGCTGTAAAGCAACATGTGATAAATCCAAACATGGCTGCGCCCATGTTTGAATCTGGAAGGAAAGACTGTTTGAACTTTAGCATGTGGGAGACTGAGGCCATGTTACACAGCGTGCTGCACGCAGACAGCGCAGGTGGAATCCAGACTTGGAGCGCTGGGCCAGTCTCAGGAGACACTTGGAAGGTAAGAAATGGTGATGAATTACCCGTATCTTGACAAGCATGTTGTTTGTATGAATCAGCCATCAACAAGCATAGGTAAAAGGGTGAATTACAGGCTCAGTCTTAGGTCCTCTGCTTTTCTCTATCTATACCACTGTCACGAACCGGTCTCTCACCTTTGCGGGTTCTGGGGTTCATCCGTTGCCAGTACGGTTGCTCGCGGTGCTGTGCGCCCGTGTGGGGACGCGGCGTGATCAGTGGCACAGGTAATGCAGAGTCTGGGAACTGGGAATGCGGGGACCAAATGGCCTAAGGCACTGCGGTGTGTCTGCTGTATAGGAGGTGGCCATGTTGGAGACCAAATAGATAATACAGAGCACTTGTAAAAACACCTGTGGGCAGGTGTAAGCCAATCCCGTGCTTGTGCTGCCTTTAAGTAGGCTGGGATTATGTTACTCTGG
Organism: Pseudophryne corroboree; assembly: GCF_028390025.1. Classification (NCBI taxonomy): domain Eukaryota; kingdom Metazoa; phylum Chordata; class Amphibia; order Anura; family Myobatrachidae; genus Pseudophryne; species Pseudophryne corroboree. The sequence goes on along the minus strand of NC_086450.1, from coordinate 312,240,882 downwards.
GCCAGTGCTTTGTTGTATCAACGCTGTGCTCTAGCTCTGAGCTCTCTCCGTGCATTCCTGTGTGATTCCCGTGGTCCAGATATCGCCTCCGTTCCCAGAGGCCCGTCTGCAGCCTTCACTGCTAAAGATCCACCGGCTCCCCGCTGTGCTGTCAGTTAATCACGCACCTACTGGTAACAATTGGATTCCCAGAGTCTTGCATGAGGAAACCCTGTCTGCCTGCTTTCAACCATACAGAGTTTGGAGGATTCCACTAACTTCAGCTGTTCGTTTGTTCTGCTCTGCATTTAACCTGTTCATCACTTATATCATCTGCTACAGTCTCACAGTGATCTCCGGAACTCGCAAGTAACCCAATTTAGTACTTTTACTTTCTATGTTGCCATTACAAGGATAATTCTTCACAGTCTCTCAGTTACCTCTCAAAACTTCATTGCAAATCCTCACAGTTATTTCTTCATGTATGCATTACCCAGTTAAACACATTCTACAGTTCAGCATCAAAGCTTGTTTATATTTGGACAATTTAACATTTATTCTCCAGCCTGTTTTAAACGCAATTCCATGAACATTTCTTTTATTTTTTCTTTAAGATATATCCTGCATATTATTTCTATTATTCATGCAATACGTCAGTATACTATGGTGATTAATAACTTGCCATTTACCACTTTACTGAATTGTTATTTTCAATAAATATATGAAACAGAACTTTCTTCGTCCTCCCTGCTTTCTTCATACCCCAGCACCTACACCTGTGGTTGGTCCCGGGTTAACGGATTCACAAAAACACCCGGACCTGACAGTAAGCACTGGCCACATGGATCCGTCAAGTGACCAATTCGCAGGAGGCGGTGCTACGTCAGATATCCTTTCCCGTCTGGAAAACCAGGAGTCTATACAGACACAAATAGTGCAGTTTATGCAAACTATGGCAGACCGTTTAGAGACTCTTCATACGGCTATTAAAACGTCTCAAGTCTAGATTCCAACTCCGGTTGTCCCAGTTACCACTACAGCTTCTCCTGTGACGCTGCCTACGTCCTGCTTGCAGTTACCCTCTCCGAGAAAGTTTGACGGAACTCCAAAACTTTGCAGAGGATTCCTGAATCAATGCGAGATCCAGTTCGAACTGTTGTCTGCCAGTTTCCCATCAGCTCGTTCTAAGGTTGCATATATTATTGCCCTCCTCTCCGGTCAGGCTCTGGAGTGGGCATCACCATTATGGGAAAGAGGTGATCCTATCCTCTCTAATTACAAGGAGTTCGTATCATCCTTCCGGAGAATCTTTGACGAACCAGGCAGGACCACCTCAGCATCTTTGGAGATTCTCCGTCTACGTCAAGGTTTACGTCCTGTCAGTCAATATATTATTCAGTTTCGCACGTTGTCTTCAGAGTTAAACTGGAATGAGGAGGCCCTGATCGCCGCGTTTTGGAATGGACTTTCAGAGAGAATCAAGGATGATTTAACTATCCGGGATGTGCCAACTAAACTGGATGAATTGATTTCTCTCTGTAACAAACTTGACCTACGCTACAGGGAGCAAAGTTTAGAGAAATCCAGGGCAGAGAGATCCAGTCCACGTTATCATCCTAGGCCTCGACAAGATTCTTCATCACAGTCTCCGGTAACGACAGAAGAACCTATGCAGATTGGGCGCTCTCGCCTCACAGAGGAGGAACGACTTCGTCGTCGACAGGGTAACCTCTGCATGTACTGTGGGTCCTCCGAACATTTAGTTAAATTCTGCAAACTCCGACCGGGAAACTCTCGCTCCTAGCTTATTCAAGAGAGGTTAAGCTAGGAGTTACTTTAGAATCACGTTCTGGGAAAGAGCCGACCTTGTCTATTCAATTAGAAGTTCCAAGTTCTACAGTGAAAGTTTCAGCTCTCCTAGATTCCGGGGCAGCCGAGAACTTCATCTCCTCAGCCTTTGTCTTACGGTCTAAAGTTCAAACCATGCCTCTGGAAGCAGCAGTTGCTGTTACAGCAGTGGATGGAAGTCGAATTCCAGATGGTATAATTACTCATCGAACCGTATGTCTCAAAGTGAAAGTTGGTGTGCTCCATTCCGAATACGTCTTCTTCTACGTGATTCCCAAAGCCTCTCAAGATGTGATACTTGGTTTACCTTGGCTGCAGAAACATAATCCTCAACTTAATTGGCAAACCATGGAAGTCCTTTCGTGGGGTAAATCTTGTACCAAGGACTGTTTAGCCTCAATTGTACCTCTCCGGTCAATTAGCCTTCCTGACCTACCTCCGGTGTATCAATCCTTTGCGGATGTTTTCAGTAAACAAGCAGCAGACTCTCTACCTCCTCATCGCGAATGGGACTGCCCAATCGTCCTGGTTCCGGGTAAAACCCCTCATAGGGGACAAATTTATCTGCTATCCATCCCAGAGACGCAAGCTATATACAGGAAAATCTAACCAAAGGATTTATCAGACCATCTTCTTCACCTGCAGGAGCCGGATTCTTTTTCGTTAAGAAGAAGGACGGTGGGTTACGACCATGCATAGATTACCGTGGACTCAATGAGATCACTGTGAAAAACAAGTACCCATTACCCTTAATTCCAGAATTATTTGATCGGGTAAAGGGAGCTACTGTGTTTACAAAATTGGATCTCCGAGGGGCCTACAATTTAATCCGCATCCGGGCAGGGGACGAGTGGAAGACTGCTTTTAATACCCGGGATGGGCATTACGAATACCTTGTAATGCCTTTTGGTCTTTGTAATGCACCTGCAGTTTTTCAAAGCTATGTGAATGAACTTTTTCGTGATCTTCTCTACAAGTGTCTAGTAGTCCTGGATGACATCCTAATATTCTCTAAGGATCTAAAGTCTCACCGTCACCAAGTTAAAGAGGTACTGACACGTCTGAGGGAAAATCAACTTTATTGTAAGTTAGAGAAGTGCACCTTTGAAGTATCTTCCATACCGTTCCTTGGTTACATCATTTCTGGATCAGAGCTATGTATGGATCCCGGTAAGGTACAAGCTATCCGAGATTGGTCCACTCCTACAACTCTCAAGGGGATTCAGCGATTTCTTGGCTTTGCTAATTTCTATAGGAGATTCATTAAGAATTATTCTTCGTTAGCTGCTCCCATCACAGCCCTAACTCGCAAGGGAGCAAATCCTACGAACTGGTCTTCTGAAGCAATCAAAGCCTTCTCTGATTTAAAGCAAGCCTTTGGGTCAGCACCCATTCTTCGACAGCCTGATTTGAATCGTCCCTTTCTACTAGAGGTGGATGCATCTACAGAAGCAGTAGGAGCTGTGTTGTCACAAGTCTTTGAAGATAAAAAGGTCCATCCCTGCGGATATTTCTCCCGTAAGTTCCTCCCGGCAGAACGTAATTATGCAATCGGTGAGCAAGAATTACTTGCCATCAAGTTGGCATTTGAGGAGTGGAGATATCTTCTAGAAGGAGCACAACATCGCATTACAGTTTATAGTGATCATAAGAATCTTCTATATCTGCAGTCAGCTCAGTGCTTGAATCCACGACAAGCTAGATGGGCGCTTTTCTTCACACGATTCAATTTCAAGCTCACCTATCGGCCAGGGTCTCAGAACAAAAAGGCAGATGCCCTTTCTCGGTCCTTTGCTTCTTCTGAATCAAATGATGCTACCACGAATCAAGCCATTGTGAATCCTACGTCCTTTTTAATGACTCGAACCTCTCCAGCTCCTCCGCCTGGCAAAACCTTTGTCGCCACAAATCTTCGTAAACGGCTAGTTACCTGGGCTCACTCCTCTTCCTTCATGGGTCATCCTGGGGTTCTAAAGACTCTCAAATTTATTCAACAGTCTTATTGGTGGCCACGTCTCAAAGCCGATGTCCAAGAGTTTATAGCAGCATGTCCTAAATGTGCCCAACATAAGAGTCCACGAAGTTCTCCACCAGGTTTATTACATCCATCATCCATACCCAAACAACCATGGACTCATATCTCAATGGATTTCGTGACCAATCTACCTCCATCAAAAGGGCGAAATACCATTTGGGTGATAGTGGATCGATTTTCGAAAATGGCACATTTCATTCCATTAACTGGGTTACCATCAGCCCCTTCACTAGTGATAAAGCTGAATATTTATCGTATATAAAACACCTTAAGAGGTCTAAGAACACTGTACGCTATCTACGTAAGAAGTACCGTAAGGGTACGCAAGTTGTGTAGCGATCGCTCAACCGTAGTCGAGACACTCAAGCGTCACGTTCGCTTACGGCCCAGTGATCACAGGCAGGCACGCTATTGGCTGCCGATTAACGTGATGATTCGCTATAGCGTAGCGTACGCTCGGGACCACGAGGAGATCACCAGCGGTGCAGACGCTTACAACGTTTAAACCTTTATATCTATACCTTTAACGATGAGATACACAGTATACCTTAGTGTAGAGACAGAGTGTAAGTGCAACCTGGTGTAACCTGATTAACTACAAAGCTGCTTGAGCGTCACCGACGCTCAGAGAATACTTAACCCTTATAAAAAATACACAGATACCTGGGCTTAGGGTCCGAAACCTATTATATGTATTATAACTATTATACTTGCAAAAGGAATCACAGTACAAATGATACACTACAATATAACATAAACCAACTAACCAGATAAACTACACAGGAAATACAATACAATACAATTTAAGGAAAATACGAGAGAAAGAGTAGAGAGAGAGAGATAGAGAGAGAGAGAGAGATGGCTCACAGTAAGACAATATGATTACGGAGAAAACTTACGCACAAAGGGAACGATCGCATGCGCCTCGATATCCAGCTCCCGATTATCAGCAATGAGAACCGTTTGAAGAGAGAGAGCTGGATACGGTCGGCCTGCCTATTTATGCCCCACACACAATACAATTCAATGGTCCCTACAATCTCATTGTTCATTGGACATAGGAATTCGGCTTCGCATTATAACAAAAGGTCATAGGTTGATTCATACAGGTGGGCTGTGACTATTTCCAACTGCTCAGGTGGGAGGGAAACTGGGTTTCCCGCCGCATGGGTAATAAAGTGCAAATAAAGTAAATGTTCATAAACTTCTTATGTCCATAACTATTCGCACGAGCGATTGATCTGCTTCAAACCAACACCGGAATATTTCTAATTAAATATTCTTCCGATGGATACTAAACACCACTGTATTACTCCTGTCTGACCCTTCGTATCAAACAAAGAGGGATTCCTCTGTTCATAAACATTCTATATTAACCAAACTTTCAGAATCTATCAAAGGGACCATGATCTACAAAATACATTATTACTGAAAATATGTAATGATTGAGTCGCACGCTACGATCGCATAAACTCTACCGTAAATACGCATACCATGCGCCTGCGGGTGCCCGCGACTGTGAGTATGCGCACGTACGGGAGAGCGTACGCATGCGCAGCACGGACCTGTGTGAGGTGCAAAATATGGTAGTGTGCATAGAGATATTTTTCTGACTTTGACAGTCCACCCTTTGGCAGTCAATAATAACTGCCACTTCCTGAAAACATTTCAAAAGGAGAAAAATATATGTCAGGGGTTAATTCATTTCCATGGTTGGGTAAGGGAGGAGAGAGGAGTAGGTGGGAAGAGGGTATGACCTAGTGAGATAGCAGAAGCATGTGTGTATGAATCCGTGTTTGGGGGGTCATGTATCATCGTGCCGTACGTGTTGTAAATCAAGCTTCGAGGTATTGCGAAGTATACATTTGAATTCCTTCTTATCCCGTGGTACGGGTCTGTGGATGGGCTGTCAAACTTTACCGAGCTCTTTTCGGATTTTGAACAAAATGGGGAGCACATTTTAGTTGATGATACATGAATGGGGGAATATGTGATTGCTGATATCTGTGCCTGTATTCCCTATACTATGTGTGTCATTACCTGAGGGTTGTAGAAATGAAGAAAAGACATAATTACGGTAAATGCGGTGGTATTCTATGTCAGGTTAATGTACATCTGTCGGTTGAAGTTTTGTTCGGTATCAGTTGAAAGTCGTCTTCTTTGCGCTGTTTTGCTCATTAGGCGTGAGCAATAAGCTTTGTCAATGCCATTAGATTTACAAAAAATGTTGGGCTAGCGTAATTTTAAGAATTCTAGGGAAACTGGGGATCCATGGCAAAGTTCATCAAATGTCCATATCTCAAGTGGTCAAAACTCCTTCTTTGGTCCATCCGTTGTCTGTATAGCGTCTCATCAACTTCCTCGTCCAAGTGGGTCTTTTTATCTTGGAGAAAAACCAGAAAAACAGGTGAAAGAAACGGACCGTAGAAATCGCATTTTCATCACATCATTGTTTCTATCATTGGGTCATAAATCAAATCCAGGTTAATTACAGTTTCCTCACTCCTCAAACTCATTACCTTAGTACGACGATTGCACCTCATTAAAGCCTGACCGCATCTAAATATCAAACCGATCGTTATGATAACACCTAAGATACATAGGAGAAACTTCCCAACATCCATTATGACTCCTTGAGCCCAGTCTCCCAAACCGGAGAACCAATTTCGCGGGTTCAACCATGACACCCAACCAGTCAGCTCATTACCAACAGCAGCAAGAGTGAGATTGTGTTTTCGGCGAAATTCCCACTTCAATTGGAGAATATCGTCCATCTTTTGGTCTATGACCTCGACCGGATCCTCGGTGCTATTCGTGATATACGTGCAACACTTCACGCCGTACTGTGTTGCTAATGTAACACAATATCCGCCTGTCACTGCTGTGAGGTAATTAAGAACCATTCTATGCTGCACCAGTCCTGTTTTATAAGCTTGAAGTTCCCTTCCAGTATATCTAAACGTGTCATCATACATTTCAGTGATATTATCTAACAAATTTGCGAGCGCCGATATGTATTTATAATTCAGCACTCCTCTAGCGGTGCGGGTGAAATCTAACGCGATTAAGAATTGAATCCCGGTGGATTCACTTATCAGATCAGAGGCCGGATGCTCTGTCTTCTCTATCAGGTGCCTTTTAACAACGTGCTCGTAATGGGTGTGAGTATAAGGAGCTTGGGCACCACGGTGTATGTCTTTAATTTTGTCATGTGTTACAGTCATTACTTCAGGCAATACTTTTCCAATATAACACAATCCTTCAGAGTTTGGGGCAAGCCACTTGTACGCCTTTCTCCCGCATATGAAATATGCATCATCGGGGAGAACATATGGGACGGAGAAGGACATAACCATATTACACACCTTCCAGGTGAAATCTCCTAACCCTAATTCTTCCATCTGCTTAATGCACGTATCAGGTTGTACGATATGTGCACAGTATCCTGGTGATACTTCTCCAACTCTAGTAATCCTATTTCCTAAGGTGTATCTATACCGGAAAGATTTTCCTCTACTGGCTATGTGGCGTACAAGCTCTGTATCTGTAGGCATTCTATCTGCTCTATGTGAAAAGGTCATGGTGTGGTTACCCCATGACACTTCCCAATTTCCCGGCTTTCTGGGATTGGAGATGTTGAAACATAATAGGGACCTATCCACATGGTATTGGTGGAGCTTCAAACTAGGAGGGCTGGAGATAATAAACCTCCTGTCCACCGGTCTCCCACCATTTAACTCAAGTACCTCCCCTATCGTTAAAGGAAATGGTACTAGCCCTGATTTGCTATGACCTTGAGGTACTTGAGAGCATACCCAACAATCTGTTTTGTTTAACACATTACCCACTAAGGAGTGATAGTCACTCAATGGATGCCGGTCCATATGGATATTAAAACTGGATTGGCATTTCTTTATGCACCCATCCTCAATGACATTGTTACAGAGCCTACAGATACAGTTTTCTTCAGCTATCAATCCGTCACAATTTCTTCTATGATCAATGCTATCGGATCGTTTTCTGATACTCGCCTTTGCTTGTTGGTTAGGTTGATCTTGGAAAACTACGCCTCCATCTTTATCATCAGAACCCATTCCAGAACCTCTATCGACCTCCATGGTACTCTCGCCGGAACAGACTGCTCTGGTCAACATCATGGTCAACAGGAAAATCCGGATCACAGTCTCTTGGGGCAAGTCCATCTTATAGGAGGAAACGGAGAAGAATGAGAAGGAGGAAAAATAAATTTGAGGGAGAGGGGATGGGAAGTGGAGAAAAACAATAAAAGGGAGTGGGGAGTCGACAACAGCTCTCGGTCTTCAAGGCTCAGGTGCCGCCTCAGTCCTCCTGGAACAGACACTCCAGTGATACAACCTCTACCGTCTGTTCCTTATCACGGGACTTCTCTGGATCAGCAACCTTCTTGCAGTGGGATGAATGGACCCAAGTCTCTCTCTCAGCAACCTTCAATGCCATAGTGCTAGTCAATAAGACCTGGTATGGTCCTTCCCATCTGTCAATAAGGCAACCTGAGCGTAGAAAATTCCGTATCATTACATAATCCCCAGGTTTAATGTCATGACAATTACTATCAGGTAGATCAGGAATCACCAACTTTAGATTATCATTTTGATTCCTTAACTGTTTACTCATGTTAATCAAGTACTTTACAGTTACTTCATTGTTACATTTCAAATCATCCTGAGGGTTAATCATGACATGCGGTTGTCGACCAAATAAGATTTCAAAGGGGGACAGATTAAGAAGGGACCTGGGAGTGGTTCTGATACTGTACAGTACAATGGGTAAAGCTTCTGGCCATGTCAATCCTGTCTCTGCCATCACTTTACTCAATTTATTTTTAATAGTGCTGTTCACTCTTTCGACCTTCGCACTCGCCTGTGGACGGTACGGAGTGTGCAGCTTGCTATCAATTCCCATCAACTTACACATTCCTTGAAAGACATCACCTGTAAAGTGGGTACCCCTATCACTTTCGATTATTCTAGGGATACCATATCTACATACAAATTCCTGCACAATTTTCTTAGCTGTAAACATAGCGGTATTTGTAGCTGCAGGAAATGCTTCGACCCAATTCGAGAAAACATCTATACAAACAAGTACATATTTCAAATTCCGACAAGGGGGTAATTGTATAAAATCAATTTGTATTACCTGGAAAGGGCCGCCGGCAGGTGGGATATGGGATGGTTCTGTAGGTATTGCCTTTCCAATATTCTTTCTCAAACAGGTAAGGCATGACATTGCTCTTTTACCTGCATGCGAGGAGAATCCTGGGGCGCACCAATAGGCTCTTACCAATTTGCACATTCCCTCCTTGCCTAGATGAGTCAGCCCGTGAGCTGCTTCAGCCAGACATGGAAGATATGCTCTGGGGGCCACTGGTTTACCATGTCCATCCGTCCAGAGTCCTGAAGACTCCTGGCCACATCCCTTTGCCTTCCAGACTGCCTTTTCCTGTGTGGAACACAAATTTTGCATTTCACACAACTTCTGTGTATTAATGGTATTAAATACCATTAATTGTGTGGTGTCTGTCTGTATGGGGGTAGCAGCTGCTAACTTAGCAGCTTCGTCTGCTCGGCTGTTACCAAGTGATACCGGGTCTTGGCTATATGTGTGTGCTTTACATTTGATAACAGCCACTCTGTCGGGTTCCTGTATCGCTGTTAGAAGCCTTTTTATGTGAGCTGCATGCGCTACCGGTGTACCAGCTGCCGTCATGAAATTTCTGAGGCGCCATAGGGCTCCGAAATCATGGACTACCCCGAATGCGTATCTAGAATCGGTGTAGATATTGGCTGACTTACCCTTAGCCAATTCACATGCTCTGGTTAGGGCGACCAGTTCAGCAACCTGGGCTGAGTGAGGTGGGCCTAGCGGTTCCGCTTCTATGGTGTCTTGGTCATCTACGACTGCGTATCCAGTACACAAGTCTCCCGAGTCTGACTGTCTATGGCAACTACCGTCCGTGTAGAACGTGAGTTCTGCATCTTCCAGTGGGTTGTCACTGATGTCAGGCCTTGCGGTAAAATTTTGGGTCAAATATTCCATACAATCATGTGTATCTTCCTTTGTATTAAATCCTCCTTCCCCATCACTCTCACCTTCCACCCTTTGTGCCTGACCAGGCACACCTGGGAGATATGTTGCAGGATTTAATACACTGCATCTCCTTATGGTGATGTTTACGGGGGCCATTAGTGCCAATTCCCATCTTGTAAATCTCGCTGATGAGACGTGTCTGGTTTGGGCAGAATTCAATAAGGCTGATACTGCATGTGGCGTATGGATTGTGAGGTTGTGGCCTAGCACGACGTCTTCGCTTTTTGTCACTAGCAATGCTATCGCAGCAACGCTTCGCAAGCATGTGGGGAGGGATCGCGCTACCGTGTCTAGCTGAGCGCTGTAGTATGCAACTGGCCTGCTGGCATCACCGTGTTTTTGGGTTAGTACTCCTGCCGCGCAACCAGCATTTTCTGTTCCGTATAGTTCAAAGGGTTTCCCATAGTCTGGCATACCTAGTGCTGGTGCCTGCGTTAGGCACTGTTTGAGTCTCTCAAATGCTGTTTCGGACTCGTCTGTATGCGAAATCCTATCAGGTTTGTTTGAGGAGACCATTTCCTGCAAAGGTAACGCTAAAATGGAAAACCCTGGGATCCAATTACGGCAATACCCACACATTCCTAAAAACGTTCTGATCTGTTGCTGGGTTTGTGGCAGGGTCATGTCTCTAATTGCTTGGATTCTATCAGCGGTCAGGTGTCTCAGTCCTTGTGTTAGACAGTGTCCCAAATATTTTACCTTAGTTTGGCATAATTGCAACTTGTCTTTGGACACCTTGTGTCCGGTGTCTGAAAGATGAAACAGGAGCTGTTTCGTATCCTTCAGAGATGCTTCCAGTGAATCTGAACACAGTAATAAATTGTCCACATACTGTATCAATACTGATCCACTGTCTGGTTGGAAAGACTGTAAACAATCATGCAAAGCCTGAGAAAATATACTTGGACTATCTATGAAACCTTGGGGTAATCGAGTCCACGTGTATTGGACTCCTCTGTATGTGAATGCAAACAAATATTGGCTGTCAGGGTGCAGAGGTACCGAAAAGAAAGCGGAGCAGAGGTCAATAACAGTGAAAAATTTGGCAGTGGGAGGGATTTGCATTAGGATGACAGCTGGATTTGGCACTACGGGGAACTGACTCTCAACTATTTTGTTAATCCCCCTTAGATCCTGCACTAGTCTGTAACCCCTCCCCCCACTCTTTTTCACAGGGAAGATGGGACTATTAGCAGTGCTGGACGTTCTTACCAGAATGCCCTGTTGTAGCAAGCGCTCTATTACTGGGTAAACTCCTAACTCCACCTCTGGCTTCAGAGGGTACTGTGGGATTTTTGGAGCTATCCTACCATCTTTTACTTGTACAACTACTGGAGCTACGTTTGCCATTAATCCAGTGTCTTGTCCGTCTTTTGTCCAAAGTGACTCTGGTATCTGAGATGTCATCTCTTCTATTTGGGATGGATTCCTATTTGTCATAATGGTATGTGACATTAATTTTGATGGGGAGTCTAACATGTCTCGCACTTCCTGAGCGTGTTTCTCAGGTATGTCCAAGAATATACCTTCAGGAGTACAATAAATGACGCACCCCATTTTACACAGTAAGTCTCTTCCCAGGAGATTAGTTGGTGCCGATGCAGCCAGCAAAAAGGAATGCTTGGTATGCAAAGGCCCTATTGTAATCTCGGCTGGTTTGCTAACAGGGTAGTGCTGGACTACTCCTGTTACTCCCATGGCTGGAATTGTCCTACCAGTGGTTCTCATGCCCACTGTCGAATTTATCACTGACTTGGCCGCCCCTGTGTCTACAAGAAAGTTTAAAGTTTTACCAGCTACATTAATTGCGATCTCGGGTTCACTTCCAAGATTGGCAATTCATTTTACTGGCTGCAGATTACAGGTATGGCCACACCCCTATTGGGTATGGTGACCTCCCTGAATCCCGCTGGCAGCAACTACTTGTGAGGGAGATAGTTGGGAACTACCAGAGGCATGCCAGTCTCTGTTTGGGGGATATCTTTTTGTTTCCCCTGTATGTGGCTCATAACTCCGTTTCTGCGGACCTTGCTCCCAATGTCGTGTGTCGTGTCGTTGTCTAGGGGTTTGGTATGAGTTTCGTGGATTCTTTACTCTACAATCTCGTGCCATGTGTCCCTGTTTGTGACAAGAATAACAAGTAACCATACTTGACTTACCCCCAGGATTTGGTGATACAAACAAAGGCTGCCTTGTGGTCAGAGCCTGTATACTTACTGACATTAATTTGTCACCTTGTTGTTCCCTGTGTCTGGTGATGTTTCTATCGTGATCAATAGCAGCCTCTCTCAAAGTAGCCACAGACAGACCTCGCCAACATGGTTGCGTGGTCTGTACCCTAGTCTTCAATGACTCTTTTAAACCATCCATCAGTACCGATACTGCTACTTCCCGATGGTTTGTGTCTGTTTTAATGTCCTCTATACCTGTGTATTTTGCCATTTCTAATAATGCTCTGTGAAAATACTCTGCAGCTGTCTCTGACTCCTTCTGTTTAATGGAGAATATCTTATTCCATTTAGCTACTGCTGGGAAATACTCTTTTAGCTGCAAGTTTATTCTTTTCACATTATCTTGGTTGTACACATCTGTAAGAGGTACATCATGACCTAGTCCGCAATCAGCTAAAAATTGAGTTGCGTCGACATTTGAGGGTAAACATGCTCTCAGCAATATCTGCCAGTCTTTATTGTTGGGCTCTACAGTGTTACCTAAGTCTCTGATGTATTTTTGACTGGCAACTAAGTCTTTTCTAGGGTCAGGAAATTCAGACACTATGGTCCTTAATTCCATTCGGGAAAATGGAGTGTACATGGCAATGTTCCTAATGGGAGTGGCTCCTGATGCATCTGTTTTCCCATTTGGCACTGCTATTACTCTGACAGGTGTAATTCTAACAACCTCATTCTGTGTAGATTCTGCAGGCTGTGGTGAAATAGTTTCAGCATAATGCATGGTGCCGTACTTACCAGTTGATACGACCTCACCTATCCCTCCGCTAGGGGCCTTTACTAATCTCGTGGGTGGAGCTGTGCCTACTGTGGTCTCTGCTATGGTGGCTGCTAGAGAGAGCGCTGAAATCGTTGCCGATTCGTCCTCTTGATCACACTCCTGAGGAAAGTTCAAAACAGGGTACAACTTGCACGGGTTAATACTTGCATGGGTTAATGGGTTAACATTATCATTAACATTTACACAGTTACTAAGTGATTTTGTGTTACACCTTAGTGCATCTTTCTCCGCAATCAACTTCTCTCCTGACATGTATGGTGGCGGCGGGGCCGTGGCAATCAGTTTTCTGTTAGAGCCAGATCCCGCCGCCTGAGCCAAACCTCTCTGTATCTCACCTTCCTGTTGCCACAACTGTAAATAATCATAATGCTGGATTCGTCTCTTTGTTGATTTTATGAGACATATCCTCCTCCTTAAATTTTGTAACACTTCTGAGCTGAAGCTCCCTATTCTTGGGAATTTCTCCCCGTCATGTACAGTCATTCTCTCCCATTCATCACATAAAGTTTCTGTGTGACTTCCATATTTCTCACACATTATATACCTGGCCGACCCAATTGGTCGGACCACTGAATCAACCCGAACCGAGGTTGATCGTCCCCTACCGGAACAAGTGGCCCCCATAGTTCGAAAGTGTTGCTTTATTTAGCCAACCCTTTACGCAAAACCAAATGCCAACAATAGGCTGACGGTGGCGGTTTACCGAGTACCCCACTCACTCGCCCACGCCGACCAATACGACCTGATCACACCGATATGGTGCTGGCGTACTCGACCTAGGGCCCCTGCGACCTGAACCTCTATTTACTGGAACCTGCGAGGGTTATCCGAAGAACACTTACTCTTTCCAGTAACTATTGGTTGCTGGATAGTTCCTGAGTGAGCAGCGAACTTCCCTTAAAATAAAAAAAATTACACAAATCACGTTAGAGTGTACAGATAGCGTTTGTGACCCCTTTACTCTAATGGTATTAGGTCAGATTACTAACTACTGCACACACTTACGTGCGGTCCAGTCGTTCAGTACACAAACAACTAAGCTTATGTACGGAAAGACCAATGGAATCGAAACTTACGACTGCGAATTCCTTCAGCCAGAGCTTATATGGCCTATATGGGTGTTGCACCAACCCTTCTCGGTGTTGTGCCTGTGAACTGTATAGCGGACTTCCTTGTCGGCTGTACCTGGACCTCCTGGTCTGTTATGACCTCCTGGTCTAGTTACAGTATGACCTCCTGGTCTGCTATACTCTAATGCTCAAAATTGTATTTAACCAGAGATGCCTCCCTAGCCACCGTGCACGTCACTTACACGCATGTACCTCACGAGTACTCGACTTTTCTTGTGGTTCAACCTTTAAAAATTGTAAAAACACTCACTCATCACATGTACACTTTTGTTTCTATTTCTATTTCTGCGCAGAATTTTTTCTTCAGATCAGGTGTGTTACCAATTAGGAGCAGGATCTGTTAATTAAATTTCGGACACCCAAAAATAGACTTGCGTTATTTCTCGCCTCGCGTTATTTATCGCTTTGCGTTAAAAATCAACTTATCGTGACTTGAGCTACGTGGGCGTAACCGGACGCTCCGTTGCGTAACGTACGCTGCGTGCGTCGGCCTTTGGATTGCGTACGCAAGTCTTTGTTAGAGACACGTATACGCAAAGCAAAGATCCACCGTAACACAATTTATACTTTTATCAATGTAGATGATCCTTGATCATCTACCACACAAACACACTGACTTCGCCTTATCTCCCAGGCAAAACTGTGTGTTTGTCTATCTTTTAACTATATTATCTTTACTCTTAAACTATGAAATAACGGCAACTCTCTTTTAGCACTTCTATCAACTATAAAACTGGCAGACAGGAGAGTGATATACGAAAATGAAAAAGAAAAAGAAATGCAGATATATATGTGTGCGTGCGTGTGTACGCAAGACAGAAAAATAAACAGTTTTAAAAGACACTAGCGTTTTGTTCTTACCTCCGGTTCCCGGATTCCTTCAGCACTCTTTACCTAAGCGAAGCAGACGCTTATCCTGTCAGCACTACGAGGGATACAACCTCCCGCCTTTTGCTGAGGGATAATGTCTGCTGATCTACCTAGTGCAGATATGTGAAGGACGGGCGAGCCGCCAATTGATAAAGCTGAATATTTATCGTATATAAAACACCTTAAGAGGTCTAAGAACACTGTACGCTATCTACGTAAGAAGTACCGTAAGGGTACGCAAGTTGTGTAGCGATCGCTCAACCGTAGTCGAGACACTCAAGCGTCACGTTCGCTTACGGCCCAGTGATCACAGGCAGGCACGCTATTGGCTGCCGACTAACGTGATGATTCGCTATAGCGTAGCGTACGCTCGGGACCACGAGGAGATCACCAGCGGTGCAGACGCTTACAACGTTTAAACCTTTATATCTATACCTTTAACGATGAGATACACAGTATACCTTAGTGTAGAGACAGAGTGTAAGTGCAACCTGGTGTAACCTGATTAACTACAAAGCTGCTTGAGCGTCACCGACGCTCAGAGAATACTTAACCCTTATAAAAAATACACAGATACCTGGGCTTAGGGTCCGAAACCTATTATATGTATTATAACTATTATACTTGCAAAAGGAATCACAGTACAAATGATACACTACAATATAACATAAACCAACTAACCAGATAAACTACACAGGAAATACAATACAATACAATTTAAGGAAAATACGAGAGAAAGAGTAGAGAGAGAGAGATAGAGAGAGAGAGAGAGATGGCTCACAGTAAGACAATATGATTACGGAGAAAACTTACGCACAAAGGGAACGATCGCATGCGCCTCGATATCCAGCTCCCGATTATCAGCAATGAGAACCGTTTGAAGAGAGAGAGCTGGATACGGTCGGCCTGCCTATTTATGCCCCACACACAATACAATTCAATGGTCCCTACAATCTCATTGTTCATTGGACATAGGAATTCGGCTTCGCATTATAACAAAAGGTCATAGGTTGATTCATACAGGTGGGCTGTGACTATTTCCAACTGCTCAGGTGGGAGGGAAACTGGGTTTCCCGCCGCATGGGTAATAAAGTGCAAATAAAGTAAATGTTCATAAACTTCTTATGTCCATAACTATTCGCACGAGCGATTGGTCTGCTTCAAACCAACACCGGAATATTTCTAATTAAATATTCTTCCGATGGATACTAAACACCACTGTATTACTCCTGTCTGACCCTTCGTATCAAACAAAGAGGGATTCCTCTGTTCATAAACATTCTATATTAACCAAACTTTCAGAATCTATCAAAGGGACCATGATCTACAAAATACATTATTACTGAAAATATGTAATGATTGAGTCGCACGCTACGATCGCATAAACTCTACCGTAAATACGCATACCATGCGCCTGCGGGTGCCCGCGACTGTGAGTATGCGCACGTACGGGAGAGCGTACGCATGCGCAGCACGGACCTGTGTGAGGTGCAAAATATGGTAGTGTGCATAGAGATATTTTTCTGACTTTGACACTAGCCAGATTGTTCATCTCTGAAATCTTCAAGTTGCATGGCCTTCCTCGAGAGATCATCTCTGATCGGGGAACACAGTTTGTGGCCAAGTTTTGGAGGTCGCTTTGTTCATCTTTAAATGTCAAGTTGAATTTTTCTTCTGCATATCATCCTCAGACAGATGGACAAATTGAGAGAGTCAACCAAGACCTTGAAACATTTCTCCGGCTATATATATCGTCCTCACAGGATGACTGGGTTGACTACCTTCCATTGGCAGAATTTGCTCATAATAATCTCTTCCATTCATCTTCAGAATCTACGCCCTTTTATATTAACTTCGGCTTTCATCCTCGTGTGCCAGAGTTCCATCCATTGCCAGCCCTAGAGGTTCCAGCAGCAGATCAAGAACTTCAACGTCTATCTAGAATCTGGAGTTGTGTGCGTAAGTCGTTGGTCAAAACTTCCGCTCGTTATAAATCTTTCGCAGATAGAAAACGTAAAGCTGTACCGAATTACAAGGTGGGGGACCAAGTTTGGATTTCTACGCGCAATCTCAGGTTCAAAGTTCCTTCTAAGAAATTTGCTCCCAAGTTTATTGGTCCATTTCCCATTGTAAAGGTACTCAATCCTGTGTCATACAAAGTCAAGTTGCCACCATCTTTGAGAATTCCTAACGCCTTTCATACATCTTTATTGAAGCCTTTGATTCTCAATAAGTTTCGTACTACCCAGTCCAAATCTCCTAAAGTTGACTCTGTGCAAGATGAGGAATTTGAAGTTAAAGAGATTGTAGACTCACGTTCTCGATATGGACGTTTACAGTTTTTGGTCGACTGGAAGGGTTACAGTCCGGAGGAGAGATCCTTGGTTTTCTCTGAAGATGTTCATGCTCCAAGACTGGTACAGAAATACTTCTCCAAACATCCTGATAAGGTTCAAAGGTGTTCGGAGACCACCCGTAGAAGAGGGGGTACTGTCACGAACCGGTCTCTCACCTTTGCGGGTTCTCGGGTTCATCCGTTGCCAGTGCGGTTGCTCGCGGTGCTGTGCGCCCGTGTAGGGACGCGGCGTGATCAGTGGCACAGGTAATGCAGAGTCTGGGAACTGGGAGTGCGGGGACCAAATGGCCTAAGGCACTGCGGTGTGTCTGCTGTATAGGAGGTGGCCATGTTGGAGACCAAATAGATAATACAGAGCACTTGTGAAAACACCTGTGGGCAGGTGTAAGCCAATCCCGTGCTTGTGCTGCCTTTAAGTAGGCTGGGATTATGTTACTCTGGGCCAGTGCTTTGTTGTATCAACGCTGTGCTCTAGCTCTGAGCTCTCTCCGTGCATTCCTGTGTGATTCCCGTGGTCCAGATATCGCCTCCGTTCCCAGAGGCCCGTCTGCAGCCTTCACTGCTAAAGATCCACCGGCTCCCCGCTGTGCTGTCAGTTAATCACGCACCTACTGGTAACAATTGGATTCCCAGAGTCTTGCATGAGGAAACCCTGTCTGCCTGCTTTCAACCATACAGAGTTTGGAGGATTCCACTAACTTCAGCTGTTCGTTTGTTCTGCTCTGCATTTAACCTGTTCATCACTTATATCATCTGCTACAGTCTCACAGTGATCTCCGGAACTCGCAAGTAACCCAATTTAGTACTTTTACTTTCTATGTTGCTATTACAAGGATAATTCTTCACAGTCTCTCAGTTACCTCTCAAAACTTCATTGCAAATCCTCACAGTTATTTCTTCATGTATGCATTACACAGTTAAACACATTCTACAGTTCAGCATCAAAGCTTGTTTATATTTGGACAATTTAACATTTATTCTCCAGCCTGTTTTAAACGCAATTCCATGAACATTTCTTTTATTTTTTCTTTAAGATATATCCTGCATATTATTTCTATTATTCATGCAATACGTCAGTATACTATGGTGATTAATAACTTGCCATTTACCACTTTACTGAATTGTTATTTTCAATAAATATATGAAACGGAACTTTCTTCGTCCTCCCTGCTTTCTTCATACCCCAGCACCTACACCTGTGGTTGGTCCCGGGTTAACGGATTCACAAAAACACCCGGACCTGACAACCACATCTCTTGGCAAACTAATCAACTCTTTCAGATTTCAGTACCATCTGTATGCAGATGATACTCAAGTCTACCTATCCTCCCAGATTTGTCACCATCTGTATTGGGCCGTGTCACTGAATGCCTTTCTGCCATTTCATCTTGGATGGCATCTCGCCTCCTCAAACTTCATATTTCCAAAACAGAATTAATTATATTTCCACCAGCCAATAGTAGTTACCAACCTGATATCTCTATCACTGTTGATAACTCAGCAATCAATCCTACCCCACAAGCTCACTGCGTTGATGTTATTCTAGACTCTGAACTGTCCTTTGTTCCCCCCTTTCAATCTGTCTCAAGATCATGTTACATACATCTAAGAAACAGATCCAAAATATGACCATATCTTACACAAGACACAGCAAAAACTCTCATTATCTCCTGCATTGATTATTGTAATGGCCTCCCAAACATAGACTCTCACCACTACAATTAATTTTGAATGTAGCTGCGAGGCTAATCTTTCTTGCTAGACGTTCATCATCTGCAGATCCGCTATGTCAGTCTCTCCATTGGTTACCGGTATTCTACAGTATTAAATATAAAATACTTTTACTTACATACAAGGCTATTAACTAAACTGCACCAACATACATCTTTTCACTCATCTCAAAATATCTCCCTACCCGACCTCTCCGTTCTGCACAAGATCTGCATCTCTCATCCAATGCATTACATTCAAAATGACAGGACTTTATCCGTGCTTCACCCACTCTGTGGAATGCACAATAAGACTCACCTCTAGTCTCCAAACCTTTAAACGTTCCCTGAAAACTCACCTCCTCAGCCAAGCCTATCAAATTCCAGACCCACCCACATAACCTTCAGTGCTTCCCTATCTAATCATATCCTCTCTGTACAGTACACATAACATCACATCACATATCTTGTCTCTCTTTACTCTCACACCCTCCTGACTCTTGGCCAACATTGCTAGGTGATCATATCATACAACTCATTAAGAACCTAGCAATCTAGTGGACCTTTATGCAATAAGTAGCATCTATCTTTGTATATCAATGCCTATTTCCCTATAGATTGTAAGCTTGCGAGCAGGGCCTTCCTACCTCTATGTCTGTCTGTTTTTAACCAGTTTTGTTCTATTACTGTTGTTCTCATTGTATAGCACAACGGAATATGCTGCGCTATATAAGAAACTGTTAATAAATAAATAAAATAAATAATCACTTGTTGGTAAAAAAAATTCACTGCAGTCAAACACTACCTTTCCCAGCAATGTCAGCTGGCATACTGGCTCAGAAGGGATCTGCAAACATTCACCTAGTCGTGGAAGCCCATATTACAAGCCCTCTAGAACACCATTCCTATTTTTTTGGGTACATGTACATATGTGTGTATAGAGGGCCTTATTCAGACCTGATCGCAGAAGCAAATTTGTTCTCTAATAGGCAAAACCATGTGCACTGCAGGGGGGGGGGGGGGGGCAAATATAACATGTACAGAGAGAGTTAGATTTGGGTGGGGTGTGTTAAAACTAAAATCTAAATTGCAGTGTATAAATCAAGCAGCCAATATTTACCCTGCACAGAAATAATATAACTCACCCATATCGAACTCTCTCTGCACATGTTACATCTGCCCTCCCTGCAGTGCATATGGTTTTGCCCATTAGAGAACAAATTTGCTGCTGCGATCAGGTCTGAAATTAGGCCCATTGTGGAATTGCCACATAGTAGGAACAGTGAGGAAAGGTTTATTGTGCAAAATGATATCCATCTGTTGGGGTAGATCTTGCTCGTTAAGGTGGTAGTGCTTAGTTTTTTGGCTTGTTAAAATGACATAAGAATTAGATGGTTTGGGTAATAAAATCTCACAAGCATGACGTTAGTATCTGTAATGTACTGTATTCCAACATTAAAAAAGTAATGATTTAGGCTCTAGAATTAAGGTTATTGTGGGCCAGTTTTTATTTATTAATGTGTGATTTAACTTTAATGAAGGTAGAGGATATTTATATTATTAACTATATTTACACAATAGAATTATGGGTCAACTTTTGACAGCACATTTTAACATGACAAAAAAAGCAGTTAGAGATGGCAGTGGTGTAATTACAGAAACATGACTTTGTAGGAGGATACTCAGAAAGCAGACACCCACAGAAAGGTACTTTTGTTAGATTTTCACTTGTTACATGGGGTATCTAGAGTCCACTGAGTGAAAGTAGTAGTAGTGCCCCTTACATATAATGCCCACAGTAGTAGTGCCTTTTACACATAATGAATACAGTAGTATCCCTTATACACATAATGCCCACAGTAGTAGTGCCCCTTATACACAACATGCCCACAGTAGTGCTCCTTATACATATCTATACCTCTGTCACTCCAGCAGCTCACCGCCCGTGTTCCTCCAGCAACTCCATGCCCTGTGTTTCTCCAGCAGCTTCCCCATCTCACTGTATCCCTCCAGCCCCCTCTCACCTTGTCTTCAGCATGCACAGAGCCTACTTCTCTTCATGGCTCTTCACTTCAGTGACAGTGACAACATGACATCACATATGCAGTGCTGGAATAGGAAGCCACTGGGACCAATGCCGTCCGAGAGACAGAGAGTGTGTGAATACCAGGAGGGCTGGGACACATGTGGAGGAGGACCATGGATCCCCTAGGACCTGAGGAAGGGGGAGGTGGCTAGAGCTCATCAGTGACACTAGCGCTGCTTACATCATGTATTGACGTGAGTGGTGAGGTAGACTTTCCTGTTGGAAATACTGTGCAGGGCCATGGAGGAGGTGGAACTTGTTCCACCTACCATTACTTGTACTCAGTTCCACCCTGCCCTCCCAACACACTTTATCCCCTGATTATGAGGCAATCCAGTATGTATTCTTTGTAATCACACCTAGTATTATCAGAACTGGGACACTAAACTATCAGATGTTCTATCAGCAAAAGACATTACTGTATATACAAGTTACAGTTGATATGGAGACTTTCCTGTGTAAAAAAGTAAAGCAGTATTTTAGAATGTTTGTGTGACTGTACCCTGAATATCACCCGAAGCAGGTTAGGAGGACAATGACTAACATTTGATTTTGAGTTTTAAAAATATGCTTGTAATTTATCTTTAACACATCCAAAACAACTAATGGAAGTACAGGGGTAGCAGTTGATTTACTGACAGACACAATACTGACGGTCATAATCCCGACACTTATTGACCGACAGTCAAAATACTGACATTCATTATGCTGATATGTATGAAATGCCGACATATTCAGAATACCAACATTTGAAATGCTGACATGTCAAAATGCCGACATGCATTTTTAAGTTATTTTTGCCCCAAAACAGACTTGTTCATACTTTACCATCCCGGTGGACCTGGAGGGGGCAAATAATAGTGACCGAAACATGGTGAGTGCAGTGAGCCATGCGAGGGGATGTGGTACACTTATACAGTGTCTATGTCGACCTATGTTGACATGGACACAAAGAAACAGAAAAACTCATGTCGGTATTATGACATGTTGGCATTTCAAATGTCGGTATGTTGACTATGTCAGCATTTTGAAGATGTCGGCATAATGAATGTCTGTTTTTTTGACCATGTCAGTTAATTGACTGTAGTCCTATGGCTGTCGGGATTATGACCATTGGTATTGTGTCCATTGGTGAATCATACTGATCCCAAGTACAGATGTAGCCAGGCTCATCGTTGCCGTGAAGCGTATGCACGTGCATTGCAGCAATCACTAGCTGCTCCTATTTGCACTGTCAATTTGACTCGTCAATGCAATGCGTATGGGTTGCGGGTGTGAATATGCGCACGCCAACGCAGAGCCAGATTTAGACCTCATGGGGCCCTAGGCAAGATACTGGTTTGGTGCTCCTTCCTTCAACAATCCATAACACTATAATTTCATTCTTGGTTGCAAGCGGCATCACAAAAGTACCTTGATACATATTTAGTGCGCTTTCGGCACGTGCACAGACTACTAATAATGGCTCAGTTGCATGAACATCTGAATTGCATACATATCTGAATCAGGCCCTTGTTCTTTTGGAAGTAGAACCTGTGTCACATTTAAAGTAATCCAACTGCCCACATACAGTGGCTGAAACCTCTTTGTGTCCCCAAACATTTCTCATCTTATCAAAGAACATTGCTTAACAAAATTGTCACTTGTCCCTTATAAGTGGGTAGGCTGCATTCTCAGGATTATTGGCTCAGAACCTTGTATTTCTTGTACAGGACAGGATCTAGGGGAGTAATTCAGACCTGATCGCTCGCTAGCGTTTTTTGCAGCGTTGCGATTATTATGTCAGAACTGCGCATGCATCTGCACCGCAATGAGCAGGCACGTCGCACGAGTACAAAGTGTATCGTTGCTGTGCGATGGGTTTTACGAAGAATCCATTCGCACAGCCGATCGCAAGGAGACTGACAGGAAGAAGGCGTTTGTGGGTGGCAACTGACCGTTTTGAAGGAGTGGTTGGAAAAACACAGGCATGTCCAAGCGTTTGCAGGGCGGGTGTCTGACGTCAATTCCATTCCCAGACAGGCTGAAGTGATTACAGCGGCTGAGTAAGTCCTAGACAACTCATAAACTGCACAAAGTTTTTTTGTACCTCTCTGCTGCACATGCGCTCGATGAGCGGATTCGGTTTTACTCGGTTTTACTCGGTTCTCAAAACCGAATCTTATTGGCTATCCAAAACACGTGACATCCGTGAGCCAATAAGATGTCGTTTTGAGAACCGAGTAAAACCGAGTAAAACCGAATCCGCTCATCTCTAGGCTCGCACACTTGCACAGCTAAAATACACTCCCCGGTGAGCGGCTACTATGCGAACCCAGGACTGAAAAAATAGCTAGCGAGCGATCAGGTCTGAATGACCCCCTAGGTGCATAGATGAGATTTCAAATGTGACTGCAATTCCACCTTAGACAGCAGTTTAAAATCTGTGCCTGTGCCTGAATCTACACAAAGATGTTTAGATCTGTAAATCCAGGACACATATCATCCCTACCCTAATCCTGACCCTAAGTCATGCCTAACCCCAAACACAAGCTGCTAAACCCTAAACAACCCTAGTACATTATCACTAGCCCAAACCCCTAAACTAACCCAAATACCTTAACCCAAACCACTACACCGCCCCTAAATCCCTATCCCTAATACCCTAACCCAGGCATGTCCAAGACTGCGGCCCTCCAGCTGTTGTGAAACTACCCATCCCAGCATGCCCTGACACAGTTTTGCTGTCAAAGAATGCTAAAGCTGTGTCAGGGCATGCTAGGATGTGTAGTTTCTCAACAGATGGAGGGACACAGTTTGGACATGCCTGTCCTAACCCAAACCTCTAAATTAACCCTAATACCCAAACCCTAAGTTTTTTCCACTTTGTACTATAAAGTAGAGATGAGCGGGTTCGGTTCCTCGAGATCCGAACCCCCCCGAACTTCACCTATTTTACACGGTTCTGAGGCAGACTCGGATCTTCCCGCCTTGCTCGGTTAACCCGAACGCATCCGAACGTCATCATCCCGCTGTTGGATTCTTGCGAGATTCGTATTCTATATAAAGAGCCGCGTGTCGTCGCCATTTTCACTCGTGCATTGGAGATTTAACGGAGAGGACGTGGCGGCGTTCTCTCCCTGAAAAGCTCCGTAATCTGTGCTCAGTGTGCTGCAAATATCTGTGCTCAGTGTGCTGCAACTATCTGTGCTCAGTGTGCTGCAAATATCTACATTCTCTGCCTGAAATGCTCCATATCTGTGCTCAGTGTGCTGCAAATATCTGTGCTCAGTGTGCTTCATTTTGGTGACCAACAGTATATAGTTGTACAGTACATGATTAGGCCATTGCTGTAGTATCTTGCAAATCAGTGTCACTGCAAGTATCCATTCTATATCTGTGCTGTATTTTGTGAGCAGTATATATAGTATTACAGTGCAGCATTTTGGTGACCAACAGTATATAGTTATACAGTACATTAGGCCATTGCTGTAGTATCTTGCAGCTCTGTGTCACAGCAAGTATCCATTCCATATCTGTGCTACATTTTTGTGAGCAGTATATATAGTATTACAGTGCAGAATTTTGGTGACCAACGGTATATAGTTGTACAGTACAGTAGGTCATTGATGTATCTTGCAGCTCTGTGTCACTGCAAGTAACCATTCCATATCTGTGCTGCATTTTTGTGAGCAGTATATATAGTATTACAGTGCAGCATTTTGGTGACCAACAGTATATAGTTGTACAGTACATTAGGCCATTGCTGTAGTATCTTGTAGCTCAGTGTCACTGCACGTAACCATTTCATATCTGTGCTGCATTTTTGTGAGCAGTATAATTATAAAGTATTACAGTGCAGCATTTTGGGGACCAACAGTATATAGTTGTACAGTACAGTAGGCCATTGCTGTATCTTGCAGCTCTGTGTCACTGCAAGTATCCATTCCATATCTGTGCTGCATTTTGTGAGCAGTATATAAGGTATTACAGTGCAGCATTTTGGTGACCAACAGTATATAGTTGTACAATACATTAGGCCATTGCTGTAGTATCTTGCAGCTCAGTGTCACTGCAAGTATCCATTCCATATCTGTGCTGCATTATTGTGAGCAGTAAATAGTATTACAGTGCAACATTTTGGTGACCAGCAGTATACACATATAGCACAGTACAGTAGGCCATTGCTGTATCTTGCAGCTCTGTCACTTCTAGTATCCTGATCAGTGCTCAATATCTGCTGCATTGTTGTGACCAGTATGTATACTGTACTGTGCGACGTGTGTTACACACCTGGTGATTATACATCCTGTAATCTGTACTGAGTGATGTGTGAGATACACCTGGGGATTATACACCCTATATACTGTACAGTGTGATGTGTGAGATACACCTGGGGATTATACACCCTATATTATTATTATTATCCTTTATTTATATGGCACCACAAGGGTTCTGCAGTGCTCAATTACAGAGTACATAAATAATCAAACAGGAATACAGCAACTTACAGTTGATGACAGTATAGGACAAGTACAGGGTAAATACACATAATTACTTCAGCAGATGACAATGGAATAAGTATCAGGTGGCAGAAGACTGCTGGATGTGGTATAGTTGAAGATTATTAAAGTAAGACAAAGGATAAGCACATGAGGGAAGAGGGCCCTGCTCGTGAGAGCTTACAATCTAAAGGGGAGGGGTAGACAGACATGGGTGACACAGATGGGGTACATAGAGAACATGGAACAGAGGGTTAGGATGAGATTTGGCTGGGTTTGATGAAGAAGTGGACCCCCAGAAGGCACAAGTCAATACTTAACATTGCAACATTTTACTGGGCTATGCAGGAGAAAATTAAAAATAGGGGAAAATTAAAAAAATTAAAAATCGATAACTTCTGCTGCTTTTAAAAAGGTCAATGGAAGCTGAAATAATGGACAACTACCTCATGGAAGCCAGATACAGTATACCAAACAGCACTTAGTAGAGTTAGGAATGAGTGCTTATGAAATACAGTAACATTTTGTCATAATATTTCAGAAACTGCATGGCTGGTCTCTTGCACTCTTTTGCTCTAATACACCACCTGCTTTAGGATTTATATTCATAAACATTATGTCTCCATAATCCCAAAAACGTCAGTCTTCTTGGAAAGTAGTTTGTTCCTTTGTAAGGGAAAGAGAACAAACGTCCTCAAACAACGGTATCTCAATTTCTTTTTCCTCTGGGAAGGGATTGTGGATTTGCAGGAATATCTGAGCATTTCTGTAATCAGAAAGCAGTGACTTTCTACAAATGTTTACGAATAATTCCAGTGATTTTGTCATTTTCTTCCAGTGATTTGGACCAATAATACCATTGATTAGAACAAATTATTCCAGTGATTTTGACATTTTCTTCCAGTGATTTGGACCAATAATACCATTGATTAGAACGAATAATTCCATTGATTTTGTTCATTTTCTTCCAGTGATTTGGACCAATAAAACCATTGATTATAATGAATAATTTCAGTGATTTTGTCATTTTCTTCCAGTGATTTGGACCAATAATACCATTGATTAGAACAAATAATTCCAGTGATTTTGTCATTTTCTTCCAGTGATTTGGACCAATAATACCATTGATTAGGACAAATAATTCCAGTGATTTTGTCATTTTCTTCCAGTGAATTGGACCAATAATACCATTGATTAGAACAAATAATTCCTGTGATATTGAGGTGTTTGTGTCGCTTAGCTTAGCCGTCCAGCGACCACAGTGCACCTCTTTTTCTCTTTTCTTTGCATCATGTGTTGTTTGGGGCCAATTTTTTGAAGTCCCATCCTGTCTGACACTGCAGTGCCACTCCTAGATGGGCCAGGTGTTTGTGCCGCCCTCTTGGGTCACTTTGCTTAGTCATTTAGCGACCTCGGTGCAAATTTTAGGACTAAAAATAGTATTGTGAGGTGTGAGGTGTTCAGAATAGACTGGGAATGAGTGGAAATTGTGGTTATTGAGGTTAATAATACTATAGGATCAAAATTACCCCCACATTCTATGATTTAAGCGGTTTTTGAGGGGTCTTTGAAAAAAAACACCCGAATCCAAAACACACCCAAATCCATCAACAATTTTTAAGGGAGGTTTTGCCAAAATGCGTCCGAATCCAAAACATGGCCGCGGAACCGAATCCAAAACCAAAACACAAAACTCGAAAAATTTCCGTTGCACATCTCTACTATAAAGGTGGATGGCCATCTGCCCATCCTACTTACATACAACACACAATTCTGATCTGAAAGAGTGCTAGGGATTAGAAGGTTGCTGCAAGGTGGCATCTGCAGTCGGGGTGTGTTATGCGCACAAAGAGCTGGTGGTGTGGTGGGTTAGGGTACATGCACAGTAATGTGTTTGTCTGTGCCTATGACATATAACAATGGTGATGAGTTATCACCATAGACTGGATGTGTGGCAAAGGGCATTCATTTGCATTTTCACACTGCATGCACTGGGTGCTTACTTAATATAACAGTGACATTATGGAGGTGCCAGGGTAATTTCACAAGATAGACAGTGAGTACCCAACAACCCTGCAATTAATAGATGTCAGTATAAGCATACAGGGAGGCCAGTCCAAGGGCCCTTTGGGACCCATGTGGCCCTAGGCGAGTGCCTAGGTTGCCTTGTGGGAAATCCAGGCCTGCGTCAGCATGCTCTCATATCACGGCAACCTAGTCGCCCCGTGACTAGGCGCAGACATAATGAATGTGGCTACATCTATATAATTCATTATTAGGAAATAGAAAACACAGGAAGTATCACATGTATTGCCTAATTCTTTTTATTCTTAGCGGCAGTCAGCTATACGTAGAAATGCTTGAAATCCATTTCATAAAGGTGCATTTGCAAGCAATACAAGGGATCTTTATCCAGTCGTATGTCTACAGTCTGGAGGACTGCTCGGATCCAGCTGAACTAAGCCGTGTGTGCAGTGGCTAATTTGCATAGTGATGTGCAGTCAGTGGCATTCACTGTGGGAGTGCCCTTGTTGGTGTAAGTGGGCAATTGCAGAGGGCTGTCTTTGGATGATAGACAGCGAATAGAGGATGGAAAAAGTCTCACAATGATGTTTAGCAAAGTATTTTTACAGGATGGAAACCGGAGCCTCATCAGTGGAGCTCTATAAAGTACAAATGCTGGCAGCTGGTAATGTCCATAGTGAATAAAATCCTTGACGCGGTTCACGGCCTCTAACGCTGGCCGTTTTTCAGAAGGAATGTACCTGCAAATAGACTAGATTATGACTGGTACTTATAGGTTTCTTGGCAGGTGCCAGGGTCCGCACCCCTTCTCACCTGTTTTCTGACAGCAGCTTATCTCTCCAGCCAAGCACACACAGCTGTCTGCTTTGCTGCGTTGGGTCCAGGGTGGCTGCTGCTGCTCAGTGCAGCAGTCTTCTCTGTCTGCAGATGGGCGAGCAATCACACTGATCATACCACGCCCACCCCCTGCATCTGACCCTGGCTTAGTGGTGCATGGCCCTCTAAACAGTAGTTTAGACTGTATTTCTTAGAGGTGGTGTGGCCACAATGCTGTGGTTAGGCCACACCCCCTGAATTACTGGGTCATTGACAAGCTCTCTAGGCCCTGCAGGGAGAGCTGAAAAGTTGGAGGGAGTGAAAACATTTCCATTGAAGTATGGAAAAGCATAATGGTGGAAGAGTGCAGAAACAATTTTTGTTTTTTGGTGCAAAATTATCATAATGTGGTAAAAGGTCAGAGATGTGAATTGTTGGGTCTATCTTGAATTATTTACCAGGTTACAGCTGTAGACATAAAAGTCTACAGTCAATAGGTCGACCCCAAATAGTCAACATGCATTAGGTCGACAGGTACAATATGTGGACATGGTCAAAAGGTCAATATGTAAAAGCTATACATAACAAAAGGTCAACAGGATCAAAAGGTCAACATGACAATAGTTGACACAACTTTATTTTTTTACATTTTTTTTCTAATTTGTCATACTTTACCATCCACGTTGGCTACGACTGAGAATAATAACCTGTGCTGAGCACAGTGGTATCAGAGCAAGGCACTTTCCCCCAAGCACTGTGAGTGTAGTAAACCATACGAGGGGGCGTAGCACACTAATTTGGGTCGCATGTGATTAAAACTACAAAAAGACACCAAAAAAATTAAAAACAAAACTGTGTTGACCTTTTTTTGTGTCGACCCTTTCAAGTCAATCTTTTGACCACGTCAACCTTTTGTACTGTGTAACTTTTTATTGTTGACCTTTTGACCCTGTTGACCTGTTTCATGTCGGCCATTTGGGGTCAACCAAGTGGCTGTAGACCTTTTAAATGTAGATCTAATGAACCATCCCCTATGTAGTTGAATGATATTGATTAATATGGTACTTTTGGTAATGAATGAAGTGGATTTCAATTTTAAAGTCTTGTGTGTAAGCATGTATACAAATAACGCAACCAATATGTTTGGCAAATCTGTGTCATGCTGATACTATTTACAGATGTCTAGAAATAAATGACCTTTTAAACATAAAATGACACAATGCACACAGTGATTTATTACATTAAAAATGGTTTCAGTTGCTGTATTGTTTAGGGAATTCCTGCAGTATGTGATATGCAATGACATATTCATATATACTGTACTCTAGCTCTCAAAGACTTTATTTGGATGAAAGGAGTTTTTGGTGTTCAAATATATTGCACAGCCTAAGATTTCTAGCACATTAAAGGTCTACAAAGCCGATAAATTTGTGGTTTGTTTGTAGCTATCTATGATGAGATTATGTCCTCTTTGTGATCTCTATTTGAATACTACAAATGTGCTCTAGGGGAAGGAATGCAAAGTCTCACAAATTAGTTTGACATGCTCACGTTATTTTTTTTGCATCATTTCTATTTTGCAGAAATTAGTTAAAAAAGTGTTATTAGAAAATATATTTAAAGTTTTACATTACAATGTTTTTTAAATCAAATATCCATTAAGCTACTTAAGCTTCTTTGCCATATATTAAATCAGATGCCCCTGTGGCATTTTTTCCATTGGAAAGACCAACCAACAATTAAAAGAAAAAATGGTCTTACATAGGTCTAGCATTTGAGCAGTCCTGGAGGACAGGGGTTCTGATGCTAGATATTTCCAAAATTTCAACCATGATTTGTCAACAATAAGATACGTGATGATAGATTGGGTCCAATCAAATCCAAGAGGCAGTGATATAGGCCACATCCTACTACAGCATGAAACCCAATTGATGCAGACTGTTCAACCATATGGACTGAAGGATATAATGCTCTTTACTTATTTTCTTTAAATACAAGGTTTATACTATTCTTCTCTGATACAGTCTCTGATACTGGTCAGACATTTGTGATTTAATGCACTGGTGTTTTCACTTACTCGCTACA
Source organism: Pseudophryne corroboree (assembly GCF_028390025.1). Taxonomy (NCBI): domain Eukaryota; kingdom Metazoa; phylum Chordata; class Amphibia; order Anura; family Myobatrachidae; genus Pseudophryne; species Pseudophryne corroboree. Next base: position 312,210,321 of record NC_086450.1, on the reverse strand, counting down.
TACCTGTCAGATATACCTAGTAGTGATGAGCTGTTTCTATGTAGATTGGTATACATTCTATTTTAGATTACTGTGTCTTAGGTGCGACTGGTACACTGCATTATTTGATAACAACAATCCTTGGTAGTTTCTACAGTACTGTAACTACCTCTATGTGTAGCAATATAAATTAGTTAGCATGAGGCCCTCAGGTTAATTCTCTACTAGTATCCCATCTACAGGTCTTGGCCTTTATTGGGTTGTTTACTTGCTAAACTTTAACCAGAGGAGTGCCGGACACCACATTACTATAAAATCTGCTAAGGTCTGTGCACTCGGAGCACATTCCCTGTCCAATAGCTCCCAATGCTAGGTAGATGGGAAATACAGAATACTAGCATGAGAGGGGAAGGACCAACCAGGAATGGGTGAGTACTGTACTGTATATGCAAAAGTGGGAGGCAGGGGGAAAGACAGGGCAGGACAGAGCAGAGTGTGGGGCAGAGCAGTGTACAGAGAAGGAGAGTGGGGCGGGGCTAGTCAGAATAGCAGAAAAGGGGTATATATATATAAATATATATATACAGTGGGGCAAAAAAGTATTTGGATAGCCACCAATTGTGCAAGTTGACCACTTAAAAAGATGAGAGAGGTCTGTAATTTCCATCATAGGTACACTTCAACTGTGTGAGACAGAATCTGAAATAAAACAAAACTAGGAAATCACATTGTATGATTTTTAAACAATTTATTTGTATATTCTTGCGGAAAATAAATATTTGGACAATCAAAACGTTTAACTCAATACTTTGTAATATAACCTCGGTTGGCAAATACAGAGGTCAAATGTTTCCTGTAGTTCATGACCAGGTTTGAACACACTGTAGCAGGTATTTTGGCCCACTCTTCTATGCAGATCTTCTCTAGATCTGTCATGTTTTGGGGCTGTCGCCGGGCAACACGGACTTTCAACTCCCTCCACAGATTTTCTATTGGATTGAGGTCTGGAGACTGGCTAGGCCACTCCAGGACCTTGAAATGCTTCTTATGGAGCCACTCCTTAATTGCCTGGGCAGGGGTTATTGTCATGCTGGAAGACCCAGCCACGTTCCATCTTCAATGATCTTACTGAGGGAAGGAGGTTTTTGCCCAAAATCTCAGGATACATGGCCCCATTCATCCTCTCCTTAATACAGATCAGTTGTCCTGTCCCCTTTGCAGAAAAGCAGCCCCAAAGAATGATGTTTCCACCCCCATGCTTCACAGTGGGTATGGTGTACTTGGGATGCCATTCATCATTCTTCTCCCTCCAAACATGGCGAGTGGAGTTTATACCAAAAAGTTCAATTTTGCTCTCATCTGACCACATTACATTCTCCCAATCCTCCTCTGGATCATCCAGATGGTCACTGGCAAACTTCAGATGGGCCTGGACATGTGCTAACTTAAGCAATGGGACCTTTTGGGTGCTGCAGGAATTCAATCCATGACGATGTAGTGTGTTACTAATGGTAACCTTTGTGACTGTGGTCCCAGCTTTCTTGAGGTCATTGACCAGGTCCTCCCATGTAGTTCTGGGCTGATTCCTTACCGTTCTCAAAATCATTGATACTCAACGAGGTGAGACCTTGCATGGAGCCCCAGGTCGAGGGAGATTGTCAGCAATCTTGTATTTCTTCCATTTTTTTATAATTGTGCCAACAGTTGATCTCTTCTCACCAAGCTGCTTGCCTATTGTCGAGTAGCTCATCCCAGCCTTGTGTAACTCTACAATTTTGTCCCTGGTGTCCTTAGACAGCTCTCTGGTCTTAACCATGGTAGATAGGTAGCAGTCTGACTGTTTTAGGGTATGGACAGGTGTCTTTTATACAGATAATCATTTCAAACAGGTGGCATTAATACAAGTAACAAGTGGAGGATAGAAGTGCTTCTTAAGGAAGAAGTAACAGGACTGTGAGAGCCAGAAATCTTGTTGCTTGGTAGGTGTCCAAATATTTATTTTCCACAAGAATATACAAGTAAATTGTTTAAAAATCATACAATGTGATTTTCTGGGTTTTTATTTTCAGATTCTGTCTCTCACAGTTGAAGTGTACCTATGATAGAAATTACAGACCTCTCTCACCTTTTTAAGTGGGTCAACTTGCACAATCGGTGGCTGTCCAAATACTTTTTGCCCCACTGTATGTATATATATATATATATATATATATATATATATGCACACACACATATAAATACAGTATATATATATATATATATATATATATATACACACACACACACACACAGTCAAGTCACATTATTCTGACCACCTCCTAAATTTGACGTTGGCATCATGTAGTCCATGAAGTATGTCACATGTCGTATGCTGGCTTGGTGCACACATATCACTCGTTGCTATCATGGGTAAAAGGGGTGATTTATGAGAGTTGCAAAAAGGGATGAATATTGAACTGTTCACACACTGTTCTGGTGAAAGTGTATCGTAACTGGACAAATGGCACCATTGCAAAAAAACAACATGGAAACTACAGAGCACCACATGCCAATGATGTGAGGGAAGAATGTCGGCTATGAAGGTGTGTGACACGCAAGCAACACACTACAGTAGAGCAGCTCACCATCAAAATTAACCTTGGGGCTACCAGACATGTGACTAAAATGACAATTCAGTGAATGTCTAGCTGCTGTCCGTGCTGCACAAGGCACTTACTCTGGCTATTAGCTGGCGGTCATAATAATAATAATAATAATAATAATAATAATAATAACCCTTCCATTCAATCTTTTTCCAAACTATTGGATGCATCAGTGATTAGATATATGTCCGCTATGCCGTCGATACACTACAATTTATCTAGATCGGAATGGGCTGCACTCAACCAATTGGGCTCCTACCGAGACGTGATCTTCCGCCCAGCGGATAAAGGAGGTGGGTTGGGGGTGTTGAACCTTTCAGACTACATCAAAGAAATTGATTCACAATTGGCAGACATTGAGACCTATGAAGTCTTGCCATATGATCCGTCTACGGAATATCAGCAGGACCTTTTTTGCCTCCTGAATCAAGCTAAATCCAAAGGAAAACTTTCTACCAAATTGTGTGAAGCTCTGAAACAAGACCACCCACTTGTTCCTATCTTCTTCACAGTACCAAAGATCCATATAAATGCCACTGCACCACCGAGGAGGCCAATAATTGCGGCCAGAGACTCCATCTTTCAGCCCATTTCAATTTTTCTAGACAACATCCTCCAACCTCTGATTTTAAAGCACGAACGCTTTATAAAGGATACTACCAGCTTTCTCGAACACAACAAGCAAATAGAAAGTTTACCACCTAATTCATTGATTTGCTTCATAGACAATAATAGTTTATATACCAGCATCCCTCATGAAGCGGGTCTAAGTGCAATGAGAAATTTTTTGATGAAGGAGAATATGGATTCCTTAGACATAGACCTTTATGGACCTGCTTTCAATGACCTTAAAAAATATTTTTTTCCTGTTTAATGGCAGGTTTTTCCACCAGATGACAGGCTGTGTGATGTCTCCCCATCATTCGCGAACATATTCATGTTCCAAGAGGAGGAATTTGTGTTCTTCAATAACAGGGCCATTGCACAACATATAGTACTGTTTACCAGGTACATAGATGACCTGTTTTTCTTGTGGACAGGTGGAAGGGAATCATTTTACGAAAATATGTCCAGCACAAATTCTAGATCTTCAACCAATTAATACACGTACCAGGTAAGCGAGACATCACTGACCTACCTGGATGTTCGGGTTACCATATTGGAAGGCAAACTGATAACTAGCCTATAGTCTAAACACACAGATAAAAATGCATTATTGCGAGCGAACAGCCATCACCCTAAACCTTTGAAAGAAGGCCTACCAAGGTCCCAAATGACCAGAGCATCCAGGATCATCAGTGATCGCTCAACACTGGATCAAGAATTGGATAAAATGGTGGCTAAGTTTGCCAAGAGAGGCAATGATCTACGTAAATTGCAACAACAAAAAGTACAAGTCATATCAATTATTATTAGACAGCCCAAGATTTTACAGGAACTGGAGGCTTTTTGCCAAGAAGAATGGGCAGCTTTATCATCTGAGAAAATAAAGAGCCTCATCTACAACTACCACAAAAGACTTCAAGCTGTCATTGATGTTAAAGGGGGCAATACACGGTATTAAGAACTGGGGTATGTAAACTTTTGATCAGGGTCATTTGGGTAGTTTCTGTTGTCATTATGATTTAAAAAGAGTAAACACAGTTGTTTGACAATAAATGGCTTCACCCAACCACTAACCATGAGTGAAAGAAAAGTTTGTGAGTTATCATTCATATTCTCTGACAAATGGCCAGAAAATCACAAATTCTGCTAGGGTATGTAAACTTATGAGCACAACTGTATGTGTAAGTGGATTCCTCCTGATCCAGATATGCCTGAAGCGGACACAGTGTAGTTTTTTTAAAACATTTTATCAGCTGGTGGGTATTAACCATTATACACATTGAGGCTACACCATAGCTATATATTTGTGGGGAGGGTGAGCATGAGTTTTAGTTGCACATACTTCATTTTGGGGACATAGTGTTCCCAAGTTATACACACTTCTGTAGATGTATTGTGTGCACCTTCTTTAGCCATGTACTTGTGGCAATATACACTATAACGTAATCCACTAGTGTAACCAGTGTATCTATGATATTTAATACTGGTCTTTTACAATTCACTTTAATATAATCTATATGTCTTTACTATAGTTAGTCACTTCTATCTGTCACACTATAGGTTTATCAACACTATACTGCTCCCCTCCCCCCACAGAATTACATATCCTGTTTACGTATGGTGCACCTATACACTAAGGGTTAATTTATCATTAACTACCTGCTTCATGGATATTAATTGATTCATCCTCTATTGTCTACAATACTATAGGGTGGAAGGTTCCTGTACTTAAGTAGTGTGCACCTTCGTGTTTCTATATTTATTTTTATAGTTATAAGTTGCCGCTGTCAGAAACAGCTAGGCGTCATGGTCACCATGGTAACTGGTCGGCGCAACGTCAATGACGTCATCTGGTAAGGACCACCTCCGGTCCAAACGTGATCCACTGGTGGGCTTCTTCACTTTATAAGGTACACATTTTGTTTGTTCTTGTTGTTACACACCTTGATAAAGGGGCGTACGTTGGGAAACTTTTGATGTGAAATACATTTTTTGCATTTTGAATCTTTGAGTGCCACTGCTGTTTGCATTGAGATATATATATATATATATATATGTATACAAACACATATATATTTATTATTATCCTTTATTTAAATGGCGCCACAAGGCAGTGCCCAATTACAGAGTACATTAACTAATAATCAAACAGGAAAACAGCAACTTAAAGTTGAAGATAATATAGGACAAATACAGGGTAAAAAAACATAGATACATTAGCAGATGCCATTGAAATAAGTATCAGGGTGGCAGAAAACCACTGGATTTGGTGCAGTCGAAGATTATTAAAGTAAGAAAAGTATAAGCACATAAGGGAAGAGGGCCCTACTCATGAAAGCTTACATTCTAAAGGGGAGGGGCAGATAGACAGGGGTGATACAAATGGGGTAGACCGAGAGTGTGGAACAGCGAGTTATGATGAGATTTGGCTAGGTTTGGTGAAGAAGTGGGTCTTGACTTGAGAGCCTGTTTGAAGTTTTGTAGAGAGATGGAGAGTCTGAGGGGGAGAGGTAGCGAATTCCAGAGAAAGGGAGCAGCACATGAGAAATCTTGGTGGTAGGAGTGCGAGTAAGTAATCAGTAAGCAAGGGAGTCGGCGTGCATTAGCAGAGCGAAGAGGATGGATGGGAGTTTAAAGGGAGATAAGGTCAGAGATGTAAATGGGAGAGGAGTGGGTTAATTTTGGTAATTCTAATTCTAGAGGTTGCATTGTTTTTGTTTCAAGACACCACTGGACTTGGCATCTGGGAATCTTTTATCAAGTCTGGCAGATACTGCTGTTGATGGCTGCTACTTTTCACCCTCAAACGGTACAGATGCCAGTGTGCAGTCTGTGCTCTATAGAATTTTCTTAGTAGTCATGCAATTTAAAGCAGGGGTGAACACAGATCTGTGCCATAGTATTAGAAATCATACCGGCTGCTAGCAACTGCCTGGACCAACAGGCAGTACAGCCACAGAGAGTCCTGGTTGCCTAGCAACCATCGGGTTCATCAGCCACTGTGGCTGGTTTGATGAAGTGTACTGGTTTCCTAGCAACGACCGGGACCAGCTGGAACTGTGAGCCACTGCAACGGTTCCTAACAACTGCCAGCACAAAGCCAGATTAACAGAAGTCAAATTTAATAAATCAATTATGAACAGTGGCATTTTATTTCTTTTTCTTCTATCATTGTGGGTGATATTGAATATATTCTATTTACAATGTTTCACAATAAACAAACATGTCCTTATAATGTTACATATGTTTTGTGAATTTCTGGTGGGAAAATCACAAAGCACCAACCCATATATAGTATTCTTCTGAATCAACAAGAGAGACAATGATTTCATTGTTTGGAGAAAGAAGTTCAAAAATAGTTGAATGTGATTTAGTGATGGATTAACAATATTGAAACAAAAAGTAATAAGGCCAAAATCAGTCATGAATAAACTTTTTATGTCACAGAAAGCCATAGAACTAACAAAACTAAATACTTACCTCCAAATATTAATGATGATGTGCCTAGCCTGTTTCTGAGGATGTTAATCACTGGCTGGTGATGTTTATTATTATTTTTTAATGCAATGTATGTGTTGTTATAACAGTGAGTTTTAATAAAACAGAATAATTTAATTAAACATTATTGTTTTACTAAATACCAGCTCTTTTCATAACTATTCTTTCTTGATTCCTTTTACGGCATGGGTATACCCGTTGAAAAGCTGCAGGTATTTGGCTACTAATAGGTGCTGGGTTATATCTATTTCTTATTGTTTTTATATTAATTAATCACATGTAATGGCAATAGAAGCCCAACTGGGAAGCTCAGGAACAGAGTGGATTATTCCCAGTGAAAGGAGTCACGTTATAGTGTGTGTAACTCTCACAAAAGGTATGGTTAACTTCTATTCCTAGCCTTCTGTCTCACAACAAGGAGGTGATTTTCAGAGGTGGATGCAGTTGCAGTAGTGGATGCGAGTTTTTGTCACAGCCACTACTGTGTCTTTATGTTAATGTAGTAGCCAATGGGAATCCTTTTGAGACTTCTACTGGCTGTAGCAGAAATTAGCTGATGTGCATATAAAGTTTCACCTTCCGACATTGCACCTGCCTATGCAAAGTGACCATGGCTGCCGGTATCATTGCAACTGCATTTGTAGTCATTGATAAAGACATGTCCTCAACTGTAAGACACCCTTCCAGTTACAGTCCAGATATGCCTATCAAATTGCATTCACCTCTTTGCAATTTTATTCTGCATCATCCGGCAGTAAACATTGAAACTCAGTGAATCGCGGATGCATGCGCAGCTGGAACACATTGGGAGCCTGTGTCCATTGCTTTCTCTGTGTTTACCTCTGTATCACCATAAGTTTTCGCTATTTTAGGGCTCATCAAAACTCTGATAAATCTGAAAATGTTTCTACTTGTCCATTTTCAGGTAATGTAAAAACAACTTATCATCCATTTAAAAATTAAATTAATGGTTGAGGCAGATTTTTTAAAGGGTCCTTTGTCTAAGGTTTCAAAACTCACATCCCCTTGCTTTTACACTTCCATAAAGTACCCTTCAATGAAATCACTGAGTGATCAAAGCTAGTTTGTATATAGCAAATATCCTGCAAAGAAGCAGTCTCAATCAGCACAGTTCAAATGTCTTGTATGATCTTGAATGATGCACTAACAATGAGTCAAACAATGCAGATAAAATGTGATAACAAATATACCTTTCAGTCAAATCATTCATACACACAGGGCGGAATGTAATAGTGTGAATTTTCAGTGAGCTAGATGTAAATCACTGAGAATTTGAATCCAACCACTTAATGTACTGTAATAGGAGTGAGTTAGAAAGTTCCTGCATAACTTGATGTTGAAGTGACTGGCCACAAGATTTAACCCATAAAAAAGTGGGCAAGTCTCATTACATAGGCTATTGTCTTCTTTAAACTATTGTATGAATTGTGTTACAGAAGTTGCAAGTGTTTCATACCAGTAGCCATCATACTTTCCTACCCTCACGGAATGGCTGGGAGGCTCCCAAAAATTGGGTGGCCCTCCCGACCCCCACTTTTCCTGCAAGCCCCCAGGTACCCCTCCTTGGCCGCCCAAAGCAGAGAACAAGTGGGCTGTCTAAAGGGATCTAATGACACAATTTCGCTAAATTGCGACATCGTAGCTTCACCCTCACAATGCAGTGCTTATTTTTTCGCCATTGTATAGTGGGGCAGAGCCACAATGAAGCAATCATGATCCCATGCCCCCAGAGTGCCCACTTCCCCATCGGCCACACCCCTGGGCAGCCTTTCCTTGTCTCTGTTCCCTTTCCTTGTCTCTATGCCCATCTGTGTCATGCCCGTATGCACCTACAATGCTGCCTGCTCCAGGAGGAGGGGCCAGCAAAGTAGGCAAGTATGGTAGCCATATATATATTTTGTTTATTAATGTTACAGTTTGATACTTTAGATTTCAGAAGGAGAAAGGTGAAGGGATTTAAATTAATGTAGTAGAGTAATTTATTGGTGTTTGGTAAGCTCTATTCGATGCCTGGGGGATCTGTGTGATTTTTAGGCTGTTTAGTGGTTTTCTTTTGTCTATTAGTCTGCCTTGTTTTCTGTTTGTGTGAATGCTGTGTGTGTGTGTCTGTAGTGTGTTTTTTCCTGTTATTTTATGCTTGTTTTTAAAGTATAACGCCCAGTGGGAGGAGGTGGGATAGTGAGGAGGAAGGGGAAATTTGTGGTCCTCAATAGTTGGTATGGGAGAGGGGGCTGATGGGCCTGAAGGGGAAGGAATGCAGAGTGCACCTGGAAAAACTAAGTCAGGGCGCTATATTAATTTTATTTATGAATAAGTTACACCCTAGTTAGTAGCATTACACTAGTGGGACACCATATTTTTAATACGTTGGCTCAAAAAACATAATTTTGCATCAACATGCAGATGTGAGCATCTGTATGTGAAGCAGCTGCAGCAAATGATGTTGACCACATTAAGCACAATGTGAAGAATTTCAAAAGCATTTTTTATACATTAAAAAGACATTTGAAGAATAAAAAATTAGCTAAGGCATGAACAGCGTGGGCTGTGAGTCTGGTGCTTTTGTTCTGCCCGCTTCCTATGTTGCAGTACGCTGACAGTGAGAGTTACACTCATGGAAATTTCAAATGTGTTATCCACATTCTATTATATATGGAAACTTAAAACTGGCCAGAAATTCTCAGGCTTTACGCCCAATTTGCAAAATTACAAGCATTTACATTTCCCCCACAGTGTTATTTATAAACAGTATTGTCTGTCAGACCTGATGTTACTTACTGTCTCGGACTGGAGGACAGAGGTGAAACAAAACTTTCTGTTGTTATTATGTTTAGGATGTACAGTTTAACTCTCAAGCTATGCATTTATGAAAAAAGTATTTTATACATATGGACAAAATCACAGTATACTAAAAACAAAGAAAAAGAGGGGTGCCCATAGTATATTATTCTTGATACAAGATTAAGATATTTCTGATAAATTCATAGGAATAAATTCACCTATCAGTGGTGTCTTTCCCTGGTTATCTGACCCTCATAAATACAAAGATGGTTCTGCAGTGTGGAGTTCTTAAAAAAGAAATACAGTTGTAGACCCCTGATGAAGTTTAACAGATGAAACACATAGCATGGCCTGGCATTTTTTATTGGGTTAAAGAAATCTATGGATTGCTAATATTTAATACTGATGTAGCTTAATTGCACACTGGTCTTACAGTTGGTTCATGGACCCGTGAGATATGCGCTTTTTCTTGTTAGTATTAAATAAATATTTTTTTTTAAATAAAATTTGTTATTGCGTAAAGCACCACAAGTATTAATGATACATAACAGCAACTACAGTCAGCAGTCACCGAAGTAACCATCGCAGCAGATAAACTATATCAATCCTGCCATATTAACAGTGCCGGCGGTTTGGAGAAGTATCCGGTATGTCAACCTAAGCACAGTAAACTAATTGTGACATTATTCAATAACTGTGGTACACATGCAATCCAATGCAGCTGAAGGTCAAGCATAGCACTGTTCAGTGTGGTGGGTATATACATTTATGTGAGACTATCACTGTGAATTATGACTGCCTATACTGTGGAAATTAATATATCACCTGGTGGATATGGACAGTCAGATAATTAATTATCAATATACAATCTAAGAGTATGGTAATATGGACTATGGTGGCTATATGTATGGTATATTTGTTTTAAATGTATTTTAATCTTTTTTGAAGTATTAAAATCAATATAATTAAGATCTGTGTTTTATCTGTGTTATATATTCTTGTGTATTGTATTAATGAAACATTCTTCAACACACACAAGAATGATACATACGTATAGCAAAAGACAAACATCCGAATGGTATATCATGTCAAATACAGTGGGCAAACAACATTGCAATAGAATGAACAGTAATGTCAGTCCACCTATAATTAAAGTAATTAGGATGTTGTTTGTCATAAATGAAGAATTAACACATGAACAGACCTCCAAGAAACCTTTGTGGAGATCATAACAGTATTGCTATCCACACAAATGTCAGGGTCCAATGCATGAAAAAAAAGAAGGGGGGGGGGAACAGAACAACAGGACTTGGCCTCCAGAGTTTCTTCCAGGCCTGAAAGGAGGCTAAAGCTAAATCCCTGTCAGATGTTAAAGATCTCCCAAGACTCTCCATTGTTAATTTCATGTGGTATTTTTAAGAGTATCTGCAATTCTACATTGAAATTCCCTAGGTAGAGTGGAAACACAATTTTCCTACATATCAAAAAAGTCTTGGGGCTAAGCACTCCTTATTCAGAATAGTTTCAGTCAGAATAAACTTGTTTTGAAACATCTATAAAGAAGGTGGAGGAGTTGAGATCAAGGTTTGTAATATTACCTTCCAGGCAGCAGAAGTGAAAGCCAAAATTGATGTACTGCAGTAAAGGGCAAGACAAGGAGCAATGGAGGAAGTCCAGTTGAGGAGCCATACATCACAGACAGTTATAAGAAAAAGTCATACCTGCTAAATACTGCCTATGAGGTGTGAAATAGGGCCTATGAAAATGATTTCAAAATATTTCTTGGTATTGCTCTGCAGGCAATAACTTAAAATAACAATCCAGGTTTTTAATCAAATTTTCGCATGTCAATGAGAGAAAAGAGTACAATCATTGCCTAACCCCTGAGGTGACCTGTTCCTGGTCTATTTGCTTTTTCAGAATATTATAATGCAAGGAAATAGTCTTCTTGGTGGGTCGACTTGACAGTACCCCTAATAACCGAGCTTGTGTAGTGTTGCTCTAAAAGAACACCAAAGGGAATTGCTTAAGTACTAAGTATTTTTCTCTAGCCTTTAGAAGTATCTGCAGTACTACCCACATCCTTCCCTCCTTCCCTCCACAATAATGTGAAAGGAAAGGATGCAAGTCCATTCTGGAAATCAGGGTTAGTCAGAAAAGGCAGAAACAAGGACTTATGCAGGTTAAGTTATTCTGGTGGCTGATTAGATTACCCTAATCAAAAATAGTTTTTCTAAAACTGAATCCATAAAACTATTGCTATTGTGTAACCAGCCACGCAAATATCGCAAAACAGATGCATGGTTATAATATGTTAAATGCGGAAAATTGATACATCCATTGCCTCTGGTCTGTTGTAGTGTTAGTAGGGCTATTCTAGGATGTTTACTTTTCCAGAGGAATTTACAGAATAGAGCATTAATCTTTAAAGTGTCACGCTGTGTAAGTAGGAAAATAAATTTATTTTACATAAAGTATGTATCTTGGATAATGCACTAGGCAGTTTTGCAGCTGTATTTCTTTTTTAAGATTTCTGAACTAGAGACTAAACTTTGAATTTATGAAGGTGGAATAACTGGAAAAAAAACACCACTGATAGGTGAATTTATTTATATTAGAAGTATTTTTAAATTGCACAAATAATTGAATCATGTGTTAACAATATATTTGCTAAGGGTACCTCCATTACTCTTTGTTTTTCAGATGCTATGATTTGGCCATTTTCTTGCTGATTGAGACTGCAATGGAGGAGCTGTCATTTATCATTCTGAGCAGATATTACATAGAAACTTTTCCTTGTGCCCCAGGGCAGTCTTTGTTACATATATTTATACATATACAAATATATTTACTATACATGAAAGATATATCCCATGCACATCCACAGACATAGATGTGGAGGCCTTTAAAAAAAATTATTCTTGCTTATTTAATGTACTCTTAACTAATGTATCTTTTAGTTTTGGGCCTTTCTATATATGAATTTTAACTTTTTGGTAATTCAGATTTTAATATTGGATCTTGATCAAGAATTTGCCAATTTCTCTTAATAATTTTATTTGTAATGCAAGCCTTGTACTGTTAAGCCCATTCTAGCTATTTTTCATTTCATATCTGTTTTATTTGATTTAATTTAAAATAAATATTCCCTATTCACATTTTCTACTGTAAGCTTTGTAATCTTTTGAATAACCTTTTCCAAGAACAGGTTACTCATATCCTTAATTTGTTTTTCTAGGATTAAAGGTTCTGAGCAGTTTCATTTATGTCCTTGGAATTGGCCAGCAGGTATGTTTTAAAGCCAATGATAATGATTGTTGCTAAATCTAGAAACATAGGAGATATAATAAACAGTTAATCTTTTATTGTAATATTAATTGTAAATCTGATATTAAAATAATTATTATTCACAGTCTCACAAAATTAATTTAAATTATTTTCTGTCACCATTCCATATAAATAGCACATTGTCAATATTTCTAAACTATTACAAAAAAGTTTGCCCTCAGTGGATTATTTGTTCATAACCTATACTTCTACCAGAAAGACATAAATTAGCATAACTGGGAGCAAACCTGGTGCCCATTGCAGTACCTGTACTATGCATATAATAGGTGGCATTAAAGTAAAAGTAATTTATTTTCTGGAATGAGCAGTATGTTTTCCAAAATGTAATATTATTTAGTTTATTATCCAAATCTATTTTGTTTAAAATTTATGATACTTCCTTAATACCTATTTTCATCTATTATATTGTACAATGCAGTTACATCTGCACTAATTTGGTAATAATCATATACCCATTGAATGTCTTACAGTCTTCTTAAAGTATAACCTGTATCTGTATTTATCTTTAACGACAATAGGCTGGGGATAGTGATCAATTATAGTTGACAAGTTTGATGTTATACTTTCAGACCCTGAGATTATTGGTCATCCAGGTAGGTTTGTTGTATTTTTATGGACTCTTGGTAAAATATATATGGTTGGGGTAGAATAATCCTTAATACTGACAAAGTCTGATTCACCGTTTGATAGTATTCCTTTTTCCACTGCCCTGTTACATAGTTCCTGTAGTTTAATCTACATTTTTGTTGTTGGATCACCTCTTAACTTTTTGTATGTTTAGCTATTATTTTTTTCTACCTATTCATCTCATTAACATATCTCTGATGTTCCCTTAAGGCTTTGCCACCACCATTATTTGCTACTTTAATTAAATCGGGGTCATGTAATGCTTTATTGGCTTTAAATACTTTACTAGCAAGGTTTATTTTCTATCTTTTTCATATTTTCTCCATTTCATCAACTAACATTTAACTAAAGCTGCCAATAAGGTTAACTTTTGTTTGAAAGGGATAAAGTGAGGATTTATTTTTTTAAAAGGGGGTACACACGAAGAGATCCATATTTAAAATCTAAGCAATCTGACTAGATTGCTTAGATTTTAAGCACGGATTTGTCAGGTGTATGCCCCCCAGCAATAGCGATGCGCAGCCCCGCACATCGCTATCGCCGGTGCTAGATTGAGTCTGCATGCAGGCTCAATCTAGCGGGTCACTCACTTCAGCGCTGTGTAAAGTGAGCGGCCCCCGATCCCCCCTCGCTCAGCACACATTGCGCTGTGCTGAGCGGGGGGAGAGATGTGTGCTGAGCAGTCTGTGTTAAGATCACTCAGCACACATCTCTCCCGTCAGTACTGGCCTTTAGAGGCTTTTCAATTATTAACATTTCTTTCTTAAGGCCCATATTCACAGGCAGATGTGGCTAGAGATGTGTGCTGAGTGAACAGCTCAGCACACATCTCTCCCCCCGCTCAGCACAGCGCGATGTGTGCTAAGCATGCGGGAGGATGGGGGGCCTGCTCATTTCACCCAGCGTGTGAAGTGAATGAACTGCTAGATTGAACCTGCATGCAGGCCAATCTAGCACCAGCGATAGCGACACATGGGGCCACGCATCGCAATTGCTGTGGGGGGTACACACGGACAGATCATGCTTAAAATCTAAGCAATCTAGTCAGATTGCTTAGATTATTGCTCTGTGAGTACCCCCCTTTTCCCTCTTCTTATTTCTAAGGTCTTTATAGTTCCTCTTCTATGTCTTATGTTGTTTCTGTTTATTCTTATCACTCTAGTTATTCTATTCTTTGTGTCAAACATAACAGTTTATAAAATGCTGAACTTCATTTATTTCAGTCAATTTCTGAAATCTACTTTTTATAAAGTTAGAGAAATTTCTTTAAATTTTTCTATCTGTCCACCAATTTTAATTTTTCAGATGTCTCAACCTCAATTAATTGGAGCTGGGATATTCGTATTTGGAGGTATTATGGAGAAAATGTTCATTTCTAAAAAAATATATATATATATATATTTGGTCTTTTTCACTTTAAATAAGACTTATTTTAAATTAATTATTCTTTTATGATTTTGAAGAGGGATAACTATTACTATATTTATTTCCATTTTTGTTGGTTTAAGATTTAAATTATTGTTCTAGTTGTCCTTTTTAACAATTTTTTACCTGTATATTTTTTAAACTTCTTTTATCTAAGATCTCTTTCATTATTTTGTGAGAAATTGTTCTTTCTTTTTCCCTAAAAAGATTGGTCAAGATTTTTTGTGAAGTAATTTCTTTATTAATAATTTTAAGATAATGTATCCTTTCTTTCAAAATAAAATGTATCAATGAAAAAAACAATGTTAAGAAATTAATTTCCATTCTTTAATGACATTTTCTTTTGTTGTGGTAAGGAGTTTTATCTATTTTTAATCTTTTGGAATAAGCTGTTCTGTCTGGTTCTCCTCTAGAATAAACACAACTCCAGATGTTATATTATTTTAATAAATGTGCTAATTTTTGAGAACTGTATCTAAATCTTCATCACATTGTGAGCATGATGTTGTCAAATATTTTTTATTCTGTAAAAACAGTACAACGGGCAATAAGAGCAGTGTGTATCGAAAAGAGATTACATTTTGTTTTACAAATGGAATTACATTATATTTATTTTCTTGTTTTCTAAGGTGTAATATGATAGAAATTTTAATTGTTGAAGAATTTAAAAAGAACCTGCGGTGACCTTGTGATATGCCTACAGACATTTTGGTTCTTGTAAGAATAATACAAACAGGGTGTTTTTGGTGCAATTGGAGTACTTGTCAAAGGAATTAACATCTTGTTTCAATGAATATATTTGCCTGCAAGGCTGAATCATTTATAGGGTTCTGGGGTGATCTATGCAATGCATACAGATTTCTTTGTGTTATTAAGAATAATGCCCAAATGGTGTTTCTGATGATTCTGATATATTGGTCAAAATGACTCTCATAACAACTTTTTAAAGAATATATTCTTCTGCACCTTGGTGGTTTTATTATGTATAAAATCAATTTGCACTATGTTTGTTTGGTATACAGTATATTTTAATTCAAGGTTTCAGTTTTGAGATCCATGAAAGTGCACATAAAAGAATTAGCACCAAGTCTGGACAACTGTTTATGAGGTACACTTAAACAAGGGGAAGTTTTGTGTTTTGGATACAGACTGGTCTTTTCATATTTCCTATTGTGTTAGTTATTCTTTATTTACTTAATTCAGGCAAAATTGAAAAAACAATGCCACATTGGACCTAAATAGTGTGACACTGTAAAAAGTGACACCCCTGATGAAGTCCATACAGTAAAATGCTTTGGTTGGCCTCCCACATTTACTTTGTGATTGATGTTCCTGTGGATGATCCATAGATTACTTCTCAGATAAGTTTTTATACTTTTTGTTAGCAGAAATTGTTACACTTTTATATGGTGAATAAAGGATCCTCTTTATGGTTCCATACTATTTCACCAATCCAAAAATGTAGATGCAGGTGCACACTTTAAGTACTAAGAACAAATTTGTAAGTAATTAATAGACATTGCAGTTCTACAAATTCTGAAAACTCACATCTAAAGTAAATATCAGGGTTCCTAGTGCACATTTTGATCAAACATTGGTTATCCATCTACTACAACAAGATGACCTCATTCAGTTTGGAACATGCATTATTAATTTATCTTATAATGTGGGACTTGCTTTACTGAGTAAGAGACAGGATGTTGCACATTATTAAATTTTAATTAAGATTTACAAAAAAAGATGATGATGATGATGATTTTTTTACATTTTTATTACATTTAATGGAGAAATATTCAATATAGAAAAAAGATAAATTTATAAAAACTATTTATAATAAAAAAAATTTAAAAAGTGAAAAAAATTTGAGAATAAATTTGTAAATAAAAAGTGCAACTCAAAAATGTAGGATATATGCCAGAAGGACATTAAATATGTATGTTGACCATATCAGTCCTAAGGATGAGTGAGACTCAGCATCAGCACTGCAGCACTGTCAGTAAGTAAAACACATACCAGACTCCCACCAAAATTAACTACTGGTGGGGAATAAGGAAAAAGATATCACGTCTACTTTAATGACATCATTATAGTATGCAGTGAAAAAGCTGAGAAGTGGGCTTACCATACACTACAGACAAATATATGAAGTGCATTGGGTGGAATATGAGGGCTGAAAATCCCCTAATTTTTCCTTCTTCGCACAGTCAAACCTGTGAGTACCCTTTCCTTTCAAACTTTCAGCACCTTTGAAATTATTTGATTATCAGTGTGATAACTAGACAAGCCCTTCAATGTAGAAAAAAAGCATGCCCATGGATGAGGGATGCTCTGAAAAATGCCATCTAATTGCTTCTTTTATCTTCTTTTAGTAAAGCACATCTTTCCATGAGATATTGAAACAGTGTGCCCAGTAGAAATGGTCTTGTGATTCCAAGTTATTACTAGAAAATAATATACTACTAGTATATTTCAGGAAACATTACATTTCCCAGAGATGGATTTATTCCAATGCTTAGATCTCTTTCATCTAGGTCAAATAAAAACAGAGGTCCCCTCATAAGATACAGTAGATTTTCTAGCTTTTAATATGGCATACCTTGTTGGTATAATACACTGGGGTATATTTACTAAAATTCGTATTTTTCGGCATTTGGTTGAAGATTAAACACGAATGACATCGAGAGTGATAATTTGCAACTTTTTGTTTTTTTTACGCCTCATTTACTATGCTGTCGTATTCTGCATTGTCATGTTTTCCGATGTCGATGTCATTCGTAATGTCTGGCAGTGTTTTACGGGAGTGATTAATAAAACACTGCCGGACTTAACACAATGAATCCCAGCCGGATCAGTGTGATCCATGCAGGGCTTCATTGTGTACCTTAAAAGAAGTGTTTAAAGTGTGAAAAAAAAAAAACAAAAATTGAGTGGGATCCCCCTTCAAAGCATAACCAGCCTCGGGCTCTTTGAGCCGGTCCTGGTTGTAATTATACGGGGAAAAAATTGACAGGGATCTCAGAGATCTGGGAGGGTAACTGCACGAATGCCTGGCAAATGTCCTAACCCACAATAGTGGTTACATGCTTTTATTATTCTGTTTATTGTGAGTGCATTTTTATTAAAATATCATTTTTAACTTTGCATTCGGCTGTACTTGCACTATTTTTCGTTTATCTCTGGACAATTTAAAGGTGACATCTATCTCTGTGGTGAGGATACATATGTGAGGACAAGAGGATAAATCCCCATTTATGGTTCTTTTTCCACACGGTGCACCGGCTATTCTGGGAGGAAGTTTGGAACTCCATTGACCCATTGCAATCTGGCTTTTGCTCAATCTACTCCACCGAGACTGTCCTGGTGAAGTCCCCAATGACCTGCTTTTGGCTAAATCCAGGGGCCTCTTCTCACTGCTTATCCTCCCTACCTCTCAGCTGCCTTTGGCACCATGGATCATCCTCTCCTCTTCCGCACACTCCAAAACATTGGCCTTTCTAGCACTGTTCTTGACTGGTTTACCTCTTAACTCACTAACCACTCCTTCTCTGTGTCTGCCTCTGGCACCACCTCACACCCTTCCATCCTTGCTGTTGGTGTCCCTCAGGGTTCTATACTTGGCCCCCTTCTGTTCTCCCTGTACACCTCTTCACTGGGTGTGCTCATTAACTCATTTGTCGTTCAATACTACCTCTATGCTGATGACACATAACTCTACCTCTCCTCTCCTGATCTATACCTCTCTGTCCACTCTCAGGTTTCCAGCTGCCTATCTCCTGCTGGATGTCTGAATGCTCTCTGAAGCTCAATACAGACAAAATTGTACTCATTATCTTTCCCTCAGCCAGAACAACACCCTCTACCAATATCTCTATCATTGTTGACAACACCATCATCTTCCCCGTTCCCCAACTCCGCTGCTTGGGAGTCACTCTTGACTCCCCCCTCTCCTTTGTGCCCCACATCCAAGCTCTGGTGCAATCCTGTTGGTTCCAGCAATGCAACATTGCTCGAATTAGGCAAATTCTCTCCAAGAGTGCAACTAAACTTATCATCCACTCACTGGTCATCTCATGACTCGACTACTGCAATGTTCTCCTCACTGGCCTCACTCACTCCCATCTTGCTCCCCTCCAATCTGTCAACTCCACAGCTAGGCATATCTTCCTCTCACGCCGATTCACATCTGCCACTCCCCTTCGACAAAATCTACACTGGCTCACCTACAGAATCCTATTCAAACTCCTCACCCTCACATACAAGGCCATCTCTAATTCCACTGCTCCCTACATCTCCATCCTCCTCTCCCTTCATACTCCCTCCAGCCCCCTATTGTCAGCCAATGACCATCGCCTCTCCTCTGCCCTGGTCACTGCTTCCCATGCTCGAGTTCAAGATTTTGCCCGTGCTGCACCTCTTCAGTGGAAAACGCTCCACCGCTCTATTAGACTCTCCCTGACCTTGCAAAGCTTCAAATGGACACTGAAAAACCCACCTATTCATCAAAGAGTACCCTTCCGATGCAAAACCTAGTGCTGAGGCTGCTCCTCCATCCCCCTGCCTCATGCCTTGAACATCTCTGCTTTGCTTACATACTGCCATCAGCCTACCTCCTGCTTGCTTGCCCTTTGTGTCATCTGTCTGTTGCCCCTTCCCACTAGATTGTTAGCTCTTCAGAGCAGGGCCCTCTTTCCTCTTGTTGTCAAAGAGGGTCTTTCAAGCCTGATCGCTTGCTAGGGATTTTTTTTGCACTGCTGCGAGCAGATAGTCACCACCCTTAGGGGAGTGTATTTTCTCTTTGCAAGTGTGCGATCGCATGTGCAGCCGGTCGGTACAAAAAAGTTTTGTGCAGTTTCTGAGAAGCCTAGAACTTACTCAGCCACTGTGATCACTTCAGCCTGTCTGGGGCCAGAATTGACGTTAGACACCCGCCCTGCAAACGCTTGGACACGCCTGCGTTTTTCCAACCACTCCCAGAAAATGGTCAGTTGACACCCACAAATGCCTTCTTCCTGTCAATCTCCTTGCGATTGGCTGTGCGAATGGATTCTTTATACAATCCATTGCTGGACAACAGTCCGCTTTATACTTGTACGATGCGCCTGCGCATTGCGGTGCATACGCATGTGCAGTTCTGACCTGATTGCAGAGCAGCGAAAAAACCTAGCATGCGATCAAGTCTGAATGACCCGCAAAGCCCTCTTCTCAACACATTTCACTCATTGCTCTCTCCTACTCAGCAACCACTTTTTCTCCTGCTGGTAAAGGCTCATCTCTATCTATGGCCACCGGCCCCAAATAGTACGATGATTACTCCCTTGCTACTTACATCTTAACTGTATTATGTTTTGAGAATTGTGGTGCTTTGTTACCTGTACTCTATATTTGTTATCTATTAACTGTAATGCTAAGTTTTGTCTCCATGTACTGTCCTTTGTATGGCGCTGCGAAACACTTGTGGCACATTATAAATAAAATGTAATAATAATAATTAATGTCATCTGCTAAGGCCAATGCCCAATGTCATAGAGTGCATGTAAAATCCAAGTAGCAAAAATGAATAACCAAAAAAAAAAAAATTATCTGATGAGAAAAAAATTGTCAATATGCCATTCACGACACGAAGTTGCAAGGAAAGGCTAAGGCCTTGGCCTATGTTCATGACTAGTGGTTCAGCTTCTCATGAAGATGGAAGCCCTCCTCCCTCTCGAAAAAATAAAAAAACAACAACTGTGCATTCAGACTCAGAGATATCACAAATCCCCAAGGAGAGTCCAAGTGTGTCCGCGGTTGCAATGTCCAGGCCTGACCTTCAAAAGACTGTTTGGAAATAGAAGGCTCCTACCACCATTTGCATGCCCTCTGCAAGTGCTGGGAGGAGCACTGCCAGTCCAGTTGCTGATATTGAGATTGAGGATGTCACTGTAGAAGTACACAAGGATGAGGAGGATATTGGTGTAGCTGGCACTGAGGAGGAAATTGACGATGAAGATTCTGATAGTGATGTGGTTTGTTTAAATAAGGCACCAGTGGAGACAGTTGTTGGCCATGGGATGAAAAAGTCCACTGTCATGCCTCTGCAAAATACAAATAAATCCACCTTTTCGGTGTGGAATTATTTCTCCATAAATCTGGACGACAGGTGTCAAGCCATGTGTTGCCTTTGTCCATTCATAAAAAGTAGGGGTAAGGATGTTAATCAACTAGGATCATTATCCATTATATGTCACTGCAGCGTATTCATCATAAGTCATTGTCAAGTTCAGAAACTTTGGGTAAGAGCATAAGCAGTACACTGACACCTAAATCCCTGTTTCCTGTTGTATCCAAGCTCCTGCAATCCACATCACCAACTCCCTCAATGTCAATTTCCTCCTCAGTCAGGATCGGAAGTAGTCCTACATACCATGTCATTGGGATGACTGACGAGTCCAATCCTATCCGGGATTTCTCTGGAGGATCCTTGAGTTCTACACCTACTGCTGCCACTGCTGTTGTTGCTGCTGGGAGTTGGTCGTCATCCCAGAGAAGAAGTCGGAAGACCACTTGTACTACTTTAACTAAGCAATTGACTGTCCAACAGTCCTTTGTGAGGAAGATGAAATATGACAGCAGTCACCCTGTTGCAAAGTGGATTACTGAGGCCATAACAACTATGCTGGTGTTAGACGTGCATCCGGTATCCTCCATTAGTGCAAGGGGATTTAGGCAGTTGATGGATGTACTGTGTCCCCGGTACCAAATCCCATCTAAATTTCACTTCACTAGGCAAGTGATTCCCGAACTGTACAGGGACATTAAGAAAAGTGTCCTCAGAGTCCTCAAAAATGTGGTTGGACCCACTGTCCACTTAACCATGGACATGTGGACAAGTGGAGCATGGAAAACTAAGGACAACATGACTGTGACAGCCCACAGGGTAGATGTATTGCCTTCTGCAGCAACAGTATATCTGAAGGCAATTAAGTATATCAATAGTAAAAGGATAAAAAAAGACAACATAGGAACCCTGAAAAATGAACTAGGTAAATTGTTAAATAGTGACAATGAAATGAAATAAATTCTACTCGTCTGTATTTACTAGAGAGGAAAATCTGGTGGAAACAGGACAATATAACAGTTAGGATAACTACCAAATACATTTAATGTCTTTAAGTGAGTAAGTAGTCAAAGAGCAACTTCAAAATATTAAAATTAATAAATCTCCAGGGCCTGATGGACTGCACCCAAGGGTTCTTATGGAGCTAAGCTCAGAGATAGCAAGGCCATTATACTTAATTTTTAAAGCTTAAATTACAACAGCATGGTTCCCAGGTACTGGCGAATAGCAGATGTTGTGCCACTATTTAAAAAGGGAACTAAATTTAATCCTGGAAATTATAGACCAGTAAGACTGACATCTATAGTGGGGAAAATATTAGAAGGAATATTAAGGGATATCATTTAGGAGTGTTTGGGATGCTTAAACATAATTAGTGTGAACCAGTTAAGGCCTATAGGGTATTAGCATGCTTAAAATGGGAAATAGAGACTAGGGATGAAAGTGTAATCCTGCCACTGTATAAAACATTGGTATGGCCCTATCTAGAATACTGTGTACAGTTCTGGGCTCCTCACTATAAAAAAAACAACGTAGGGGCGTGGCCTAGCTGCTGCTGTGAGTGGAAGTGTCTCAGCAGAGCTCCAGGATTTCTGGCACTTCTCTCCCTCCCTGCACATCCATCTCTGCTCCTTTCAGCCTGGGGCCCTCTCCCCCACTCCTGCTGCTGTGCGCTGGCCGGTTGGTGAGGTCCGTGGAATTGGGGAGCACTCCTGGAGGCTCCTGCAGATTGCGGCCTACCTTCTGCCCTGAAGCCGGGGACTAAATTTTCAAGCCTACCCGGGCCGGACTTCCGGGACTCGAGAAAATGGGACGTGACTCCGCCGGACGGCTCCTACCTCTCCCTGCAGGCTCCTGGGGTGGTCTCTGGGGGCTCCAAGAGGCTGAGGACCCGTGGGCCCTTGTGTTTTTACTCCTGTGTGCCTGGGATCCACCTCTGTCTCCAGCTGGGAAGGAGACATTCACAGCCAGTGCCCATTTTGGATTCTTCAGTCTGTACATCTCTGCTGCTCTGTCCCCTCCTTCTGAGGCTGAAACTGAACCCTTAGCTAGTCCAGGACCAGTGATATCTGCCTGGGGCTCTCCTCCAGCTTTTTCTACTACATCTCCCTTGGGGTGTATATTCCATTATGTGGTAGTGCTGCCGATTCCTGCTGGAATCCCCTGTACTGGATCTGTGAGTACCCCCTTGCTGGGATTTGTTGTGCCTCTCTCATATTTGTCATTTCTCCCTGACCCTGCAAAGATCTCTCTGCATGTAATAATGTTTGAATAGGGATGTGATGTGCTCTGTCCTCTCTACGCCTCCACCCGGGGTTCTCATGCATACATAGTAGCTTCTGTTTGGAACCAGCATACTACTCTACCTCCAGGGCCTGTGACGCATTGGCCATCCAGTTTCACTCATCTACTCCTTCTACTGCAGCCCGCTAATGATGCCCCCTAAAAAAAATTAAGGACGCACTCCCGCCCCCGGTGGTTTTCTCTAATCAAAAAGGGGCCCGTATCTCCTCGTCTCCTGCCGGAAACTCCATCCCATCGAGCCAACCTGACCGTCCTAAGGAGAGTTCTGGCCATTCCTTATCGGTCCCTGGGGTGGACTCTAATTCTATGGATCCTCTCACTGTCAAGACTCTGTGTCAAGTCCTTGCGGCTTTTAAATCTGAGCTCACTCAAGACCTCTCTCTGGCTATCCGTGAAGTTAAAGTGGAGCTAACTGCTTTAGGTGATCGCACAGACCATCTTGAACGTAAAATGGAGGTACAGGTGTCCTCTCATAATGACCTTATTTCGGCCCATGACCAACAACAAGCTGAGATGGAGATGTATAAAGACAAACTGGTGGATATAGAGGACAGGTCGTGGAGAAATAATTTTAAAATCCGAGGTATCCCAGACTCTGTGGCCAATTCGGAACTACTGGACTATGCTATGTCCCTCTTCCGCAAACTGCTACCTGTGGCAGATAACAGAGACCTTCTCATCGATCGCATTCACCGGCTTCCGAAACCAAGGTCGGTTTCTGTCTACTACACTCGGGATACCCTCTTCCGTGTTCACTTCTTCACGAACAAGGAACGGATAATGCAAGCTGCCAGATATGCGTCTGATTCGGATACGCTTGGAGGCATACAAATATTTCCTGACTTCTCAGCACTGACCATCTCTAAACGTAGAGCTCTGGCTCCTATCACGGAGGCACTACGTTCTCATGACATTAGAAACAGATGGGGATTCCCAGTGAAATTGGTGATTTCCCATGAGAATTCCTCCTACGTAGTTGCCACTCTGGACACTGGGGTTAAGCTTCTTAATGACTGGGATGTTTCGGTCAAAGTGCCCTCTATATTGAAACCTCGCCTGCCACTTACCCGTGAGTGGTCTGCGACCTGACTGAGTATTCAATGTTCCAATTAATGTAGTTCCTGGTTGATCTTCATGTTTGGGGACTCCGTCCCCCTTAAAATGCATACCGGATACGTGAGTTTATCTGTTATATTTGTGTATGCTTTTGGTTCCTTCATTTGCTGTTTATATTACTATGTGTACCTGCATTTTCCTCTGATTCTATCTCTTTTATCTTTATTTTTCTTCTTACTGTACACATGAGGGTATCTCACTAGTCACTTAGATTATTTGTTGATATGCTTGTTGGTACCCTTATTGGTACTTGTAGTTTGGCTATACGTTATTGCTCCAGGTATACATGTGCTTTTTGTACCCTGGGTGGTGATACTACCGCCACCTCCCCATACTTTTTCTACTGCATACCTTTCCCCTGCTGTAGCAATGCGGTACCAATATAATGGGCCCTTTTGGTTTTTCCTGCCTGTCCTTTCCTCTTTTTTCCCTAGTTTGTGTCTCCCCCCCCCCCCAATTTGGGATGTCAGCTGTTTTTGCTTTTTCTATATTTTAAATGGTACGAATATATTCATTGAATGTTAAAGGGTTGAACTCCCCCAATAAACGCAGGCTAGCCTTGACCAATTTTAATAAACACAGAGCTGACATAGTTGCCTTGCAGGAAACGCATTTTTCGTCAGCAGGTCCCCCGGCTCTGAGAGACCGGAGATACCCAGTTGGCTTTTTTGCAAATGGCCCCTTCAAGCGCAATGGAGTGGCTGTTCTTTTTTGGAGCTCTGTTTCGTTTGAACTGCTGTCCCAGATAGCTGACAAGAATGGACGTTTCCTCATTTTAGTTGGAAAATTGGAGGATAAGATGGTTACGATTGTATCTCTCTACGCTCCCAATTCTAACCAAGTCCCTTTACTTAGAAAAGTTTGCTCGACTATTGCGAGGGTTCGTCAGGGTGCCCTGCTTATGTTGGGCGACTATAATTTAGTGCTTGATCCTAAATTAGATAGATCTCCTCGGTCTTCTTCCCAGATGTCTGCGGCTCCGGCTGGCCCGTCACTCGCCTTCCGTAATTTGCTGGCAGAATATGACCTGTATGACTTGTGGAGAGTTCAGAACCCAACTTCGAGAGATTATACGTATTTCTCTCCAGTGCACAATTCCTACTCTCGCATAGATCTTATTCTTTGCGATAAGTGGACTTTGCAGCACTCAGCACAGGTGGATATTCTACCTATTTCCTGGTCTGATCATGTTCCTCTCTTATGGTCTTTGAATATTTGCCACCAATTTACCCCTCCTCGGCCATGGCGCCTATCTGCCCACCTGCTGTCGGACACTATATCTAAAAAAGCGATTGATGATTGCATCGCCCTCTATATGGAAACTAATTCCCCCTCAGATACTTCTGTCACGACTTTCTGGTGTGCCCTTAAGGCAGTTGTGTGAGGCACTGCAATCCAAGCCGGTGCTAGACTCAAACGACAAGCTATCCAACAACAACAAGACTTGGAATCTAAACTTAAGGAGGTTGAAGATAGGAATAAGCTCCACCCCTCTAGGGCCCTACGTAGGGATTTAAAGAATATCCGAGGCCAACTTCAGAAACTCCTTATGAAACGGACCCAGTTTGCTTTAAAAAGGTTGAGACAGAAATGTTACCTGACTGGTAATAGACCGGGAAAAATGCTGGCTCGCAAGCTCCATGCTCTCCAGGCTCGTAATAGGATTAGACATCTGATTTCTCCTCAGGGTGGTAAAGTGTCCAATCCATATGACATAGCGAATCAATTCGCTAGATATTATACCAAGCTGTACAACCTTTCTTCTGATCCCCTTACTTTTCAACTCACTCCTGATTCTATACAATCCTTCCTAGCCGACGTCAATCTCCCCTCCCTTTCTGCGGAACAGCTCGAGACATTAAATGCCCCGTGGACCCCCTCCAAGGTAATTCATGTAATGAAATCACTCCCGCCTAATAAAGCCCCCGGTCCAGATGGCTTCATAAATTAATTTTATGTTTCTCTCTGTGATCAACTATCGCCCACCCCGACCTCCTTGTATAATTCAATCTGCTCTCTTGGTGCTTTCCCTACAGAAATGCTGGAGGTTCAAATTATCACTATACCCAAGCCAGGTAAAACCCCAGTGCATTGTCAAAATTATAGGCCCATTGCATTATTGAACGGCGATATTAAAATTTTTGCCAAACTTGTCGCTTTCCGTTTCAATGTCTTTCTGCCATCTCTCATTGCCTACCACCAAGTTTGGTTTGTGCCTGGTAGACAGGCATCTGACAATACCCGTAGGGTTTTTGACTTGATTGATATCGTTCCCACTAACACTGGCCTTCTCCTGCTCTCTTTAGATGCAGAGAAGGCGTTTGATAGACTGAACTGGCAATATATGTCCTCGGTTCTAGACAAGTTTGGTTTTAGTGGCCATATTCTTTCTTCGGTTTTATCTCTATATAGCTCCCCCTCTGCACAGGTATTTAGTAACGGTTTCCTCTCCGATACATTTCCTATTACGAATGGAACCCGACAGGGTTGCCCTCTATCACCCTTAATATTTACGTTGGGCATAGAACCCCTTGCTGAGAAGATTAGGATGTCTGGGGGCTTCCCGGGGGTGACTATTGGCACTACTACCCACAAGTTGTGCCTCTTTGCGGACGACGTCCTTCTGTTTGTCACGGACTTGCTATCCTCCCTTCCTTGTTTGCATGCTATCTTGGGACAGTATAGTGAAGCTTCCTTTTATAAAATTAATACGACAAAGACAGATGCTCTCCCCATTAATATCCCAGCTCCCGTAGTGTACACCCTTCAATCACACTATCCATATAACTGGAGTTCGGCTTCAATTCAGTATTTGGGGATCTAAATTCCACCTTCTACGGCCTCTGTTTTTGATGTTAACTTACCTCCACTCATTAATAGTTTTTTAGACCTGACTAAGTCCTGGCTATCTTATGATATTTCATGGATTGGCTGCCTAGCAGCCTTCAAAATGACTCTCTTACCTAAACTCATGTACTTATACCGAACCATATCTTTTCTTTTCCCTAAAACGTATCTTGATAGATGTCGTGCTATAATGCTACGCTATGTCTGGAAGGCACGGCCACCCCGATTGGCTCGGTCCAAAATGATTCTCCCTCGTAGAAAGGGAGGGCTAGATATGCCCGACCAGGTCCTTTACCAGGAGGCATGTGTGCTGGCCCAGTTTAAATACTGGTTGAGTGGGGCGCCTGTAGTGGGATGGGTATCTCTTGAACGTACTGGGAGTTTGGACCTTCCCTTAGAAGACATTTTTAAGATACACCCAAACTCTAGAACCCGCTTATTGTCCATCATTCCCGCCACTAGAACATCTTTACAAATCTGGGATAAATTGGTGACTCGCCTGCCTGGACATCAATTTCCATATTCTACCATCTCACTACGAGCCATAGCTAAATTAATCCCTAATTTACATCTCTCTACCTGGTTTGTTTGTGGTTTGACTGTCTTGGGGGACCTTATGGATGGTAATGTTATGCTATCGTTTTCTCAACTCCAGTCTCGATATAATCTCCCCAGTGGAGAATTATTGCATTATTTCCAAATTCACCACTGGTACAAAGGTTTGCCTAGACAGGTGGCTCCCCCGAACCCATTATCCCAGGTTGTCTTAACACGTGTATCTCTGTGTGACTCTAGAGGGGACATATCATTTTGGTACAGGATGCTTATCAGCTTGCTTACTACTATTAAGTCTAATGCGCAACTGAAATGGGAACAAGACTTGGATCTTACCCTATCTGAAGCCCAATGGGAACACATATTTATTTCTTCTTAACGAATGTCCAAGTGCTTGAATCACATGGAGATGCATATCAAACTCCTTAATAGACTATATTTAACACCGGATAGGCTACACTCATTCTGGCAGTCTTGTTCCAAATACTGCTGGCGTAACTGTGGGGAAATAGGCCATATTTTCCATATTTTCTGGTCCTGTCCTTCCCTTCGACATTTCTGGAGCAAGATATTTGCTTTGATTAATTCAGTCTTACACCTGTCCCTCACCCTCTCTCTGGCCATGGCCCTGCTCCACATTTTTCCTGCTGAGATACCACCTCATCAGAGATATCTGGTGGGGCATATTTGTATAGCTGCCAGGGCTGCATTGGCCCAAAGTTGGAAACAAGCTTCTCCCCCTCCTCTATCACTAGTCACCAACAAAATTCATTTCCATTTTACTGTGGAAACTGAGTTCATGCCTTACTCTTCTGCGGCCTCCTCCCCAATGGTGAAATGCAGAGCATGGCATGACTACGTCACTTCTGGAGGGTGGGTTTCGCCTTCCCTCTAACTGACACGGCTTATACTTCCGCTCTGTACACCGGCTGTGCCTTACTAGCCCTGTGTCTATTATAGATTATCTGTTTATTTATATGTTTTCATGTTTGACCGTGTTTATCTTTATCTGTATCTTTTTCCAAGATGACTTTGTATTTTTCCTATTGTATCTATATTGGATTGTTATATTTGACTTCCGACAATTTTGATATTTGCATGTTTACATCCCATTCCCTTGGTTCTTTGTACCCCCCGCCCCTTCCTTCTTTCTTTCTGTTCCCCTTCCCCTTGCAAAAAGAAAACTTGTTTTCAATAAAAACTATTGATGAAAAAAAAATACATGGTAGAATTAGAAAAGGTTCAGAGAAGAGCTACAAAATTGATTAAAGGCTTAGAGTAATTGGATTATGAGGAAAGGCTATTTAGGTTGGATATGTTTACACAAGAAAAAAGGCGTTTAAGAGGGGACATGAATAATATCTTCAAATACATCAAGGGACAATATAAGGAACTTTCAGGTGAATATTTATTGAGAGATCCATACACAGGACACGCGGTCACCCTCTAAGGTTAGAAGAGAGGAAATTTAACACCAACCGTAGGAAGGGTTTATTCACGGTGCGGGCAGTAAGATTATGGAATTCACTGCCAGAGTAAGTTGTAATGTCTGACACAATTGAGGTATTAAAGAAAAGATTAGACACATTTTTAGCTGACAATAGCATCCAAGGATATAATCTGTAAAAAAGATGTAATACAGTATATAGCTCTATAGGTTGAACTTGATGGACAATTGTCTTTTTTCAACCTCAACAACTATGTATGTAACTATGTATGTAACAACAGCAGTAGCACCAGCAGCAGCATCTCACAAACGCCAACTCGTTCCTAGGCAGGCTACGCTGTGTATCACCGGTTCCCGTAAGAGGCACACCACTGAGAACCTCTTACGGTAACTGAGGGACATCATCGCACAATGGCTTAGCCCACTTAGACTCTCCTGGGGATTTGTGATATCTGACAAAGCCACTGATATTGTGCTACCATTACATCTGGCAAATTCCAGCATGTCCCATGTTTTGCTCACACAATTAATTTGGAGGTGCAGAATTTTTTTTTAAATGACAGGGGCATGCAGGAGATGCTGTCGGTGGCCTGAAACATTGCGGGCCACTTTCGACATTCAACGACTGCGTGCTGAAGACTGGAGCGCCAGCAAACACTCTTGAACCTACCCTGCCATCATGTGAAGCAAGATGGAATTCAACCCACTATATGCTTCAGAGGATGGAGGAGCAGCAAAAGGCCATTCGAGCCTAAACATCCTCCTATGACATAGGAAAAGGAGGGGGAATGCAGTGCACCTGACTCAAGCACAGTGGAGAATGATTTCCGTGTTGTGCAAGGATCTCCAACCCTTTGAACTTGCCACACATGAAGTAAGTTGCCAGCTCCTGATTGGCTGCCGGTCCGTGAGCTCCGATTGGCTCACGGCTGGCTCAATAGAAAGAATACACACTGCTGCTCTGTGTGCCTCTGTGGCTGCCTGCCCTGCCAGTGTGCAGGCAACTGGCCTGTCCCCTCGATCCTCATTGCAGCCACCCGGGAACCCTCTGGTAAGCTTTGGGGGAATACGGATCGGGGGAAGCCTTCCAAATTTGTCAGTTCCGGGCCCCATCATTTCTGATGGCAGCCCTGTACCTTGGTGCAACCTTTTGGCCTAAAAACAATATTATGAGGTGTGAGGTGTTCAGAATAGACTGTAAATAAATGAAAATGAATGTTATTGAGGTTAATAATACTGTAGGAACAAAAAAAAAACAAATTCTGTGATTTTAGCTGTTTTTGTTTTTTTCAAAAAAATCCAGATCAAAAACCAAAACCTGAAAGGTTGGTTTTGGCAAAATCAATCCAGGTCCAAAACACAAAAGGAGATCCAAAACCAAAGCACAAAACCTGAAAAGATGTCCGCTGCACAACTCTAGTTAAAATCAGTAAAAAAAAATCTGCTTTTCTACATTTGTTCTTTATTTGTGTTTTATAATTTTTTTATACTCTATGAATAATCTTTCAAGCATGTATACTTATAGATAGTTCTTTTTTAATATTCAAAACCATAAGCCAAATACCTGAGGGTCGGATCAGGTTCCCGCATGCATGGCTGGGATCGCAAAAGATATATTGCATGCAAAATATAACAAATCATATGGAATCGTATGGAACCAGTCCCGGGGGAAGCTCCCGGGAGAGTTCAAGGGAAATTGCCTCCAACTTCAGCCTCAGACATATTGTTGTAGTCTATGAGGCCCTTAAGATTTACATGTTTATGCCTGATGTGAACAGTAATATATGTGCCTGGTTTGCACCAGAATGTTTTGCCTCACATATGGTAGTAATAAATGCTAAATGTACAGTACATATTTCACTCATAATTTAGTACATATTTGAATAGGGTGTGGTTTATTAGGTTGACATACATTGGGTCAACCACTGAAGGTCGACATGTACAAGGTCGACATGGAAAAAGTTTGACATGAGTATTTTTTACTGTTTTTGGTGTTGCTTTCTTCGAAAAGTAATGGGGAACCCCAATTAGTGCACCGCATCCGCTCGCATGGCTCGCTTCGCTTGCCATGCTTCAGGTTAACGTTCCCAATTCTAGTCCACATGGATAATTAAGTATGAAAAAGGTCCAAAAATGAAAAAAATTGTGAAAAACTCATGTCGACTTTTTTGAATGTTGACCTAGTACATGTCAAGCTAATGACCATGTCGACCTAGTGACCATGTCAACCTAATGCATGTTGACTTTTGAGTGGTCGACACAATGTATGTCGACCTAATGCTTGTCGAGGTAATGTCCGCCATCCTTTGAATAGTGGTTAATAACTAGAGATGTGCGGCGGGCACTTTTCATGTTTTGTGTTTTGGAACTGGCTCCCCGCTCATGTTTTGCATCTGGATAGGTTTTGCCAAAACCACCCTTTTGGGTTTTGGTTTTGGATCTGGATTTTATTTTGAAAACAAAACACATAAAAATAGCTACAATCACAGAATTTGGGGGTAATTTTGACCCTACGGTATTATTAACCTCAGTAACATTTATTTCCACTAATTTCCAGTCTATTCTGAACACCTCACACCTCACAATATTGTTTTTAGGCCTAAAAGTTGTACCAAGGTAGCTGTATGACTAAGCTAAGCGACACAAGTGTGCAGCACAAACACCTGGCCCATCTAGGAGTAACACTGCAGTGGCAGACATGATGGCACTTATAAAAACTAGGTCCCAAACAGCACATCATGCAGAGAAGTTAAAGAGGTGCAATGAGGTAGCTGTATGACTAAGCTAAGTGACACAAGTGTGCGGCACAAACACCGGGCCCATCTAGGAGTGGCACTGCAGTGGCAGACAGGATGGCACTTAAAAAAAACTAGGCCCCAAACAGCACATCATGCATAGAAGTAAAAGAGGTGCAATGAGGTAGCTGTATGACTAAGCTAAGCGACACAAGTGTGTGGCACACAAACATGACCCATCTAGGAGTGGCAGTGCAGTCCCACTGCACTAATGGCGGAAAACAGATGCACGTCTAACACCAACATAGCTGTCAAGGCCTCAGTTATCCGCTTTGCAACAAGATGACTGCTGCCATATTTCATCTTCCTTGCAAAGGACTGTTGGACAGTCATTTGCTCAGTTGAAGTAGTACAAGTGATCTTCCGACTTCCCCTCTAGGATGATGATTGACTCCCAGCAGCAACAACAGCAGCGGCAGCAGCAGCAGTAGGAGAAAGTGGTTCTTGATCTTTCCCTATTTTATTCTCCAAATTTGTGTTCTCCATTATTTTCCTGGAGTTATATATCAAAATGCAGCACAGGAGAGCGTACCTCTACACCACACAGGGCAAATCCTGTAAAAATTATTTGGATTAAATATTAATAACCCCTTAATTTGGAGTAAATAATATACAGCACAGGACAGCACCACTGAACTTTTATGGCAGCACCATTGGACTGAAATTATACAGCCATACCACTGGGCTGGATTTATATGGCAGTACCACTGTATTTATACGGCAGTACCACTGGACTGGACTTATCTGGCAATATCACTGGACTTATACGGCAGTACCAATGGACATATACGGCAGTATCACTGGACTTATACAGCAGTACCACTGGTCTGGATTTATACAGCAGTACCACTGGACACATACAGCAGTATCACTGGACTTATACAGCAGTATTACTGGACTTATACGGAAATATCACTGAACTTAAATGGCAGTACCACTGGACATATACTGCAGTATCACTGGACTTATACAGCAGTGCCACTGGACTTATACGGCAGTACCACTGGACTGGATTCATACGGCAGTACACTGGACTGGATTTATACAGAAGTACCACTGGACTGGATTTATATGGTAGTACCACTGGATTTATACTGAAGTACCACTGGACTGGATTTATAAAGCAGTATCACTGGACTTGTACGGCAGTACCAATGGACATATACGGCAGTATCACTGGACTTATACAGCAGTATTACTGGACTTATACAGCAATATCACTGAACTTATATGGCAGTACCACTGGACATATACTGCAGTATCACTGGACTTATACATCAGTATCACTGGACTTATACGGCAGTATCACTGGACTTATATGGCAGTATCACTGTACTTATACAGCAGTACCACTGGACATATATGGCAGTATCACTGGACTTATCCGGCAGTATCACTGGATTTATACAGCAGTATCACTGGACTTATACGGAAGTACCACTGGACATATACGCGATTATCACTGGACTTATATGGCAGTACCACTGGACTGGAATTATACAGCAGTATCACTCGACTTATACGGCAGTATCACTGGACTTATATGGCAGTACCACTGGACACATACGGCAGTATCACTGGACTTATACGGCAGTATTACTGGACTTATGCTGCAATATCACTGAACTTATATGGCAGTACCACTGGACATATACTGCAGTATCACTGGACTTATACAGCAGTACCACTGGACTTATACGGCAGTACCACTGTACTGGATTTATACGGCAGTACACTGGACTGGATTTATACAGCAGTACCACTGGACTGGATTTATATGGTAGTACCACTGGATTTATACGGAAGTACCACTGGACTGGATTTATAAAGCAGTATCACTGGACTTATACGGCAGTACCAGTGGACTTATACGGCAGTACCAGTGGACATATACCGCAGTATCACTGGACTTATACGTCAGTATCACTGTACTTATACGGCAGTATCACTGTACTTATACAGCAGTACCACTGGACATATACGGCAGTATCACTGGACTTATCCGGCAGTATCACTGGATTTATACGGCAGTATCACTGGACTAATACGGAAGTACCACTGGACATATACGGCATTATCACTGGACTTATACGGCAGTACCACTGGACTGGATGTATACAGCAGTATCACTCGACTTATACGGCAGTATCACTGGATTATACAGCAGTATCACTATACTTACTGTATATGGCAGTATCACTGGATTTATATGGCAGTACCACTAGACTGGACATGTACGGCAGTACCACTGGATTTATACGGCAGTACATTGGACTGGATTTATACGGCAGTTTCACTGGACATATACGGCAGTATCACTGGACTTTTACGGTAGTATCACTGGACTGGATTTATATGGTAGTACCACTGGATTTATACGGAAGTACCACTGGACTGGATTTATAAAGCAGTATCACTGGACTTATACGGCAGTACAAATGGACATATACGGCAGTATCACTGGACTTATACAGCAGTATTACTGGACTTATACAGCAATATCACTGAACTTATATGGCAGTACCACTGGACATATACTGCAGTATCACTGGACTTATACATCAGTATCACTGGACTTATACGGCAGTATCACTGGACTTATACGGCAGTATCACTGGACTTATACAGCAGTACCACTGGACATATATGGCAGTATCACTGGACTTATACGGCAGTATCACTGGATTTATACAGCAGTATCACTGGACTTATACTGCAGTACCACTGGACATATACGGCATTATCACTGGACTTATATGGCAGTACCACTGGACTGGAATTATACAGCAGTATCACTCGACTTATACGGCAGTATCACTGGACTTATATGGCAGTACCACTGGACACTTACGGCAGTATCACTGGACTTATACGGCAGTATTACTGGACTTATGCGGCAATATCACTGAACTTATATGGCAGTACCACTGGACATATACTGCAGTATCACGGGACTTATACAGCAGTACCACTGGACTTATACGGCAGTACCACTGGACTGGATTTATATGGCAGTACACTGGACTGGATTTATACAGTAGTACCACTGGACTGGATTTATATGGTTGTACCACTGGATTTATACGGAAGTACCACTGGACTGGATTTATAAAGCAGTATCACTGAATTTATACGGCAGTACCAGTGGACTTATACGGCAGTACCAGTAGACATATACCGCAGTATCACTGGACTTATACGTCAGTTTCACTGGACTTATACGGCAGTATCACTGGACTTATACAGCAGTACCACTGGACATATACGGCAGTATCACTGGACTTATCCGGTAGTATCACTGGATTTATACGGCAGTATCACTGGACTTATACGGAAGTACCACTGGACATATACGGCATTATCACTGGACTTATACGGCAGTACCACTGGACTGGATGTATACAGCAGTATCACTCGACTTATACGGCAGTATCACTGGACTTATACAGCAGTATCACTGGACTTACTGTATATGGCAGTATCACTGGATTTATACGGCAGTACCACTATACTGGACATGTACGGCAGTACCACTGGATTTATACGGCAGTACATTGGACTGGATTTATACGGCAGTTTCACTGGACATATACGGCAGTATCACTAGACTTTTACGGTAGTACCACTGGACTGGATTTATATGGTAGTACCACTGGATTTATTCGGAAGTACCACTGGACAGGTTTTTTAAAGCAGTATCATTGGATTTATACAGCAGTACCAATGGACATATACGGCAGTCTCACCGGACTTATACAGCAGTATTACTGGACTTATACAGCAATATCACTGAACTTATATGGCAGTACCACTGGACATATACTGCAGTATCACTGGACTTATACATCAGTATCACTGGACTAATACGGCAGTATCACTGTACTTATACGGCAGTATCACTGGACTTATACAGCAGTACCACTGGACATATATGGCAGTATCACTGGACTTATCCGGCAGTATCACTGGATTTATACAGCAGTATCACTGGACTTATACGGAAGTACCACTGGACATATACGCCATTATCACTGGACTTATATGGCAGTACCACTGGACTGGAATTATACAGCAGTATCACTCGACTTATACGGCAGTATCACTGGACTTATATGGCAGTACCACTGGACACATACAGCAGTATCACTGGACTTATACAGCACTATTACTGGACTTATGCGGCAATATCACTGAACTTATATGGCAGTACCACTGGACATATACTGCAGTATCACTGGACTTATACAGCAGTACCACTGGACTTATACGGCAGTACCACTGGACTGGATTTATACGTCAGTACCACTGGACTGGATTTATACGGCAGTACACTGGACTGGATTTATACAGCAGTAGCACTGGACTGGATTTATATGGAAGTACCACTGGATTTATGCGGAAGTACCACTGGACTGGATTTATACGGCAGTACACTGGACTGGATAAATACAGCAGTACCACTGAACTGGATTTATATGGTAGTACCACTGGATTTATACGGAAGTACGACTGGACTGGATTTATAAAGCAGTATCACTGGACTTATATGGCAGTACCAGTGGACTTATACGGCAGTACCAGTGGACATATACCGCAGTATCACTGGACTAATACGTCAGTATCACTGGACTTATACGGCAGTATCACTGGACTTATACAGCAGTATCACTAGACTTATACGGAAGTACCACTGGACATTTACGGCATTATCACTGGACTTATACGGCAGTACCACTGGACTGGATGTATACAGCAGTATCACTCGACTTATACGGCAGTATCACTGGACTTATACAGCAGTATCACTGGACTTACTGTATATGGCAGTACCACTGGATTTATACGGCAGTACCACTAGACTGGACATATACGGCAGTACCACTGGACATATACGGCAGTATCACTGGACTTTTACGGTAGTACCACTGGACTGGATTTATACGGCAGTGTCACTGGTCTTATACGGCAGTACCACTGGACATATACGACAGTATCACTGGACTTATACGGCAGTACCACTGGATTTATACGGCAGTACGTTATACTGGATTTATACGGCAGTTTCACTGGACATATACGGCAGTATCACTTGACTTTTACGGTAGTACCACTGGACTGGATTTATACGGCATTGTCACTGGTCTTATACGACAGTACCACTGGACATATACGACAGTATCACTGGACTTATACGGCAGTATCACATGATTTTTACGGCAGAATCACTGGACTTATATGGCAGTACCACTAGACATATACAGCAGTACCACCGGACTGGATTTATATAGAAGTATCACTGTACTTATACGGCAGTATCACTGGACTTATACGGCAGTACCACTGGACTTATACAACAGCACAGGGACACCACCACTGGACTTATGCAGGACAACACAGCACCAATGCAATGGACTATACTTATACTGTATAGCAGCACTGGACATATGGCAGCAGAGAACACCACCACTGTGACTGGACTGATGCAGCACAAGACACAACCACTGGACTGATGCAGCACAACACAGCACTGGAATGACACACATAAGACAGTGAAGTTTGGTGGGGTTCAGTTCTCAGAGAAGCTCATCTCTATTAATAACTAATAAACTTGCATTTACTATGTAAAATAAATCAAGATACACATCTGTTGCCTTCCCCTTTAAAATATGAAATCAGAAAACACTTTATTGTATTGTAAATATGGAAGCAGTATGATAAACCTGTGGCCGGGATACTGGCTGTCAGTATATCTACAGAGTATATCTACAGAGGCATCCCGCCCACCAGTATGTGCTCACCACGCTGCGGCATGGTGGCTTAATGCACTCGCCAACGGTAATATTCTCCCTCTATGGGTGTCGTGGACACCAAGGTAGGGAAAATAGCCTGTGTCGCTGGTATTCCAGAGTAAGTGTTTCACCGCTTGCTAGTATTCTGGCATCTGTATTGTGATTGCTGGGATCCCGACTGGTGGTATGCAAACCGCTTCCCGTAAATATTACTGTAATAATGCAAAAAGATTGCAGCATCAACATAAATATATTATTGGCATATGTAGGAGCATTTCAGATGCTTTCAACCAGTTAGAATTGTAGACAAATCATCCTCATAAGTTTACATTTTTTCCCAATGGGACAAGCCAGGGGTGCATCTAGAGAAGAGGAGGCCCATGTGCAGACTCTGTCTGTGTCCCCTACTCTCTTACTGCAGAACTGTATAGTCTAGGCACTAGGGCAATAGTGGACAACCAGTCAGCAACAAATAGCCAAGAAAAATCTTTGGGTATGTCGAAGAGTCAACACCATGTGCGTGACAAAGGTGCATGTGCACAGTGGGACGTGGCCCAAGTATAAAATGCATTGAAAAAGCCCTGGATGCTTTCCAACTAATCAAGATGGGGATGACCCCTGCTGCAGCAACTCTGGGGGTGCAGCTCAGTACTGGTGAAGCACCACAGTAAAAGAAGGAGGCAGAGCCTGGCGGCAGATGGGCAACACCAAGGAGTGACTGGAGGCAGTGCTGGGGGTGCAGCTCAGTACATAAGCTGGTATTAGTATCTGGTGAGATGGGGGAGATGGCAGACAACTCTGGAGGTGGCTCTGAAGTCCATCAGAGCAGCTCATCTTGAAAAGGAATCTACTAGTGGAGGACCTAATGGGCCAGCCCTGGCTGGGCTCTATCCTGCTACAGGAGCCATGTCAGAAGGCAGGAGGAGGCCCTAGCGCAGTCCCTAAGTCTAGTGCGCATGTGCAGTGGCCATTTTCCCAGTGATTTCCATAGTACGCATTCCCAAAATGTTAGGAAAATTGTCACTGCTTCATTTTTCTGGTGATTTCTGCAGCACTGCTGCTGCTGATGTGGGACTCTGGAGGGTATTGAAAAAACTGGGTACAGGGTGTGAGGTGTGGACCCCTCTGGAACCCGGGGGGCCTGCGTGCACCACACACACTGCTCCCATTATAAATACGTCAGTGGGACAAGCAGGTTCAATTAATTTACCTCCAAACAAATGTAAATCCATCTTTCTTGAAGTCAGAATGAGGTCAGCGGTTGACCGAAAGTGACCTCACCGCTGACCACAAAGTTCCCACCATTGGTTACAATGGAGCGCATAAGCGCTACATTGTAACACTGCCGTGTGCCGCCTGTCAGACAGTACAGGAGCACACAGCCGATCAGGAGGGTGCCACAACGTGGCGCTCCCTGATTGGCTGAAGAAACCCACTTCGACATCAGTCAGAGGGGGTTTCTGGCATTCGGGGAAAGGGGTCCCATGTGAAAACATGGGTCCCCTTTCAGTTCGTGGTCGGGTGTCCCGTTTTTTTATTTTTACAAGTACGTGGATTACAAATGGATTATCCGAGGAGCCCTCTACACTGGATTTGGTGAGTAGGATTTTTTCAACAGGTACACCATGGATTCTACTGGAGAAGAGGACGACCCTCGTGTGAACATAAGGTAAGTATGTGTATATGGTGGTGTGTATGTATGCATTAAAGTTATACTTTCAAGGTGTGTGTGTAATGTCTTTATTGGGGTATTTTTTTAGTAGTAGTACTACAGGTACCAGCGGGCCCGGTTTTCCGCCGCATG
This sequence comes from Pseudophryne corroboree, assembly GCF_028390025.1. Taxonomy (NCBI): domain Eukaryota; kingdom Metazoa; phylum Chordata; class Amphibia; order Anura; family Myobatrachidae; genus Pseudophryne; species Pseudophryne corroboree. The sequence continues at coordinate 312,170,640 of NC_086450.1, read as the reverse complement.
CTGGTGCTTGTGGTTCTCCAAGTACCAGCTTGCGGGGGAGGCTTGCTGGGACTTGTAGTACTGCTACTAAAAACAATATTCATTACTTTCAACAAAGGCTATCAGCCCCTCATCCGCAGCCCATTGGATGGGGGGGACAGCCTCGGGCTTCACCCCTGGCCCTTGGGTGGCTGGGGGGGGGACCCCTTGATTGAAGGGGTCCCCACTCCCCCAGGGTACCCCGGCCAGGGGTGACTAGTTGGATATTTGATGCCACGGCCGCAAGGCACTGTATAAAAGTGACCCCCGGCAGTGGCATTATCTGTCCAGCTAGTGGAGCCCGGTGCTGGTTTCAAAAATACGGGGGACCCCTACGCTTTTTGTCACCCGTATTTTTGGAACCAGGACCAGGCGCAGAGCCCGGTGCTGGTTGCTTAAATATGGGGGAACCCCTGTCAATTTTTTTCCCATATTTTTGCAACCAGGGCCGGCTCAAAGAGCCCGAGGCTGGTTTGGCTTAGGAGGGGGGACCCCACGCAATTTTTTTTTTAAGTTTAAACATTTTTTATTTTTTTTACAAGGTGCACAATGAAGCCCTGCACGGATCTCTCAGATCCGGCCGAGATTCATTGTATTAAAGTCGGCAGTGTTTTACAAGTCACTCACGTAAAACACTGCCTAAAAAAACGAATGACATCGACATCGGAAAAACCGAAAATGCAGAATACGGCAGCTTAGTAAATTAGTCGTAATCAATTCAAAAAGTTGCATATTTACACTTTCGATGTCATTCGTGATTGAACTTTGACCTCAAAAGGGAAAATACGATTCTTAGTAAATTTACCCCCTTGTATATCCCCATTGCTGCAAGGTGTAAAATGTGTGACATTTTGTACATTTGTATACACATTTGCAGTAAAAATTGTGCCCTTTTAGAAAAAATGCTGAGTGGTATCCTACTGCACATGAGCCCCGTGACGTGGAAACCACTCAGCATTGTTCACCTCTAAGCATTTTATGCTCTTCAGATTTCAAGATAAATAGCAATACACTCTCTGAGCAACAGCAAATGTTCTATGCACAGTTTTTAGCTAATATTTGTATTGTTGACTTATTACTAGCACCTGCAATAAGTAACTACATTTAAAAAGTTAAATTTGGCAGTTATAGAAGAATAAAGTCACAGTATAAGCAGCTACTTTATATTTACACTAATTGCTTTAAAGCAATTTTCTCAACTCAGCTTACGTTCCATGAACAAATATAAGTATAGATCTTAGTAGTAAATCCATCTGACCTGTATTCTTTGCCATAGTACTAAAAAACATCTTGAACCTGCTGTATCAGCCTCAAAATCATAGTGTTAAAATGTAAGTACAAAAAATTCTAAATGTATTTTTTATTATTTAAAACCATTTATTTATATAGCACACACATATTCCACAGCACTTTACATATAATATGTTTGCCGTTCACACTAGTCCCTGTCCCAGTGAAACTTACAGTCTATATTACCAAATGCACACTCACACACTTACACACTAGGGTTAATTTTAGTTGGGAGCCAATTAACCTACCAGAATATTTTAGGATTGTGGGAGAAAACCAGAGAACTCGGAGGAAACCCACGCAATCAGAGGGAGAATGTACCGTACCACATTCACCGGTTGTGGCCATGGGGGTAGTCAAACCCATGGCCTCAGTGCTGTGATGTAGCAATGCTAACCATTACACTGTCCGTGCTGCCTAGGAGGACATAAAGTGTGAATTAGGAATAGATTAACCATTTAATGCTTTCAACTACAGATTAAATATCTGCCCCAATTAAATACAATTAAAGGTGTATTTACTAAAGGTTGAAAAGTAGAATGAAACTGTAATAAAGCATTGCTAATAGAAAAAAATTATGTACATAGTGCAATCACTGCTAAATTATTAATTGGCCTTTCCCAGATCTCCTCCCAAGACTAGAACTACATGTGGTGCTGCCTCTATAGCAGGAACGTGCGGTGAGCTAAATGGCTCAGGAGGCACTGGCTGACCCCAGAGCCAGATTTACATGCAATATATGAGCCAAAGGGTACATCTGGGCATTATACACAGGTGAAGCATTATAAACTCCTAGAAATTTGGTGAGTTTTGATTTGAGATGAGCGGAAAAGATAAGCAGGAGAGGCACTGCCTCACCTGCCATAGACTTTTTACCCCAGAGTTTGGGCTATAAAAATTATTAGAATAATGCAAAGAAGATATTTCAAACAAATTATTAGTATTTTTCATATACTTTAGTCAGTCAAAACTATGGTTTAAACGTAAGAATGACAAGAAAGGCTCTGCCTCACCTGCCTCACCCCACGTCACTGCTCTATAGGACCCAGAGGTGACTGGAGCCCTGTTCTGAGCTGGTGCATGTAAATTGGACATTGCTGAGCCCCTTCACAAATTTTGCAATATGGGCTGATGAATTATTGTTCTGCCTCTGCATTCTAATTTGATGGAAAGCTAAAGTAACTTTCAATTAGTGTGGAAGCATTAGGCAGGAGAAAAAATGAAGCAGCACTTAATATCTGTCTTTTTCGCCTATTCTGGTGAGGTGTGCTGGCTACGGTGACATAAACCCCCAACTGGCTCTACATAATAACTAGACTTTTTGGTGCCCTGTGCCAGAAAGTGAATTGGTGTCCCTCATATTTAAAATGGGGATTTGTGCACACTGAAGGGGTGTGGCTTTATGGGGATGGGGCGTGGTCACAAAATAATACCAATTGATATTACGCAAAACAGTAGTCTCCATTATTCAAATGATGCCGCACAGTAGTGGTAATTATACATATTACACCAGGTAGAACCCCTTATAGTCATTATGCCAGGTAGAGCCCCCTTTTACACATTACACCACAATAAAGCAGAGCCCTGTCATACATTACTCCAGGTAGAGACCCTTTTTACACATTACACCAGGTAGAGCCCCTTACACACATTACACCAGATAGAGACCTTCTTTTACACATTACTCCAGGTATAGCCCATTACATACATTATGCTAGGTAGAGCCCCCTTCTACATAATGCCAGGTAGAGCCCCCTTTTACACATAACACTAGGTAGGTGCGGGGGGAGTGCGATGTGCCGGTTCTCCACCCACAGTGCCTATGCACTGTGGGTCAAGCACACTCAGCACATAGCTAGTTATGGCCCTGTTCTAAGGATGTGCGGTGAGGTAAATGGACAAGGAGGCACTGGCCAGTACCAGAGTCAGATTTACACACAATATATGAGCCCAAGGGTTCACATACACAGGTGGAGCAGTATATACTGCTGGAAATTTGGTGAGTTTTGATCAGAGATGTAGGCAGGGAACAAGGTAGGCAGGGGAAGCACGGCATCAACTGCCATAGACTTTTTACTCCAGAGCTTTGACTATAAAAATGATTAATATAATAAATGAAAATATTTCTAATACATTCTTTGTATTCATCATATACTTTATATAGTCAAAATTCTGGTGTATGCGTTAGTATGACAGGAAAGTCTCTGCCACACCTCACCGCACCGCACGTCACCGTGCTTTTATACATGTTCAGTCCAAATAGTATTTCTAGACAAGTGCTAAATAGTCTTAATAAGATAGTAACTAATAACATTAGTTCATTTTCTGCTTAAAATCTTGGGTGCTACTTTGATGCTATGTTTCATAACCTTCAGTATTGCTTCAATGACTTTGTTTTATTTTATTTTAAAATATCTGACTTTTAATAAGTAAAGGTTGTCTTTCTGACAAAGACAATAGAGGAGTTGCTTAGTCTGGATATTTTTTTAATGTTCTTTTGTGCTACAGTACATCCAAATATGCCCTTCTTCCAACAGCTTAAAGATCTAGGCAAAAATAACTATATTGACCTTTTTGCATCTTCATTATGATGATTAATGAACAAAGTTAATTTAACAGGACAGAGCAATGTAGGATACCATTCGTTCTCATTCTGCTCATTCCGTACAAAACTGTAAACTGATAGAAAAAAAATGTCAATATAATATGCAAACACATGAAAATATATACTGTGCATAAAAACATAAACTTCCAAAGTTTATAACATACAGTTTAATTACTAAAATAATATGTAAACAATTGTAGCAGGCAATGCTATTACTGATAATTTTAATTAGCAATTCTCTAACCTTCAGTGTCATCCATGGTCAAATTCTAACAGCCACTAAAGCACAAATGAAAAGGTCAAAAAGTAGAACTAATTTGAAACTGAATCATCATTGTCTTGAATCATTAGGTAGACCAGTGCTATTGAGCTACAGTAAATGTACTCCTGAGATTAAGATTCTGATAAGGTCTAGTAAATGTCATATTGTACAAGATTGTGTCATGTCTATTCTTAGCAAGGCAAAAAGGAAATCTTTAGGGAAAAAAATGTTGTGTTGAGAGTTTTCATATAAATGTATCTTTAATGGAAACTTTTCACAACATGCATAGTCTTATACTCTTTTTAATAGAAGTATGATTGTAACTGGCTCTACATAATAAGAACAATACTACTACTATTACTACTACTACTACTACTACTAATAATAATAATAATAATAATAATAATAATAATGATACTAATAATTTAACACTTATCTGAAATTCTATGTACTAGTTTTCAGTTTAAATGTCTTAATGTTTTTTTTATTCAATGCTTGCTATCAAGGGGTGGGTCAAACAACAGACAGCTGAAAATTATAGCAGTCCGCAACATCAGCTATCAGTAGGAGAGCAAGTCTCAGCAGTCATGTTACAAGCTCCTGTGTTGTTCATACCAATGCTGTGCTTTTTCAAATCATCAACTGCAGTGCTGCTGCTATTAATTTTCCTCCTGCTGACTTTGACTCTGACATATGAGAGTTACCTGTCATGCCCAGAGACAGGTCCCTTGCTGCTTCAGATGCAGAAGCAGCTGCTGCTCCAGCTTTTGAATCATAGGCATAAAAAGGAGTGAATTGAAAGAAATAGCTTTATGGAACTGCCCATGTTATTGGTTTGTTAATATTAACAATGGTATCCAAGTAACTAGCTTCATCACTGTGAGGCTAGCACTGTTGGGTATGTTTTGTTGTTGTATTTTGTAGTTCTGTTTTGTAAAAAGAACAAAGAAAACATAAGTTTGCAATGACAGAAGAATATTAATGTTGAAAACAGAAAGGGTGATAACACTTAGGGGACCTAATCAAATTCTACACAGTCTAAATAATTCATTTTGCTCCGTTTTTACCCTTAATAATTCAAATAGGTCACACACAATGGAATGAAAACAATTTCACCAAAGTATTGCTAATAAAAGTATACTGTACATGTATTGAAGAAAGTGTTAGAACTCTTGAACTTAGAAGTAAACAATTATTTGAGCCAATAGTATTAGGATATTAAATTACTATACTGTAAGACTTAATTTATGAATCAGTATTTTTTTAAATTATATTTTTAAGTTAATGCACACTGTGTGTGTATTGCCTTTAAAAATGAGATACAGCTTTGAATTCAGTCTCAAAACCATTGAATAATAAATAAATCCCTTAATGTTTAAATTGCATTACCATAAGGCCCATTTCTTGCTGCTTCTGATCTGTGTATCTCAGGTTTGTGTAAGACAACAAAACTAGTTACAGTACAGCATGTAACTGTCTACTAGATGCTCTAAGCTTCAAGAAGCTTAACTTGTAGGCACCATGCATTACAAAATGAAACATTAAAAAATGTAGACACCGTATATTAAGTTGCTGTGGTCAAATATAAGCCAGCTACCCTAAACTTTATCTCTTACTTAATGCACGCTTGAGTGTTACTTAAAGTCATATGTAAGGCACTGCTGATAATTAACATATTCTATACATGCACAAACCCAATTACTTAAGTAGCACTTACCTGATTGATTAATTCTGCTGCATAAATATAATGGCAATGTATTATGTTCCCATGTCATATTTGATAGTGATAAGGGGTGTGATATATAGTTGCACGTGATTGATCACCTCTGACCAGGATGTATTGCTCTGCATATAATAATATTTTTTTTTATATAGCTCTCTTTCTCTAATAGGATTCAAGGCCCTAGACAGATAGAATGAACATAATACAGTACAGAAACAATGAAGTACAGAAAAGCTTTTTATACAATACAGAGAGCATGGAGATACTATATTAAGGTAATGCTTGAGTAAACAGTAAAGTCTTGAGTCTGTTTTTAAAGGATTCTAGAGTGGGGCCTCTTGAACTGTGCGGGGAAATGAGTTCCAAAGAGTGGGAACTACATGGCAAAAAGCTTGAGCCCCGGATTAATTAAGGGAGATTCTAGGTACTACTAAAAATCCTTCATCTACAGATTGCAGTAATTCAGCAGGGCAGTATGGAATCACAATACAATTATATAGACACAGGAACGCACCGGACCCACTTTATTTGTGGACTCCCTTGCGTCCGTGTGTAAACATAAATTCAGGCGCAGTCGTATATTCACATGCAGTGTCAGAGATTAGCTATTCACCACCACTTAAAATTTAATTGCAGCTCCCACTCAGTATCCTGAAGTTTATACCAATATTGAACTAAAAAAGAAATCACTTATGTGAGAGAGCGCAAGCAAATTTTAAACAATTTTATTTTGTATTAAAAATATATAAAAAATTTTTAATATAACATCATTATATGCATGAATTGCTAAATGCCTTTGAAACGTAAGATTGCTATTTCAACACAATAAAACTACCATAGATTAGAACCATGTGTCCATTATTAGTGGATTGATTGACACCACCTGCCACTAGTTTGCAGGGTTATCCACTCCGTTCCTTTTTTGACACTTTGTGGCTAGAATACAGTCCAATGTCCCGCATCAACAGATTCTAAGCTTTTTATCCACAGTAGTGTTATGTTATATTGTTACAGGTGGAACTTCATATATTGTGTCTCTTATTCATGAATTTATTATAGCGGGTATATCCATGGTTAGATTCAAATGGTGTAGATTATATTCATAGATAAACAGACTTATATTCACCTGCAGGGATTTCCTCTCTAAAAAACCCTTGACACTTAGATGGTATTGTGTCTGGTAGTACAGGGATGATAAGGGATTTAGAGGATATATCTCACCTCACCATTCACAGATGTTACTGTTGTCGCTCTGTGTATAGCCGTGACCGGTCACCATAGATTTCTCCTTGTTGCTGTATTCCACATAGAGCTAATTGTACACACCCGTGCAGTGCCCAGCAGGAGCGGAGAATCACAAAGATGATCACTGTTAAAGCCGCCCGGCTTTCCCCTTAACGGAGTAAGTAGATCTTACTGCAGGGTATCCTTAGGTCATATGGCACTCAGCTCACGGCAGCACGCCGCTGGATTTTCCCTTTCTGCTGGCGCCGTCTGACTCCTCTTTACCCAGGCAATTGAGAGCTTTGCAGTGTAAATTTGATCCTCCAGGTGCACGGCCAGGATGTCTGTCTCACAGTTCAATGCAGATTGTTCCAAAGGCACTAGCAGAATGCCCTTAACGCGTTTCTCCGTTATGATATTGTAACGGTTTCATCAGAAGGTAACCATCTATACTGAACACACCTCTATTTAAAGGGAGTCTCCTCCAATCATTAGCTTACACTCATTATCGGAGGCAGGTGTGTTTCAAATGTATACAGGTATATGCAATATGTGGTTAGCTAATTAGCTCTATCCTATAATGTTTGTTGGGAACTACTCCCACAAAGAACATAATACAAATCAATCATATTTTTAACACACAAATTGTGTAAAGCACATGAATATAACATTATTCCTTGCATTACATTCACTAATATCATTTTTCTATTCCATTAGTATATAATAATAATGGCAACACGTGAGAAACATTTTTAACGATCTTTAAATCTATATAGATTATCACACCAGCTATCTGCTATCGGTATAGCTTCATGAGGAAATACACGGACTACCAACCTATCGACCTGGGTTCTAATCCCACATCTGACCATATTCAACCACATAGACTTAAACTATATATAATTCTTATTATTTAGGCATATCTTATTTTTAATATAAACCTTAATCCTTCCACTCCTGGAGTGTATGCTGTAAAGAGTTTTAACCATATTTAACCGGTATCCTATATTCCTCATATAAGCACTTGCCCTGCTTTCTATGGACATGTGTCACAATCTATCTATATGCTTAGTAAATATATAGAGACAGATATAGACAAAAGATATATCCCTCTGTATTACAGGAGATCTTATATATAAACACACATAATATCATAGATATCTATATGTATGTTCTATGGAGACATAAAAAACCGGAAGAGAAAGGGACCAAAAGAAGAAACCAGGGGAAAGCTTAATAGAAAAGAAAAAACCTATCAGGAACATACCCTCATATCAGTACTAGGACTAAAAACCTAGTACTCTTCACCTTTCCCAATACTGTATCATATGTTGTTCATTTCTATATTGTCATTAAGGCCAAGAGGAGACAAAGAACCCAATGAGAAGATCCAGAAAGCCTCTCTCCTACAGAGATGATTGAACCTGTCCCCACCTCGGTCTGTGGTTGGAACATGCTCAATTCCCTGTACTATCACCCCATTCATATTTCCCTTATGTTTATTCTGAATATGTGTGGACAATGAGTGTGTCTTTACCCCCTTAATAATGTTGCGCCTATGCTCTAGGAACCTTACATTCAATTTTCGGGTTGTACGTCCCACATATTGAATTCCACATATGCATGTTATAAGATAAACTACATATGTGGTATTACAGTCAATATGACCCCTAATTTCAAAAACCGTATTATAAGTGTTTGAGTGGAATTGTGTATTATTAGGCCCTATGTATTCACAAGTCATACATCCTGATCGTCCACATCTGTAGCAGCCTTCCTTTCGTGGGATGGAGCTAAGCCAAGTGTCTTTTGATTTTTTGCTTGGAGCAGAATTCACATAATGACTAGGTGTCAAAAAACTCTGGAGACTCCTCGCTTTCTTAAATACAATCTGAGGTTCTGTAACCAGTAGTGGTGCTAGTATTTTATCCGCCTTTAGAATGGACATGTTCTTTTTTAATAGATATTTAATTTCACTTGAGCTAGAGTTAAATTTAGTAATAAACCTAAGCTCAGTGCTTCCACAATCTGTGCTCTTGTTTTTATTGTTTAGTATTAGAAGAGAATCTCTATTTTTAGATTTTGCCTGCCTTTCCGCTTCCTCCAGAATGTCCTCAGGATACCCCTGTTCGCGAAGTGCAACCGTGAGGTTCTGTGCTTGCTGATCATAGTCTGCAATATCTGAACAATTCCGTCTATGCCTCATATACTGGCTTCTTGGTATATTCCTAAGCCACGGTTGATAGTGGCAACTGGAATAGTTCAGAAATTTATTGCAGTCTACCTCCTTTTTATATGTCGAGGTAATAATATTACCATTCTCAATTTTGATGGCAATATCCAGAAAGGAAATATTAGTGCAGTGTATAGTGCTCGTGAGTTTTAGTCCAAACTGATTAGTGTTTAAATATTCCACAAAACGCTTGGCCGAACTAAAGTCACCTTCCCAAACAAAAAACATATCATCTATGTACCTGCCATATAGCACCAGGTCCGCCCCATATGGGCCTGACCAGATGAGAGTCTCTTCAAATAGGCCCATATACATGCCGTGAGCTGAGTGCCATATGACCTAAGGATACCCTGCAGTAAGATCTACTTACTCCGTTAAGGGGAAAGCCGGGCGGCTTTAACAGTGATCATCTTTGTGATTCTCCGCTCCTGCTGGGCACTGCACGGGTGTGTACAATTAGCTCTATGTGGAATACAGCAACAAGGAGAAATCTATGGTGACCGGTCACGGCTATACACAGAGCGACAACAGTAACATCTGTGAATGGTGAGGTGAGATATATCCTCTAAATCCCTTATCATCCCTGTACTACCAGACACAATACCATCTAAGTGTCAAGGGTTTTTTAGAGAGGAAATCCCTGCAGGTGAATATAAGTCTGTTTATCTATGAATATAATCTACACCATTTGAATCTAACCATGGATATACCCGCTATAATAAATTCATGAATAAGAGACACAATATATGAAGTTCCACCTGTAACAATATAACATAACACTACTGTGGATAAAAAGCTTAGAATCTGTTGATGCGGGACATTGGACTGTATTCTAGCCACAAAGTGTCAAAAAAGGAACGGAGTGGATAACCCTGCAAACTAGTGGCAGGTGGTGTCAATCAATCCACTAATAATGGACACATGGTTCTAATCTATGGTAGTTTTATTGTGTTGAAATAGCAATCTTACGTTTCAAAGGCATTTAGCAATTCATGCATATAATGATGTTATATTAAAATTTTTTTACATATTTTTAATCCAAAATAAAATTGTTTAAAATTTGCTTGCGCTCTCTCACATAAGTGATTTCTTTTTCAGTATGGAATCAGAAGCTGCTTCAGGTACCTAGTGCACTGATCATGTGGTCATTGAAAGTCAGTAATCTAATCTTGAAAGTGGCAGTCAGTGGAGGGAGTAGAGAATGGTGTTATGTGGATGGAACAGGGCTGATTTATTAACAGCTTGGCAGCTGCATTTTGTACCAGCTGTAAGCTGTGCAATTATTTTGCTGGGAGACCAAGGTAGAGGGCATTGCAGTAGTCTAATCGAGATGATACAAATACATGTATGACTTTTAGCTCTGATCTTCAGATGGAATGAAGTGCTTTATTCTGAATAAAGTATGTTCCTCAGATGAAAGAATGAGGATTTGCTTGTGGTTGATATTTGATGTTTAAGTGTCAAGCCACCATCCAGGACAACATCACGATTCTGTACATGATTAGTGTTTTGTAATTGTGAACCCCCAAGTGTAAGTACAGTTGGTTGGCTATGCTGCAGTCTTGTCCTTTGATGGTGAGGTCCTATAATAAGAACCTCTGTTTTATCAAGATTCAGTTGCAACTAACTGACACTCATCCACTCCTGGAGTTTAGCTAGGCAGCCATTTAGCATTACAGGTTGAGTATCCCTTATCCAAAATGCTTGGGACCAGAGGTATTTTGGATATCAAATTTTTCCGTATTTTGGAATAGTTAGATACCATAATGAGATATCATGGTGATGGGACCTAAATCTAAGCACAGAATGCATTTATGTTACATATACACCTTATACACACAGCCTGAAATTAATTTAATTAAATATTTTTTATAACTTTGTGCATTAAACAAAGTGTGTCTACATTCACACAATTCATTTATGTTTCATATACACCTTATATACACAGCCTGAAGGTCATTTAATACAATATTATTAATAACTTTGTGTATTAAACAAAGTTTGTGTACATTGAGCCATCAAAAAACAAAGGTTTCACTATCTCACTCTCACTCAAAAAAGTCCGTATTTCAGAATATTCCGTATTTCGGAATATTTGGATATGGGATACTCAACCTGTATTGAGTTTTCAGTACCCAGAGCAAATTACAGATACAGTTGTCTATCAGCTGCATAACAGAGATAGACGAGGCCATAATGTCTGATTATTTCACCCAGCAGTAGCATGTATACTGCAAAGAGCATGGGAGATAGTATAGAACCATGTGGAACACCACATGGCAGTGGTACTGGCGATCATGAATACACTCCAGATGAAACTCTCAGAAACTTGCCAGTGAAAAATTATTTGAACCAGCTAAGGATTGTGCCATCCAGTCCACAGAATTTTTTCAGATGATCAATCAGAATCCCATGGTCCACGTATCAAATGCTGCATAGAGATCCAGAAGGATTAAGATTAAAAATCCCCTCTGTGTCTTGCCATCAGATGATCATTTAACACACACACAAAGGCTGTTTCAGTGCTATGTCTTTTCCTGAATCTGGATTGAAATGGATCATAAATATCATGCTTTGTCAGGCGGGGTTCCAGTTGAGTTGCAATCACTTTCTCAAAACCTTTTCCTAGAAAAGGAAGGTTTGCTACTGGTCTGTAGTTGGTCATGCATCTAAATTAATTTTTTTTAAGGCGAGGTCTAACAATTGCTTCCTTTAGTGGTTCAGGAAAAATGCCCATCTGCAAAGAGTACTGAACTATTTTTACAGATACAGGGCCACTTATGTTCACACACCCTATTACAAGCTTGGTGGAGGCACGGTACAGATCACGGGTATTGGGATGTGGGCAATTTCAGCAATATCTTTTACATCCATTGGGTCAAAGCTGGTCCATGAAGACAGTTGCCTTACTTTGGCAGGTCTTGGCGGTTTGGCGCTCCTTTGATTGCACTGTAGAGATTCCAGCTCAGATGATGGATACTTTATCTCCAAAGAAGTTTGCAAACTCATTGCATCTTGCATGGGAGAGGGTTTCATCAGGATGCAGACACTTGGCTTGCAAAGCATCTCCAGTGTAGGGAAAAGTAAGCTGGCTTATTGTTTGCTTTAATGATCACAACAGTCCCAATATCAAAATTGGAGTCACATTTGGTTTTCTTGTTACAGCTGTGCCCTATTCCAACTAGATCACAGCTATCACATGAACAGGTCCCTACTTACTCTTTGTTTTCATGTCTTTTTATTTTGTTTATCTTTGTCTTTGATTAATCTACAGTATGACCTGGTTTTCCTTTTGTCTGGTACGTTATCAATAAATTATTCTGAATATAAAAAGATCGAGTATGATGAATGGGTGAATTAATGACGGTGTATACTGATGAAGGAGGCTAATGCTAGAGGGGGACATTTTTACAGCATGGGAGAATGATGAAGGGAGATCATGACGCAGAAGGTGAGAATGATAAATATGGACAAGGGTAAAGGGGGTGATTAGTAAAGTTAGAAATACAGTAGGTAAAATATGGAACATGTCTATGAGCAGGTACTTGGAAGAAAAAGTAGGTAAAAAACTTGAAAGAAGATGATGAGGATTATGGAGGAAAATTAATGGTAACCAGCAAAACAGAATGTATCTTAACAGATCAGTGCTAATGCATAATGGGATTAAATATACTAATTACTGCACTCAGTTCCATCATTTACCTCTAATAAAGAAGGTAAGCAGAAAATAGTAAAGCATATGACAAATTAAAAAAATTATGGTTGTTACCGCATTATTTGTGGTGCCTCTTGTCTCTGTTGCAGTGTGTGTGCAAGGGGTATTTTTACTAAATGCTCGATTTTTTATAATTTTTTTTCTTTTTACTCTTCATTGAGTTTTACTCAATGCTGTGTTTCAGGGGCTAAAACACACATTTACCGAAATTTAAATATAAATATAAAAAATTGTGTATGCCCATGAAACACAACATCAGCTTAGATCAATTTTAATTGAGTAAAAATTAAGAAAAATAAAATCTATGAAAAATGACCATTAGCAAATATAACCCCAAGCCTCAATATGCCATGTGGTATGAAATGCCTGACATGAGTGAGCCTCTTTCTATAGTATCTCTAGATATATATGAGATGCGGCTATTAAATATTGAGACTAATACTACAATATACATTTAATTACATTTATCTCCAGTCCCCTTCATTTTACTATCCTTCCGTATCCACACACCACTGCATTCTTATTTTCCATTGGTCAAAGCCATGCTATAGCTCATTATCTGTCAGCTGCCTAAAGAGTGCCAACATTTTTTTCTTTTCCACAGTAACTGATGCAAAATGGATTCCCTTGAGTTGACTTTAGGGAACATAAAGGAGTCACATGGTGTTAGGTCTGGTGAGTATGGAGCATGTTTTAGCACTGCATTGTGTTTCTCAATAAAAATTGCTTCACAGAGAGAGCTGTGTGGGCTGAAGCATTGTCCTGATGGAGGATGAAAACATTTTTCCATGACTCTGGCCTCTTTCTTCTGATTCTTTCCTGCAAAGTTTCTAGAACATTTTTGTAGTAATGGTTATTTACTGTTGTGCCTTCTGGTACACAGTCTGCCAAAATAAGACCCTTGATATTAAAGAAAACAATAAAGATGGCTTTGAATTTGGATGTGCTTTTTTCATTTTTGATGATGGGATTTTTCGAGTGCATGGACTGGTGTTTTGTCTCAGAATCGTACTTGAAGATGCATGTTTTATCTCAGGCAATAACTTTGTCTAAAAAATGTGAATCTGCTTAAAATTTGTTCCAAAATGTCTGTACACATATGCACGTGACATACAATCTGCCCCATAAGACTTGGTTAATATATGGAAAGATTCGATGGCCATTTTGTTCAAGTGAACTAAGCATTTTTATGACCAAGGCCAGCTTCAGGCACATTCCTTAAGAGCAGCTGCCACCAGTTTGACAGCAAATCAGAGCTCGTGGACTGGCAGCAGCAGCTCCTGATTGGTGGCCAGACTGTGAGCTTGGTTGGCTCACAAACTGGCACCTGATTTCAAATACCACTGCCACCACAGACTGGACTAAGGGGCAGGAGAGGTGCACACTGCACTCTCCTCCCATCTGACACACACAGCAATAGCAGTATCTGAACCCCAGTAGTGGGAGAATGGGGGAAGCAGCAGCAGAAGCCAGTGGCGGTAGTAAGCAGCACAACTGGGGGCATCTGTGTATCTGGCACAGTGGGGGCATCTGTGTATCTCGCTGGCAGTGTGCAGGAAGTATGTGTACCAACCACTGTGGGGACATCTGTGTATCTGGCACTGCGGTGGCATATTATGTGTATCTGGTACTGTGGTGGCATATTATGTTTATCTGACACTGTGGGGGCATATTATGTGTATCTAACACTGTGCTCTCCTCTCCAGCAGTGGAAGCATGGAGCAGCAGCAGAGGCCAGCAGTGATGGTAAGCATCACTACTGGGGGCAACTGTGTATCTGGCACTGTGGGGGCATCTGTTTATCTGGCACTATAGGGGACATATGTGTATCTGCCACTACTGGGGGAATATTATGTGTATCTGGCACTGTGGGGGCATATTATGGTATCTGGCACTGTGGGGGCATATTATGTGTACCTGGCACTGTGGGGGAATCTTATGTGTATCTGGCACTGCGGGGGCATATCACAGTATGTGTATCTGGCACTGTGGGGGATTATTATGTGTATCAGGCACTGTGGGGGAACATTATGTGTATCTGACACTGTGGGTGGATATTATGTATATCTGGCATTGTGGGGCATATTATGTTTATCTGGCACAGTGTGGGCATATAATGTGTATCTGGCCCAGGGGGGGATATTATGTGTTTCTGGCACTGTGGGGATATATATTATGTGTATCTGGCACTGCACTACTAGGGGCATATTTGTATCTGGCACTGTGTGAACATATGTGTATCTGGTACTGCTGGGGTCAGTATGTGTATCTGGCACTGCACTACTGGGGCATATGTCTGTCTGGTAATATTGGAGGCATATATGTACCTGGAACTGCACTACTTGGGGTGTATGTGTATCTGGCACTGCACTACTGGGGTCATTATGTGTATCTGGCACTATACTTGGAATATCATGTGTAAGGAACACTACTGTGGGCATTATGGGGGTAATTCCAAGTTGATCGCAGCAGGAAATTTTTTAGCAGTTGGGCAAAACCATGTGCATTGCAGGGGAGGCAGATGTAACATGTGCAGAGAGAGATAGATTTGGGTGGGGTGTGTTCAATCTGCAATCTAAATTGCAGTGTAAAAATAAAGCAGCCAGTATTTATCCTGCACAGAAACAAAATAACCCACCCAAATCTAACTCTCTCTGCAAATGTTATATCTGCCCCCCATGCAGTGCACATGGTTTTGCCCAACTGCTAAAAAATTTCCTGCTGAGATCAACTTGGAATTACCCCCTATGTGTAATGCTGCTAATTGTGTGTTTAGAGGGTGTGTGAAAATATATATATGTATAGTTTGATAATATAAAGTCACGAGGCCAAGCCCACTTTCTCAGGAGTGTGTGCACTGAAGGTACTTCAAAGAGGGGGGGGGGGGGGGGGGTTCAAAATTTCTCTTTCAGAGTGCTAGTAGGCCTGGAGCCGGCCCTGTTTATGACTCATGAGAAAAACACAACTACTTTAAATACTGTGTGGCATCAAACTATCTGAGTAAGAGGCGTGAAACATGCAAAACCATTTTGGGATAGTCCAAGGTCAATGTTTCCCAATACCATTTTAGCTTATGTAGAATGGTTTATTTTTTTACAAGCAGAAAAAGGGAATGCAGATGTACTCTTCAAATATTACTATTCAGAATTGTAATACATTTTGAAATTTAACATTAAGTGAGGTTATTTGCATAATTTTTGTCCAAAATTATTGGCCTTCCCACCGCATCCAGGTAACCTCATCATCAAGTAGGTCCCAAACATTCTAAAGGTTCAAGTCCAAGGCATGGGACACCCCCAGGCTGGCCAAACCAAACCACCCCAAGGCACTTTATCAAGTAAAGTGTTAAGATAGTGTCAGATATGAAAAAGTAGCTACTATATGTTAAGAGTGTTACATGGGTGATAGAGAATAATAAATGTGTAACAAGTGTTACATTGATAACCAAACAAAAATGGTGCTGTAGAGTGCTAAAATAAGTGTTAATCTGTAGTGTTCCGAAGCAGCCCAGCCAAACCAATTCACACCAATTTACAACCCAAACTCTGCCCAATGTGGATATACTATATACATTTAGGCAGGTCTTAACATTAATAGTACCTTGTTCAATGTGCAGACAGAAAATGCAAGGGTTCCCACTTAAAAACAATCAGGGTCAGGTGGGAATGGTGCCAATCCAGGCTGAAGGAGTCTCTACCGTCAAAATGCACATACTGTATACACAATATGGACTATATAGGGGTGCTAGATTGCATACTCTAACTGTACATAATAAGAGGTGCTATCATTCTTGGACTTGTAGTGCCACACACTGAAAAAAAGCAATGCAGGTGCACTCTTCAAACATTAATAATCTTATTTTTTTTTACAAGTACAGTCTCATTATTTAACACACACACACACGCACAAAATTCAATCCAGAAAGTAGAGACCATTTGCACATTCCTTCCACATACAGTATGTCATTCACCTATATAATTTTATGGTCAGGAGGTCTCCCTAAGCTGTTTTCTAAATGCTCTGTGAGTGGCATGCTGTTCTTTGCCTCTTTTTGGCAATATGTGAGCCGTACAATACAAATTTGGAAATGTAATATGGTCCAAGTTTCCAGAGGTCTATGATTTCAGCCGATATTTCCTGTATTTTTAAAGTGGCAATCATTTACAGGGCAAAACCAAGTTAGTTTTCCTTGTAAATGATTACTACTTAAAAAATACGGGCAGTCTCGGCTGAAATCCCTGACCTCTGCAAACTCAGACCCTATTAAATTTCTCCATCAATCTCTCCGACTATGTAGTGAGGAGTGTTATTAGGTGCACAGAAACGAGACCTACCAAAATTTATCATAAACTAAAGCAGGTATATAGTGATGTGAGAAAGTGTTCAATAATCTATGAAGAAATGTGCATGTTACAATTTTGAGTGGGAGTTTTTTAATCATCCATACTATAATCTGGACCTTGCTCCAAAGTATTTACTAAGTTCTAAGAGTTCTTTGGCAGAAAATGTTTTGGAAGTGATGAGTTGAAGCATGCAGTCAACCACAGGATCGCAGCTGAGTACAGCAAAGGGATTTTAAAGCTCATGAACAGATGTGATAAATGGTTAAATGAAGGAGGTGATAATGTGGAGAAATAACATGGAGAAATAGACAACGGTACTCTGTGTATTACAGCCAGTGTTTACTTACTGAATTAGTGTGTCCTGATGAAAAATATATGTTCTTTGAAACATTGACAATACACACAGAAGTTTTATTTCTTCGGTCTCTGAGTGCAGCCTTCTTTGATTGCTCTACTTATGGGGATACCTCTCTTCTAAGGAAAGGCACCAGAGCCATGTATGTGTTGGTTAAATCACAGAATTGCTGGTTCTCCAGTCCTAGGGCCATATTCAATTTATCGAACTGCGCCACACGTTTTCGGGTGAAATGTGTTTTCGGTGCATTCGGCCGATAAGTATTACTTTCGGTTTCGTCTTTGCGCAGGTATCCAATTAGCAACGACTTAACGCCCCCTTCATCCGTTAACTGTCCAATCGGCCGTATATGGGGTGGTGCCATATATCACTATATAAAAGGCTGTTTTTCCCGCCGCAGTTCAGCCTCCACGGTGCATAGCATATATGTTTGTTATATGTGGAAGTACTGCAGTGCCAAGAAGCCAGCAGCCAGCAGCCAAGAAGCCAGCAGCAAGAAGACATCAGCCAAGAAGAAGCATATTTTTCTTGCATGTTTGGACTGGTTTTGGTAAGTGGCATAAATCTGTGTTGTCCGTCCACCTGCCCATCCGAACCTGCCATGTGGCCACATGGGCCACCCGTTATCCCCCTTGTGCCATGTGGCCCCCGGGGGCCCCGACCCCCACCCACCTGTCTGAGCTTGCCATGTGGCCACATGGGCCCCACCCCGTTATCCCCTCTGTGCCATGTGGCCCCCGGGGGCCCCGACCCCCACCCACCTGTCTGAGCTTGCCATGTGGCCACATGGGCCCCACCCCGTTATCCCCTCTGTGCCATGTGGCCCCCGGGGGCCCCGACCCCCACCCACCTGTCTGAGCTTGCCATGTGGCCACATGGGCCACACCCCGTTATCCCCTCTGTGCCATGTGGCCCCCGGGGGCCCCGACCCCCACCCACCTGTCTAAGCTTGCCATGTGGCCACATGGGTCCCACCCCGTTATCCCCCCTGTGCCATGTGGCCCCCGGGGGCCCCGAACCCCACCCACCTGTCTGAGCTTGCCATGTGGCCACATGGGCCCCACCCCGTTATCCCCTCTGTGCCATGTGGCCCCCGGGGGCCCCGAACCCCACCCACCTGTCTGAGCTTGCCATGTGGCCACTTGGGCCCCACCCCGTTATCCCCTCTGTGCCATGTGGCCCCCGGGGGCCCCGACCCCCACCCACCTGTCTGAGCTTGCCATGTGGCCACATGGGCCCCACCCCGTTATCCCCTCTGTGCCATGTGGCCCCCGGGGGCCCCGACCCCCACCAACCTGTCTGATCTTGCCATGTGGCCACATGGATCCCACCCCGTTATCCCCCCTGTGCCATGTGGCCCCCGGGGGCCCCGAACCCCACCCACCTGTTTGAGCTTGCCATGTGGCCACATGGGCCCCACCCCGTTATCCCCTCTGTGCCATGTGGCCCCCGGGGGCCCCAACCCCCACCCGCCCGTCCTTAGTGCTGCATGTTCTATCATGTTCAATGTACTGCTGCATGTTTACTTCTGTTTTTAAAAACAGCGTTTAGAAGAATGTCACGTGAAAAGAGACAGAGGCCAAACCCTTCTCCAGTGTCTTCAAATCCTGTTAGTGATGAGGAGTGGCAGCCTGAGCCAAGACAGACTTCAGGGTCTATGCATCATCAACAGACACAGGTATTTTTTTTAAAAAACCAGTGGTTCACAAACTCCTCCACCAATCCACCATATCCATCCATCCATCCCCACCCCTCCACACGCATGCACCCACCCCTCCACACACATGCACCCACACCTCCACACACATGCACCCACCCCTTCACACACATGCACCCACCTCACCATCCCTCCACTCACATGCACTCACCCCTTCACACACATTCACCCACCCCACCATCCCTCCACTCACAAGCACCCACACCCACCATCCCTCCACTCACATGCACCCATCCCTCCACTCACATGCACCCATCCCTCCACTCACATGCACCCACCCCTTCACACACATTCACCCACCCCACCATCCCTCCACTCACAAGCACTCACACCCAACATCCCTCCACTCACATGCACCCACACCCACCATCCCTCCACTCACATGCACCCACCCCACCATCCCTCCACACACATGCACCCACCACAACCAATCTTTTTATTATAATGTTGTAACTTTTGTTTTTTTACAGGGAAATAATGAGGATACTGACACCTCTGAGGCTGAGGTACCTGCTCACTCGAAATAAAAAAAAAAATAAGGCTATCCGATCTGCCAGATTTAATAATGCAGAGAATGATGCATTAATAGATGGTGTGGACAAATTTTATGAAAAGCTTTTAGGTCATCGCTCTGCTAATACTCATCCGAGTGAAAAGATGAAAATTTGGCGGAAAATTGCAGATAATGTTACTGCAGTTTCTGGTGTAGTCAGAGAAGTAGATGTATGTAAAAAAAGATACAGTGATTGCAGGAGATGCACCAAGAAAAAAATGGCTAAAGAGCATAATTATAAAAAAGGTACAGGTGGAGGACCGCCGTTGGACATAACTTGGCTGCCCTGGGAAGAAAAAATCATGCACAGAATGAATCCGGCTATGATTCAAGGCTTGCCAGCAAGCATAGATAGCAGCATTTCCAGGCCTGCTATAAGCACAGGTAATAATTCTAACCAAACCACCACCCATCCCCATTTTTATTGTCTTTCATTTAACATTTTTTGGGGTCATTATTATCAAAAAAATACAGATATAAGAGAATCGATGGAAAGACATCAAGGTCCATCAACAAGTGGTACTGCTCACAGACACTCTCGGCCTTCAGTCTTAAGTCAGGCACAAAGTAAGTATGTGAAATAAAAATTGTATCCTAATGTAAAATTTTTATTTTTTACTAATGTATTATGTTCTAAAGGTGGAATTCATGAAAAAACTTGTATGGAGAGTCAACAAGGAAGACCAAGCAAAAAAATTCGCACTGCAGAAGTAGAAAAAAGGGCAAAATCCCATCACCCTAAACAAACCAGGATGGCATCAATGGTCAGCAGAATACACAGTGAAGAAGGTATTTCAAAAGTCATGTATAATAAACACAAGTATTCCAAACCACATTACAAGTTGTGTTTAAAAATGCTGCTCCTGTATGTCATATTTAATATGGATTAATATATGTCAGACTATTTTGAATGGTAAGAAAAAAAAGCTTCAAAAGCCGGCCAAAAGTAAACTTCACCTCATTTTCAATAAATAAGAGTACCATGTATTCACCACCAATTAAACCAAATAAAACAGTAATAACTAATGTGACACAAGATATAACGTATATTTTGGATTATCTGTCATTAATCCATACCAATTTTTTTGTATAGGTTTTTTTTTTTTTTTTAATCTAAAAAAAAAAATACAATACTTCAGACTTGCCTTAGTATTAGGGTGATTAATATTTATGCATAAAACTCCCTTTAATACAGTTCCCATTGAAACTCATCGACCAAGACAAGTTCAGGTATCTGGTAGCGGGAGTAGACAAGCCACAGCTTCAAAATCTTCAAAAGGTCAAGGTAATTACACTATTACCAGATAATATCAAGCAATGTTCTTCTCAGCAATAAAGTAGTGTACATTGCATTCATTTTCTTTAACAAAAATTGGTATACCTCTAATGCCCTAATTACCAAATTTAGGAGAATCACAGCTTTTAAGTAAACTCGCTGAAAAAATGGCATCAGCTGCTGGAACATCTACCAAAAAGACAAGTAAAAGTCAAGGTAAATCTATTAGTTAAATAATTGAGTACGATTTAAGTTTGTAGTAATGATGGAAACTAAAACTGTTTTGCAAATTAATCTAATTAAACTTTCTTACTAAGCAGGTAGATTGACCATGAGTCAACTGACAAGTGAGGATGTGAGAAGAAATGAAAAAGCTGTAAAAAACATCCAAGCAGATCAGACACCAGTAAATTTAATTCATAAAAAAATTTCTGAAAAATTGACACCCTCACATATTCTGGAAAGCAGCTCCGCTGCCATATTGGCGAAAACCCAGGACCCACAGCCCACTGCAGAAGGTAAAATTTCAAGTTTGGACCATATCCTGAAATTTTGATGCAACCACCAATACTATTTAATGCGAAAATGCAAGTTGAGTACCCCAATTTTACAATGTTTTACGGAAATAATCATGTGCCAATATGCTTCGTGACAACTATGGTTTAAAAAAATGTGAGGGTGTATGACCATTGCGTAACATTACACACCATTCTGCCAAAAGTAGGGTGAGATCATCTGTAATATTTCTCTGATTGACATGCAGTTGCTCTGGCTTTGAAAAATGTAATGGAACATCACAAGTTATGTTGCACACTTGAGTAACTGAGAACAATGTATATGGGGATTAATTCCAAGTTCATTGCAGCAGGAAATATATTTGCAGTTTGGCCAAACCATGTGCAGTGCAGAGAGAGTTAGATTTGGGTGGGGTGTGTTCAATCTGCAATCTAAATTGTAGTGTACAAATAAAGCAGCCAGTATTTATCCTGCACAGAAACAAAATAACCCACCCAAATCTAACTCTCTTTGCACATGTTATATCTACCCGCCCTCCCCATGCAGTGCACATGGTTTTGCACAATTGCTAAGAAACTTGCTGATGCTATCAACTCATAATTACCCCCATTGTAAAAAGCAAATCGAACCTACACATTTGAAGCGTATTCATGTACTTGCTGAAAACACATATTTAATGTAATGTATTATGATTAATATTTTTAAAATTTTCTTCAATTGTAGATTTAATTTCCACTTCTCCTTCAAGCCCAATAAATGAGCCATTTCAGGAACCAGAACAAGAGAGTACAAGATTATCTGACGTACATACCAACACATCAGAGGAGCTGATTGATTCTGCCACATCAATTACTGCTGCATTTTCCCATGAGGAAGATGTCGAACCTTTAGATGTTCCTGATAGGACACAAGTTTCATCTCCTATAGGTACAGTAATGTGTAACTAGTGTATTCCAATTTTTTTATTTTTCTAAAATGTGAACTATATGCAAGTATGACTGAATAATATTTAATTAACATTTTTATTTAATCTATATATTTTTTTATAGAAAGTCAATTTCAAGTGTTGGAGGATATACGAACAGGTCTTTCAACAGGGACTACTGAACGTGTGAATGGCATTGCGAGACAAATGGAGAACAGACAAGAAACCTTCCGTGTAACCGTAGATCACCGTCTCCTAAAGATGGACGAAACACTGGGACGTTTCTCTGAATATCTAAGAGACGTGACAACCTCCACTTCTGCCGTGTTACAGGGCAGAGTCCAAAATAGGTACCATGATTATTGCCTTAAACAAACTTGTGGACAACACTTCGTGCCAGGGAAACAGCCTACAAATCATGCAGACCAGCCATAGC
The DNA here is from genome assembly GCF_028390025.1 of Pseudophryne corroboree. Lineage (NCBI taxonomy): Eukaryota > Metazoa > Chordata > Amphibia > Anura > Myobatrachidae > Pseudophryne > Pseudophryne corroboree. The sequence goes on along the minus strand of NC_086450.1, from coordinate 312,147,449 downwards.
CAAACTGCAGCAAATACATCTCTAATAGCTACACAACTCCAAACTATGAATACTATTATGTTGAAGATGTTGGCTGCTTTGAGTCAGGGACAACACCATCCTGCCATTCAAGAATCATCTCAAACATTTCCAGGTTTTGGACAAGAGGGACAATTACATGGATTGGACTCTGGTGATGTCCATCCGCAAATGCCAACATGTCCTAGTCCTGCTCCTCCTGATAGTGCAACCACACCAGGACCATACACGCAACAACAAAATCCAGATGAATCAAATTGTTAATTCTTACTTGTCCTCTCAAATTGAACCAATGTCTAAGTACTACTTGTTGAGGTTTGCACTTTAATTTTAACGTAATACATTTTACATTTGTTTATTAGGATAAACAAAACTGTATTTGATTGTTTGGCGTCTTGCCTACATGATTTGTTTCTGTGCTTCTGGATGCTTATGTGTGTGCACTGTTAAATGGAGGGATATACACTATACCTATATATTTTTATAGGTATACTATACTAATTATATTGATATTTATAAGAAAAAGTCTTGAACAAATAACTTTTATATAAGTTTATAAAAAAAATTGAAATAAAGCAAACTCAAGTATATTGTTTACAGTTAATTGCCATTTACAAAACAATTTAAATTCATCACTTTAATAAACACATTTAAAAAACCTTAAATTCTTTGATATTGTAAACTTTAAGAAATTTTAAACTTTGCAACCTTCAGTTCATATTTGATCAGAAAGTTTATTTGGTTGTGTTGAATGGATCAAAGAAAAGTCCAAATCAGTGTTCCTGTGAAAAACATAAAGAAGACTAGCCTTAGTCCACACTTGCAACCAAAAAGCTAGCATGTCCACAGAGGAAGCAGGGAGGGGATTTGGGGGATACTCACCAGAAAGGAGACTGAAGGGATCCCTCAACATCAACCTCATTCTGCCAGGAAAGAAGTGGAGAGGCTATCTCACTGCAGGGAAGGATGGATCACAGGAGCCAGGGACAGGTATGTGTGGGCACAAAGGAGACGCCTCTCATGGAGTCAAGGTTAACGCTAGCTGCAAAAAAAAAGAGGGACACACACACACTGGGCTTAGTCCACACTTGCAACCAAAAAGCTAGCATGGCCACAGAGGAAGCAGGGAGGGGATTTGGGGGATACTCACCAGAAAGGAGACTGAAGGGATCCCTCAACATCAACCTCATTCTGCCAGGAAAGAAGTGGAGAGGCTATCTCACTGCAGGGAAGGATGGATCACAGGAGCCAGGGACAGGTATGTGTGGGCACAAAGGAGACGCCTTTCATGGAGTCAAGGTTAACGCTAGCTGCAAAAAAAAAAGAGGGACACACACACACTGGGCTTAGTCCACACTTGCAACCAAAAAGCTAGCATGGCCACAGAGGAAGCAGGGAGGGGATTTGGGGGATACTCACCAGAAAGGAGACTGAAGGGATCCCTCAACATCAACCTCATTCTGCCAGGAAAGAAGTGGAGAGGCTATCTCACTGCAGGGAAGGATGGATCACAGGAGCCAGGGACAGGTATGTGTGGGCACAAAGGAGACGCCTCTCATGGAGTCAAGGTTAACGCTAGCTGCAAAAAAAAAGAGGGACACACACACACACTGGGCTTAGTCCACACTTGCAACCAAAAAGCTAGCATGGCCACAGAGGAAGCAGGGAGGGGATTTGGGGGATACTCACCAGAAAGGAGACTGAAGGGATCCCTCAACATCAACCTCATTCTGCAAGGAAAGAAGTGGAGAGGCTATCTCACTGCAGGGAAGGATGGATCACAGGAGCCAGGGACAGGTATGTGTGGGCACAAAGGAGACGCCTCTCATGGAGTCAAGGTTAACGCTAGCTGCAAAAAAAAAGAGGGACACACACACACTGGGCTTAGTCCACACTTGCAACCAAAAAGCTAGCATGGCCACAGAGGAAGCAGGGAGGGGATTTGGGGGATACTCACCAGAAAGGAGACTGAAGGGATCCCTCAACATCAACCTCATTCTGCCAGGAAAGAAGTGGAGAGGCTATCTCACTGCAGGGAAGGATGGATCACAGGAGCCAGGGACAGGTATGTGTTGGCACAAAGGAGACGCCTCTCATGGAGTCAAGGTTAACGCTAGCTGCAAAAAAAAAGAGGGACACACACACACTGGGCTTAGTCCACACTTGCAACCAAAAAGCTAGCATGGCCACAGAGGAAGCAGGGAGGGGATTTGGGGGATACTCACCAGAAAGGAGACTGAAGGGATCCCTCAACATCAACCTCATTCTGCCAGGAAAGAAGTGGAGAGGCTATCTCACTGCAGGGAAGGATGGATCACAGGAGCCAGGGACAGGTATGTTTGGGCACAAAGGAGACGCCTCTCATGGAGTCAAGGTTAACGCTAGCTGCAAAAAAAAAGAGGGACACACACACACTGGGCTTAGTCCACACTTGCAACCAAAAAGCTAGCATGGCCACAGAGGAAGCAGGGAGGGGATTTGGGGGATACTCACCAGAAAGGAGACTGAAGGGATCCCTCAACATCAACCTCATTCTGCCAGGAAAGAAGTGGAGAGGCTATCTCACTGCAGGGAAGGATGGATCACAGGAGCCAGGGACAGGTATGTGTGGGCACAAAGGAGACGCCTCTCATGGAGTCAAGGTTAACGCTAGCTGCAAAAAAAAAGAGGGACACACACACACTGGGCTTAGTCCACACTTGCAACCAAAAAGCTAGCGTGGCCACAGAGGAAGCAGGGAGGGGATTTGGGGGATACTCACCAGAAAGGAGACTGAAGGGATCCCTCAACATCAACCTCATTCTGCCAGGAAAGAAGTGGAGAGGCTATCTCACTGCAGGGAAGGATGGATCACAGGAGCCAGGGACAGGTATGTGTGGGCACAAAGGAGACGCCTCTCATGGAGTCAAGGTTAACGCTAGCTGCAAAAAAAAAGAGGGACACACACACACTGGGCTTAGTCCACACTTGCAACCAAAAAGCTAGCGTGGCCACAGAGGAAGCAGGGAGGGGATTTGGGGGATACTCACCGGAAAGGAGACTGAAGGGATCCCTCAGCATCAACCTCATTCTGCCAGGAAAGAAGTGGAGAGGCTATCTCACTGCAGGGAAGGATGGATCACAGGAGCCAGGGACAGGTATGTGTGGGCACAAAGGAGACGCCTCTCATGGAGTCAAGGTTAACGCTAGCTGCAAAAAAAAAGAGGGACACACACACACTGGGCTTAGTCCACACTTGCAACCAAAAAGCTAGCGTGGCCACAGAGGAAGCAGGGAGGGGATTTGGGGGATACTCACCGGAAAGGAGACTGAAGGGATCCCTCAGCATCAACCTCATTCTGCCAGGAAAGAAGTGGAGAGGCTATCTCACTGCAGGGAAGGATGGATCACAGGAGCCAGGGACAGGTATGTGTTGGCACAAAGGAGACGCCTCTCATGGAGTCAAGGTTAACGCTAGCTGCAAAAAAAAAGAGGGACACACACACACTGGGCTTAGTCCACACTTGCAACCAAAAAGCTAGCATGGCCACAGAGGAAGCAGGGAGGGGATTTGGGGGATACTCACCAGAAAGGAGACTGAAGGGATCCCTCAACATCAACCTCATTCTGCCAGGAAAGAAGTGGAGAGGCTATCTCACTGCAGGGAAGGATGGATCACAGGAGCCAGGGACAGGTATGTTTGGGCACAAAGGAGACGCCTCTCATGGAGTCAAGGTTAACGCTAGCTGCAAAAAAAAAGAGGGACACACACACACTGGGCTTAGTCCACACTTGCAACCAAAAAGCTAGCATGGCCACAGAGGAAGCAGGGAGGGGATTTGGGGGATACTCACCAGAAAGGAGACTGAAGGGATCCCTCAACATCAACCTCATTCTGCCAGGAAAGAAGTGGAGAGGCTATCTCACTGCAGGGAAGGATGGATCACAGGAGCCAGGGACAGGTATGTGTGGGCACAAAGGAGACGCCTCTCATGGAGTCAAGGTTAACGCTAGCTGCAAAAAAAAAGAGGGACACACACACACTGGGCTTAGTCCACACTTGCAACCAAAAAGCTAGCGTGGCCACAGAGGAAGCAGGGAGGGGATTTGGGGGATACTCACCGGAAAGGAGACTGAAGGGATCCCTCAGCATCAACCTCATTCTGCCAGGAAAGAAGTGGAGAGGCTATCTCACTGCAGGGAAGGATGGATCACAGGAGCCAGGGACAGGTATGTGTGGGCACAAAGGAGACGCCTCTCATGGAGTCAAGGTTAACGCTAGCTGCAAAAAAAAAGAGGGACACACACACACTGGGCTTAGTCCACACTTGCAACCAAAAAGCTAGCGTGGCCACAGAGGAAGCAGGGAGGGGATTTGGGGGATACTCACCGGAAAGGAGACTGAAGGGATCCCTCAGCATCAACCTCATTCTGCCAGGAAAGAAGTGGAGAGGCTATCTCACTGCAGGGAAGGATGGATCACAGGAGCCAGGGACAGGTATGTGTTGGCACAAAGGAGACGCCTCTCATGGAGTCAAGGTTAACGCTAGCTGCAAAAAAAAAGAGGGACACACACACACTGGGCTTAGTCCACACTTGCAACCAAAAAGCTAGCATGGCCACAGAGGAAGCAGGGAGGGGATTTGGGGGATACTCACCAGAAAGGAGACTGAAGGGATCCCTCAACATCAACCTCATTCTGCCAGGAAAGAAGTGGAGAGGCTATCTCACTGCAGGGAAGGATGGATCACAGGAGCCAGGGACAGGTATGTTTGGGCACAAAGGAGACGCCTCTCATGGAGTCAAGGTTAACGCTAGCTGCAAAAAAAAAGAGGGACACACACACACTGGGCTTAGTCCACACTTGCAACCAAAAAGCTAGCATGGCCACAGAGGAAGCAGGGAGGGGATTTGGGGGATACTCACCAGAAAGGAGACTGAAGGGATCCCTCAACATCAACCTCATTCTGCCAGGAAAGAAGTGGAGAGGCTATCTCACTGCAGGGAAGGATGGATCACAGGAGCCAGGGACAGGTATGTGTGGGCACAAAGGAGACGCCTCTCATGGAGTCAAGGTTAACGCTAGCTGCAAAAAAAAGAGGGACACACACACACTGGGCTTAGTCCACACTTGCAACCAAAAAGCTAGCGTGGCCACAGAGGAAGCAGGGAGGGGATTTGGGGGATACTCACCAGAAAGGAGACTGAAGGGATCCCTCAACATCAACCTCATTCTGCCAGGAAAGAAGTGGAGAGGCTATCTCACTGCAGGGAAGGATGGATCACAGGAGCCAGGGACAGGTATGTGTGGGCACAAAGGAGACGCCTCTCATGGAGTCAAGGTTAACGCTAGCTGCAAAAAAAAAGAGGGACACACACACACTGGGCTTAGTCCACACTTGCAACCAAAAAGCTAGCGTGGCCACAGAGGAAGCAGGGAGGGGATTTGGGGGATACTCACCGGAAAGGAGACTGAAGGGATCCCTCAGCATCAACCTCATTCTGCCAGGAAAGAAGTGGAGAGGCTATCTCACTGCAGGGAAGGATGGATCACAGGAGCCAGGGACAGGTATGTGTGGGCACAAAGGAGACGCCTCTCATGGAGTCAAGGTTAACGCTAGCTGCAAAAAAAAAGAGGGACACACACACACTGGGCTTAGTCCACACTTGCAACCAAAAAGCTAGCGTGGCCACAGAGGAAGCAGGGAGGGGATTTGGGGGATACTCACCGGAAAGGAGACTGAAGGGATCCCTCAGCATCAACCTCATTCTGCCAGGAAAGAAGTGGAGAGGCTATCTCACTGCAGGGAAGGATGGATCACAGGAGCCAGGGACAGGTATGTGTGGGCACAAAGGAGACGCCTCTCATGGAGTCAAGGTAGCAGCAAAAATTATATTAAAAAAAAACAAAAACACAAACTTAACATAATTGAAATAGCAACTTCATTCACATCATAACTAATATACAAATTTCATACCTGATGGGATATAAATTTTTTTAAAAAGCCTCCAACTAGTAAATTGAAAAATTGACAAAATGCGCTTCAAACAGCAAACAAGTAAAACCAAATGGCCATATTTTAAACAACAAGGGCCAAACTCAGATGAAAATCTCAAGCACATTCTTCTGCAATAAAAAAATAAAAAAAATTAGTATGATCAGTTTCTAACAAGCACAAACAAATTGAAAGGCAATTAAAAAAACTCACCAGTGAAGAATCCATCTATTAGTGTTTGACGAGTATCACCTCCATCATTCATACCCTCAAGTGATGCTGTGCAAATGTCCGAATCCGGCCAAACACCTGGATCTATATTCTCTGGATATCGGTTTGCAACACAAATGTTATGTAAAATGCAACAAGCATTAACTATATTGCAAACTTTATCCGGAGAATATAACAGCGTACCCCCGGACCTGTCTAAACAGCGAAACCGGGATTTAAGCACACCGAAGGTCCTTTCAATTACACCCCTCGATGTAATGTGCGCTTTTTGGTACATATGCTCAGCATCACTATCGGGATTGGACAATGGGGTAAGAAGCCAACTCTTGTTAGGGTATCCACCATCAACTTTAATAAATAAATGGGTGAAAAAATAAATAAATAATAAACCACAATTAAAAAATTTAAATCAGATTAAAAAAAAAAAAACTCACCCAACAGCCACCCATCCGGCATGTTGCAATCTTCAAAATCACGGAACACGGATGACTGGCTCAAAATAAAGGAATCGTGGGCCGACCCAGGGAAGCCCACAAAAAGATTGGTTATTTTCAATTTGGCATCACACACCATCTGAACATTCAAGGAATGGAAAGATTTTCTATTACGAAAACACTCTTCCATTTGCCTTGGTGGTGCGATCGCCACATGAGTGCAATCTATCGCGCCCAGAACATTGGGAAAGCGTGATTTCTCAAAAAAATCCAATTTGACCTCCCTCCATTCGCTGTCAGTGCTTGGAAAATGAATAAACTGGGTCGTTAATTTACGGAAAGCCGTACAGACCTGAGTTAAAATACGCGACAATGTGGGCTGTGAAAAACCGACTGTTTGGGACAAAACTGGCTGGAAAGTGCCAGACGCAAAATAATGTAATGCAGCCAGCAGTTTAGACATACCACTGACTGCGTGATTAGTGGGCACCCGTGGTTCAAGGTCCGGCTCCATCAAGTCATACAGCATATGGATTGAACGAGAGGATAAGTGAAAGTTCTTAATCACATCCTTCTCAGAGAAGTCTGCCAGCACACGCCTACAACGATAGTTACGTGGGCGTAGGCGTGGAATTGAAACGCGCTCTACCTCACCACCTGGAGCAATTGACTGATCACCTTCCTCACCTGTCCTGTCCTCCTGTGTCACAACAGCAGCCTGGATCATGAACATCCAAACTGTATCAGTGAATGGCTCCATGATTGTAGACAGAGCTAAAAAGTTGTCAAGTAATAAATCCGCAAACTAACCGCAAAAAAACGTATCCAACAGCAGACTGCACAATTGCTGTGTTTCTCCTTGAAGTCCCAAGAAAGGAGTGACAGATTCCTGTCAGAACTGGAGCAATGCATCCTGGGGACTTTTGCATTGCATCATGGGGATTAATATTACAGTAACCAAAATAATTATTTAAAAATGCTTTTAAAAATAAAAAAAAAGATAAATAATAAAAAAAAAACATTGGGCACTCTTTTAAAAAAATAAAACAACTAAACTATTGTCTTTTTGCAGCAAAAAAAAATCTTTAAAATATATTTCACCAACTCAGCAGTAGGTGAAGTAAAATGGCGATAAGTACCCGTCTAAACGGCCGAAAAAAATCGGTTGCGAAAAATTGAATATCATTCAGCGATAAACCTATCTTTAACCATTGAAAATCGGTTACGGGCGAAAGTAAAAACTAAAATACACATATCACCCGATAAACACGTAAATGAATATACCGATAACTTTTCACCCGGTAAAATGATCTCGTGACCGCAAATTAACGGGTCTTAAGACGTTATCGATTTCAATTGAATATCCCCGCTAGTCTCTCTTTCTCTCACGGTGATTTACATGGCATTTCAAGCAGGAGATCGACGGAGAGGGTGTAGGCAGGGGATGCGGTCAAGATGCCGCCGGCCGGAATCCTGGCGGTCGAAATCCCGACGCCGGAATCCCGACCGCCACAATCCCGACCGCCACAATCCCGACATATTCTCCCTCCGTGGGTGTCCACGACACCCATGGAGGGAGAATATAATAGTGTGCCGAGCGTAGCGAGGCACTGTGCCCGCAGCATGGCGAGCGAAGCGAGCCCGCAAGGGGCTGCGTTCCGCTCGCCACCCCTGTCGGGATTGTGTGGTCAGGATTCTGGCGTCGGTATTTCGACCAACTGGATTCCGGCCAGCGGCATTTAGTACTGATCCCGTAGGCAGGGCTCAAGGTTTAGTGAATAGCAGCACTAGCAGTTAAAAATAATTGGTTAGCAGCACTAGCAGCTAAAAAAACTCAAAACTTAAAAGCATTGACTCATTTTGAGTGCACAGTGTACCTTAAGCCAGTAAAGGCAGTGGCACTGTGTCATTGAAAAAATGCTATAAGAGAGCATTGTGTTCAAGGGACACTGTGTAATTAAAAAATGTCATTAGGAGTATTGTGTCTTCTTTTTTAATGGACACTGTGTGTTTCATATTTTTTTTAAGCCATTTAGGAGCAGTGTATTGTATCTTTTGTTACTTAAAAAAACAAACCTTTTTTTTCTAAAACTTGTGTTTGTTCAGAGCCAGTCAGTGGCAATGTGTTAAACAATAATGCTCAGTAGTGGCTGAGCTACAGTACCAAGTTAATAATATAAGCACTGTGAGTCAACAGAAGAGCAGGAACAACAACCAAGTACCAGTGCTGTGGCTGCTGATGAAACAAGCACTTCAACATCTATTAAAGAGTCAGGGCACCTGAAATCAAAACAATTTTTCACAATGTTCAAGAACAAAAATCACCTAATAAAAGAAAGTTTACCCCTGAAAAACATAAAATTGCCAACTTGCCATACACCAAATGCAGTCGCAAGAAAATGCTCAGGTCTTGGCATTTATTTGCATGTGGTGGTTCTAGAACTACTGACAGTTAGGCAGATTCTTCTGTAACCTCACGTGAGGAAAATAACCTTCTCACTCAGAGTCTAAAAAAGGTGTCAATGTAAACTAGGCAAATCAATTCAGAAAAAATAACTGAGGCTGAAGAACAAACTGTGTGTTCAGAAATGTCACAAATCCCTGAGGTGAGTCTAATAGTGTCCAAGAGTGCTATGTGTGAGTCTGACATTTCTGATACTGTACTCATAGAGAACCATCCTTCCACCATTTCTGCACCTGTTGCAAATGTGGGGATGAGCAGCAAGTAAAGATGGTGACATAGAAACTGTGGATGCTACTGTGGAAGTGCAACAGGATGAGGGGGATATTTATGTAGCTGATGCCATTAATGAGGATGTTAATGATAAGGATGTTGTTTGTGTAAGTCAGGCACCAGTGGCAGCAGTTGTGAGCCTGTGATGAAAAGAATGCCATTGCCATGCCTGGGCATATGACCAAAAAGCAATCTTTTGTGTGTGGAATTATTTTTACTCATATCCTGGCAACATTTGTGAAGGCATCTGTTCCATTTTTTAGGTCAAAGTTAGTGGTGGTAGGGACGTTAACCATCTAGGCACTTCCTCCCTGTTATGTAATTTGCAAGCAGGTTTATTACATTTATTTTACAAAATGATGGTCATTTGTAAAATAATAATAAGCAGTCCAGTATCATCTCCCATATATATAATCAGCCCTCACCTAATTATACTCCAAACTGTGATTCATCTGAATTAGGGGATGTTAGTTCCAAAATATTGCAATAATTTGTAAAACTGACCAGCCACTTTACGGTCTTCCCTTATTCTCTGGGGAATATCTGACAAAACTTTTGACTTCTGTACATATGGAAAATAGCGGCACACGAGAAAGTGTGACCACACACATTCTTTATAAACAACAGGCTTTAATCCACAGCACTCAAACATCTCTGGTGCCAATGGTATGTGTTCACAACATTTAAATAAAAAAAAACATACATACTCAGCACTCATCTAACCACACTCCGAACTGTAATTCATCTGACGTCAGGGGATGTTAGTACCAAAATATTGCAATCATTTGTAAAACTGTCCAGCCACTTCATGGTCTTCCCTTGTGGTCAGTCCCTCCCTACATTGGCTTTCAACAATAGGAGCATTGCACTCAGGCATCATATACATTTTAAATAAACAGTATGCTTCTATCATAGGTTTAGGCACTTCCCCTCTCACTTAAAGAGACAAAACCACACCCAAGCATATCAGTTAATCAGTTAATAAACACCTGGGGAATATCTGATAAAACTTTTGACTATGGAAAATAGGGGTGCACAAGAAGGTGTGACCACAAAAATGTTATATAAACAATAGGTTTTAATCCACAGCACTCAAACATCCGCGGTGCCAGTAGTGTCAGTCCCTCCCTACACTGACTTTCAACAATACGAGCATTGCTCTCAGGCATCATATGGATTTTAAATGCACTATAACAACAAGCATAAAAACCTTTGTCTTGTATTGGTAATACAAATATGCATTTGTGAAAAAGAAGTTTTAAATGTTGTTTTATTGTAAGTTTTAAATAACATTTGTCAATTTATTCAGTTTCTGAATTATTTGAATGTTACTTTACAAGTCCTGGGAGTGCTGCGGTTACTTGGAATATTGAAATTTATCTTTTTAAGGCACCTGGGCATGTGATGTACTACTAACTCTGAGAGACGGCTTTATAATTTGCATATACAGGTTGAGTATCCCATATCCAAATATTCCAAAATACGGAATATTCCGAAATACAGAATTTTTTGAGTGAGACTGAGATAGTGAAACCTTTGTTTTCTGATGGCTCAATGTACACAAACTTTGTTTAATACACAAAGTTATTAAAAATATTGTATTAAATGACCTTCAGGCTGTGTGTATAAGGTGTATATGAAACATAAATGAATTGTGTGAATGTACACACACTTTGTTTAATGCACAAATTTATTACAAATGTTTGCTAAAATGACCTTCAGACTATGGGGGTAATTCCAAGTTGATCGCAGCAGGAATTTGGTTAGCAGTTGGGCAAAACCATGTGCACTGCAGGGGAGGCAGATATAACATGTGCAGAGAGAGTTAGATTTGGGTGTGGTGTGATCAGTCTGCAATCTAAATTGTAAAAATAAAGCAGCCAGTATTTACCCTGCACAGAAACAAAATAACCCACCCAAATCTTACTCTCTCTGCACATGTTATATCTGCCTCCCCTGCAGTGCACATGGTTTTGCCCAACTGCTAACAAAGTTCCTGCTGCGATCAACTTGGAATTACCCCCTATGTGTATAAGGTGTATATGAAACATAAATGCATTCTGTGCTTAGACTTAGGTCCCATCACCATGATATCTCATTATGGTATGCAATTATTCCAAAATACGGAGAAATCTGATATCCAAAATACTTCTGGTCCCAAGCATTTTGGATAAGGGATACTCAACCTGCATATATACAGATGTGTCCACTATTACCTTTCTGAAAACAGTACCATGGTAGTAAATTTGGCATGACATATATTCCTTGTGTTTTTGTGCCGTCATATTGTGCCGTGACAATTCGTGACAATTCATAGTTTCACCACTGGGTGGCCAGTGCATCACGTAACATAGCTTTGCACTAACATTGCTGTTAAATTGACACTGTAATCAGTATGGCCAGCTTTAAAGTCTAATTGCTAATTGTGTAGGTGTGAAAATCTCAGTGTGAGAGGGCTTTGAAGTAGAGTCCTTGGGGGGGTACAGATTTTATCCTGGCTCGGGGATGTTACTATCAGTGAAGTGCGGTGGGCACGTCCCTGCTTACTATACAGTATGTTGATCAAAGCACAGAGATGAATGAAGCCTAAAGTGAAATTAAATAATAAGTTAATAAAAACCTTAGTGCTATAGAGTAAAAGAACATATTATAAGATTTTGCAATGATAAAATATTTCCAAACAAAGGGCCTCATTACGAGTTGATCAGACGAAGCTGCTTTTTGCAACCCGTGCAACCAACTAAGCTCCGCCTATAGGGGTTGTTTTTTTTCCCATAGCAAGGCTTTGATCACTTGTGCAGGCCTGTTATGGTAAAAAATGTTGTGCAGTTTCTAAGTAGTTCTGGACTTAGGGGGTTATTACGACCCAATCGCAGCATGTCGTCGTTCGCACAGCTGCAATCGGGTCCCTACTGCACATGCACGACGGCCGCTATGCGCACGCACGGCCGGGAAACGACGCTGGAACCGAAAAAAGTGATCGCTGCAACGATCGCACGAAGATTGACAGGCGGAGGGGGTACCTGGGCATCAACTCACCGTTTGCAGTCGTTTTCGGGGAGTGGTAAGAAAAACGCAGGCGTGGTGAGAGAAACGCAGGCGTGTCCAGGACGGGTGTTTGACGTCAGAGCCAGGATCGAATAGGCTGAAAACGTTGCAGCAGGTAAGTAAGTCACCCCTGCGCTGAAGACACCGCCGGCACTGCCGACACTGCCGGCACCCCTGCTCTGGGGATGCTGCCAGCACTCCTGCGCTGAGGACACCTCCTGCACAGCCGACACTGCCGGCACTTTTGCATTGAGGACACTTCCGACACTCCCACACTGCCGGCACCCCTGACTGCTGACACTGCTGGCACCCCTGCGCTGGGGATACTGCCAGCACTCCTGCACTGAAGACACCTGTCGTACCGAGGACACTTCTGGCACTCCCACACTGCCTACACCCCTGAACTCCTTCACTAAGGACACCTCCAGTACTCCCGCAATGCCGACACTACCGGCACCCCTGCACTGAGGACACCGCCAGCACTTCCCGCACTGCCGACACTCCTGCACTGGGTATACTGCCATCATTCCTGCACTGAGGACACCTCCTGCACTGCCGACACTGCCGGCACCCCTGCATAGAGAATACTTCCGGCACTGCCACACTGCCGGCACCCCTGAACTCCTACAATGAGGACACCGCCCGCACTGCCGGCACTCCTGCAATGAGGACACCTTTTGCACTGTCGACACCCCTGCCCTGCTTTCACACCTATTGCTAGCACTCATGGACTGAGGACACCTCCCGCACTGCCATCACTTCTGCACCAAAGACACTTCCGGCACCCCCACACTGCCGGCACCCCTGAACTCCTGCAATGAGGACACCTCCCGCACTGCCGACACTGCCGGCACACCTGCACTGGGGATACTGCCAGCACTCCTAGACTGAGGACACCTCCCGCACTGCTTGCACCCCTGCACCGAGGATACTTCCGGCACTCCCACACTGCCGACACTGCCAGCACCCCTGAACTCATGCACTGAGGACACCTCCCACACTGCCAACACTGCTGGAACCCCTGCACCGAGGACACTTCTGGCACTCCCAAACTGCCGACACCCCTGAACTCCTGCACTAAGGACACCTCCAGTACTCCTGCACTGCCGACACTGCCGGCACCCCTGCACTGAGGACACCACCGGCACTGCCTGCACTGCTGACACTCCTGCACTGGGGATACTGCCAGAATTCCTGCACTAAGGACACCTCCTGCACTGCCGGCACCCCTGAACTCCTCCAATGAGGACACCGCCCGCACTTCCGGCACTCCTGCAATGAGGACACCTCCCGCACTGCCGACACCCCCGGCCTGCCGGCACACCTATTGCTAGCACTCATGGACTGAGGACACCCCCCGAACTGCTGGCACTTCTGCACCGAGGACACTTCCGGCACTCCCACACTGCCGGCACCTCTGAACTCCTGCAATGAGGACACCTCCCACACTGCCGACACTGCCAGCACACCTGCACAGAGAACACTTCCGGCACTACCACACTGCCAGCACCCCTGAACTACTGCAATGAGGACACCGCCCACACTGCCAGCACTCCTGCAATGAGGACACCTTTCGCACTGCTGACACCCCCGCACTGCCGGCACACCTATTGCTAGCACTCCTGCACTGAAGACACCTCCCACACTGTCAACACTGCTGGCACCCCTGCACCAAGGACACTTCTGGCACTCCCACACTGCCGACCCCCTGACCTGTAATAATTATGTAGACCATTTATTTTCAGTGCTGCTAGTGATTATAGAAAGAAATGGACAAGCCAGCTGCATGTAATTGGAATGGGTCATATTGTCGACAATAAGGTCAACAGTCATTAGGTCGACCAATATTGGTCAACAGGCCATATGTCAACACATCAAAAAAGACAGTACGCAAATGAATAATGCATAGAATTTGCATAAAGGGCCCTTTACCTATCGTACTCATCCTTTCTGCAAATGCTTGAAATATCAAAATTAGACTGCCTGCTTAAATTAATTAATTTTTATCTGTAACATGTACTTCACCCTAGTATTACATTTGTTATGCAATCTTGAAAATTGTTTTTAAAAAAAGTAGTCACCTCTGCAACACTGTATACTGTATACTGTAATTGTGTATGGATTGTACAAAGCATCCAAGTGATTGCATTAATTTTCATCATTACAGTATATTTATACTCTTTATTTGGAATTATTTTATCATTGCAAAGTCTTATAATATGTTCCGTTACTTTGTAGCACTATTAGGTTTTAATTAACTTATTCTTTAATGTCACTTTAGACTTCATTCACCTCTGTGTTCTGAGCAACAAATAACTCCAATTTTTGCATTAATAAACTGAGGCTCTGAATTGCTAAAAATTCACTGTTCATTTCAAATTCCAGGACAGCAGCCCTTCCCCAACCCAGAATACATGTTACTGTGCTGTATCTCTACCCCCCAAGGAATCTACTTCAAAGGCCTCACACACTGAGATTTTCACACCTACACAATTAGGAATTGGACTCTAAAGCTGGCCATACTGTACATCAGAACGACCTGCATATGATCACACACACATAGCGATTTGGGCTGCTTTTCTAAGTGATTTGACTGAGTCACTTAGAAATTCAGCACAAATCGCTATGTGTGTATGGACTATAGCGATAGTGATGCGCGTCCCCGCTTGCTTGAAAGATCTAGTCATCGCCCATGTTTTCTCTATTGCGAACATGGGCAGTGACAGATCGCTCAGCACACATCGCTGGTGCAGCTCTGTGTGCTGAGTGATCTTGCTGAGCCCGTATGATCACCGATATCGCTGGGCAGAAAATCACTCAGCGCATACACACTGAGAGATTTTCCCCCTGCCCAGCGATGTCAGTGGGAGTGAATGGTTTTCCATAGCAGGACACCTCCTGCTGAGGTGTCATCAGTGCAGGAGTGCTGGCAGTATCCCCAGTGCAGGGGTGCCGGCAGTGTCGGCAGTGCAGGAGGTGTCCTTGCAGGAGTTCAGGGGTGCTGGCAGTGCGTGGCAGTGCCGGCGGTGTCCTCAGTGCAGGGGTGCCGGCAGTGTTGGCAGTGCGGGAGTACTGGAGGTGTCTTTAGTGAAGGAGTTCAGGGGTGTCGGCAGTGTGGGAGTGCCAGAAGTGTCCTCGGTGCAGGGGTGCCATCAGTGTTGGCAGTGAGGGAGGTGTCCTCAGTGCAGGAGTTCAGGGGTGCCGGCAGTGTCGGCATGGCAGGATATGTCCTTCTTGCAGGAGTTATGGGGTGCTGGCAGTGCCAGCAGTGTCCTCAGTGCAGGGGTGCCGGCAGTGTCGGCAGTGCGGGAGTACTGGAGGTGTCCTTAGTGCAGGAGTTCAGGTGTGTCGGCAGTGTGGGAGTGCCAGAAGTGTCCTTGGTGCAGGGGTGCCAGCAGTGTTGACAGTGTGGGAGGTGTCCTCAGTGCAGGAGTTCAGGGGTGCCAGCAGTGTCGGTAGTGCAGGAGGTGTCCTCCTTGCAGGAGTTAAGGGGTGCTGGCAGTGCGGGCAGTACCGGCGGTGTCCTCAGTGCAGGGGTGCTGGCAGTGTTGACAGTGCGGGAGTACTGGAGGTGTCCTTAGTGCAGGAGTTATGGGGTCCTGGCAGTGTCGGCAATGCGGGAGTACTGGAGGTGTCTTTAGTGCAGGAGTTAAGAGGAGTCGGCAGTGTGGGAGTGCCAGACATGTCCTTGGTGCAGGGATGCCAGCAGTGTTGGCAGTGAGTGAGGTGTCCTCAGTGCAGGAGTTCAGGAGTGCCAGCAGTGTCGGCAGTGCAGGCGGTGTCGTCCTTGCAGGAGATATGGGGTGCTGGCAGTGCCGGCGGTGTCCTCAGTGCAGGGGTGCCGGCAGTGTCGGCAGTGCAGGAGTACTGGAGGTGTCCTTAGTGCAGGAGTTCATAAGTGTCGGCAGTGTTGGAGTGCCAGACGTGTCCTCGGTGAAGGGATGCCAGCAGTGTTGGCAGTGTGGGAGGTGTCCTCAGTGCAGGAGTTCAGGGGTGCCGACAGTGTCGGCAGTGCAGGAGGTGTACTCTTTGCAGGAGTTCAGGGGTGCTGGTTGGGCGGGCAGTGCCAGCGGTGTCCTCAGTACAGGGGTGCCAGCAGTGTCGGAAGTGCGGGAGTACTGGAGGTGTCTTTAGTGCAGTATTTCAGGGGTGTCGGCAGTGTGGGAGTGCCAGAAGTGTCCTGGGTGCATGGGTGCCATCAGTGTTGGCAGTGAGGGAGGTGTCCTCAGTGCAGGAGTTCAGGGGTTCTGGCAGTGTCGGCAGTGCAGGAGGTGTCCTCCTTGCAGGAGTTATGGAGTGCCGGCGGTGTCCTCAGTGCAGGGGTGCCGGCAGTGTCGGCAGTGCGGGAGTACTGGAGGTGTCCATAGTGCAGGAGTTCAGGGGTGTCGGCAGTGTGGGAGTGCCAGAAGTGTCCTTGGTGCAGTGGTGCCAGCAGTGTTGACAGTGTGGGAGGTGTCCTCAGTGCAGGAGTTCAGGGGTGCCGGCAGTGTCGGCAGTGCAGTAGGTGTCCTCATTGCAGGAGTTCAGGGGTGCGGGCAATGCAGGCAGTGCTGGCGGTGTCCTCAGTGCAGGGGTGTAGGCAGTGTTGACAGTGCGGGAGTACGGAAGGTGTCCTTAGTGCAGGAGTACAGGGGTCCTGGCAGTGTCGGCAGTGCGGGAGTACTGGAGGTGTCCTTAGTGCAGGAGTTCAGAGGTGTCGGCAGTGTTGGAGTGCCAGATGTGTCCTCGGTGCAGGGATGCCAGTAGTGTTGGCAGTGTGGGAGGTGTCCTCAGTGCAGGAGTTCAGGGGTGCTGGCAGTGCGGGCAGTGTCCTCAGTGCAGGGGTGCCGGCAGTGTCGGCAGTGCGGGAGTACTGGAGGTGTCCTTAGTGCAGGAGTTCAGGGGTGTCGGCAATGTGGGAGTACCAGAAGTGTCCTCAGTGCAGGTGTTCAGGGGTGCCAGCAGTGTAGGAGGTGTCCTCCTTGCAGTAGTTATGGGGTGCTGGCAGTGCGGGAGTGCCAGAAGTGTCCTCGGTACCACCAACCAAGTGCAAGGAGGACATCTCCCGCACTACCGACACTCCTGCACTGGGGATACTGCCAGCCCTCCTGCACTGATTACACCACCTGCACCTCTGCACCGAGGACACTACTGGCACTCCCACATGTATTGGAGATATATTAATACTTCACAATTAGCTGTCGCTGCTGATATTCCTGTGTGCCTGATGGATAAATTGCCCTTCACATATGGATGTCCATGTTGCTGCCCACGGTGCTGTTGGTGGCTAGAGGTGGGAGGAGAAGCCACCGGCATCCGTGATTCTGCTGACCGGAAGTCGGACCAGGTCACATGCTCGTTGCCAGGGGTTACATGCTCGTTGCCAGGGGTTACATATGCTTGTTGCCATAGGGGTTACATGCTTAGTACCAGGGGGTTACATGCTCATTCTGGGTAGCGCTGGGTAATGGTCTAGTAATACCCCTGGCATCTGTCTCCTAGAAGGGCCGTCTTCCATGCTGTCTGCATGGAATCTGCAGCTTCCAGTAGTAGGTAGAGCCTAAGCATCTATTGTGCCAGTGCTGCGCCCCCCCACCCTCCCCCCCCCAGGACTCAGCCATCCAGGCTGCAGCCTTACGGCTGATCAGGCCCTGGAACTCATGTTTCTTCACCCGCTTGTATGGCAGACAGAGCACCCAGTGACTTATTATGGAGCACAGCCCAAGCACTGGACTGATTTGTGGCAGACAGGTGCAGCACCCACTTGTATGGCAGACAGAGCACCTGGTTACTTATTATGGCAGCACAGCCCAAGCACTGGACTGATTTGTGGCAGACAGGCACAGCACCTACTTGTATGGCGGACAGAGCACTCAGTGACTTATTATGGCAACACAGCCTCAGCACTGGACCGATTTGTGGCAGACAGATGCAGCACCCACTTGTATGGCAGACACTGTCGATCTTCAGACCGGATCCCAGTGAAATATATGCGGTATTGAAATACCAAAAAATTCTCTCTACTCACACCTTAACCACCAAACAATTTCAAAAAATGACAAGTATCAATAGTGCCTTTTAGTTAGTATCATAATTTCCATAACGAATCTCTGTGTGAAGTTTGTATGAACTCTTCATCAGCACATTATCAATCATAAGGGAAAAGATTTTTTCAAACATATAGGCAACATTGAGCCAGGTACATGTTGGAAGTTAGTATGAGAGATGTATTGGAAAAATATTAATACTTCACAATTAGCTGCTACAGCTGATATTCCCGTGTGCATGATGGATAAATTGTCCTGCACATATGGCTCATGGGGGTCATTCTGACCCGATCGATGCTGCTGACCAGCCGCTGCGGGCTGTGTAGCTTTGAGTAGCTCCCGGCCAGCACGCTAAAGCTGCGCTGGCCGGGAGCTACTCCTGAAGTACAAAAGCATCGCCGCTGTGCAATGCTTTTGCACTTCTGTGGGGGGGGGGGCGGAACTGACCTGCGGGGCGGACTAGCCCTGTGCTGGGCATCCCCCCACATGTCTCTGTTCCTGATCGTAGCCCTGCAAAATTTTGCAGGGCTACGATCAAGTCGGAATGAACCCCCCCATAGCTGCAATTTTGTTAGCAGATGGGCTAAACCATGGGGGTCATGCAGACCTGATCGCACGCTAGGTTTTTTCGCTGCGCTGCGATCAGGTCATAACTGCGCATGCGTGTGCACCGCAATATGCAGGCACGTCGCACGGGTACAAAGTGGATCGTTGCTGACCAATGGATTTAATGAAGAATCCATTCGCACAGACAATCGCAAGGAGATTGACTGGAAGAAAACATTTGTGGATGTCAACTGACCGTTTTCTGGGAGTGTTTGGAAAAACGCAGGTGTGTCCATGCATTTGCAGGGTGGGTGTCTGACGTAAATTCGGGGCAATCACTTTAGCCTGTTCGTGTCCGGAATTGACGTCAGACACCTGCCCTGCAAATGCTTGGACACGCCTGCGTTTTTCCAAACACTCCCAGAAAACGTTCAGTTGCCACCCACAAATGCCCTCTTCCTGTCAATCTCCTTGCGATCTGCTGTGCAAATCAATTCTTCGTTAAATCCATCGATCAGCAACGATCCGCTTTGTACCCATACGACGCACATGCGCATTGCGGTGCATACGCATGTGAAGTTTTGACCTGATCGCACCACTGCCAAAAAACCTAGCATGCAATCATTTCGGATTGACCCCCATGGTTTTGCCCATTTGCAAATAAAATGCTGCTAGGATCAGGTCAGAACTACTCCCTCTAGAACACAGGTTCTCAAACTCGGTCCTCAGGACCCCACACAGTGCATGTTTTACAGGTCTCCTTACAGAATCGCAAGTGAAATAATTAGCTCCACCTGTCGACCTTTTAAAATGTGTCAGTGAGTAATTAATACACCTGTGCACTTTCTGGGTTACCTGCAAAACATGCACTGTGTGGGGTCCTGAGGACCGAGTTTGAGAACCACTGCTCTAGAATCTCTCTATCAGACTTTCTGCTTACTCAGTTTCTGAAAATGCCACCTGCTGTCTGAAAAGTGGTACTGCACTATATTTCAGACGAGATACACATGGCTTGCCGTGTATATCTTGAGAGGAAAGCTTATCTCGTGCCATGAACGGCAGGCCATGATACTTTTTTCAGAAAGGTAATAGTGGACACATCTGTATACATACATACAGACAGACAGACAGACAGACAGACAGACAGATAGATAGATAGATAGATAGATAGATAGATAGATAGATAGATTTACATTATGGATGAAACTTGTAGCACCAACTGCTTTTGGACTTTGGAGACTTTGTTACCATATCCTGTATTGATCAGATATGCATCTGTTTTACTATATTTATGTCCAAATTTAATTTGCTGTTTTGGTTAATGAATTTATTCTTAGAAAAATATCAAATGGATATCTGTTATCCTTGTAGGACGTACAGTATCAGATAAATCTACTTATGCAAGTGAGAGTGTAGACAGGACCTCCTGATGTAACAGATAGTATTAAAAGACTTTTGTATTTTGTAGGAAGAATTGATACTTGAGTACTGTGCATTTTTTTTTGCGGCACTTTACCCCACCCCCATTTCCAATAATGCATTGTATTACACTATTGTGAGTTTCTTTTATCACAACAACTAATCACCTACTGGACTATTGGATGACATTACTCTAACTAACCAGGGAGTATTGGAGAAAATTTGACTCATATCGGTTGCAGGATATGTGAACCCACTAAGGGGTATATTCAATTAGGGTCGGATCCATTCCGACATGCATTTGTCGGAATGGATCCAACAACCCCTATTCAATCTCATCTCAATTCGACTTTTAAAAAGTCGAATTGAGATGAGGGACCAGAGAGGGAGGAGAGCGGGGAGACCAGCGGAGACAGAGAAGCGCTACAGCAGCAGAAGGATGTCTCACAGCCGCCAGACCTCACGGCAGTGTCCACCCGGCTCCAGCAAGCATAGTAACATAGTAACTGTCACAACTGAGGGTTTAAGCTGACGGGAGGAAGCCTCAGTTGTAGGGGCTGGAATGAAGTTAAACTTAGATGGTTTAATCAGACCCCTGGACATGTAAGTGTGGAAGGAAACCCGAAGGTGTGACCATGACAAGCAAGTTAAAAGTCAAATGAAAGTTTATTAAACAGACTCCGTATAATCACAACAGTGTTCACAGTCAGTATTAGCAGTGGCAGATAATACAGTTCCTGGATCACTAAACCATAGAAGGTATAACAGGGCACTGGTAGGTTGCAGAACAGATGTTATAGTCCTTGGGTAGAATAACCTTACCAGGCCAGGCTGTAGTAGTGGAGACAACCGAGGAACACGCCAGTAGGTGTATAAGATGATGCTGGTAACTGGAATGCACTGAAGGAGTCACTGGACGGAACCAGCCAGATGGTGGAAATACGGAGTTAAAACTGAAAGATGCTAGGGTGCGTGGAAACAGATGAAATGAAGAGTGGTTACCGGTGGTAGTGGATACTGCTGGTAAGTAGAAATCCGCTGGCAGAACACCGGCTCTTTAAGGAGGTTGAGTTCTGTTGGAAGCAGGTTGCTGGAAACAGATGGGTTAATAGCTGAAAGCTAAGGAAGCTGGAAGCAAACGAAGTAATCGCTGAAAGCTGGAGCAGTCACAGAGGATTGCAGAGTCAGGCTGCACCGCAGGATGGAAAGCAGGTGCGGGTCTCTTTGTGGATGCTGGAGACAGGAGCTGGAACCTGGAGAAACAAACCACAGGAGAGAGAGACTGGAACAAGGTATGACATTCTAAGCACTGACATCTATCTGGCCTAGACACAGGATACTTATACCTGCTGCTATGCAGGCATTGGCTAGGCAATTATGCAGATTCCAGAGATGGTGGATTGGAGGAATTGGAGCATGTGATCAAATCCAACATGGCTGCACCCATGCTGGAACCTGGAGGGAAAACTGGTTTGTAATGAAATGTGCAAACATAGTGATAATGGCGGCGCCGGCCGCGGAGGACAGGAGACGCCAGATGACAGCTACATGCTGAGACACCTGGAGGGCAGCAGAGGCCGCGGCAGGCATGATACATGATTCTGAGAACCTGCAGCAATAACACAGTAACGGCGGCGGAGGCAACGGAGGACGGGAGACGCCATGTTGGATTCAAACATGGCGCCGCTGTGGTAGTGTCTCAGAATGACAGGAGGGATGTGCAGAGAGTTGACACAGATGAGATCCGGATTTGGAACGCTGGGCCAGTCTCAGAAGACACCTAAACGGCAGGTAATGGCGTCCAGATACCTGGATCGTGACAGCACCCCCCCCCCCCCCCTTAGGAGTGGCCCCAGGACACTTCTTAGGCTTTAAAGGAAACTTTGAGTGGAAATTTCGGACCAAGGCAGGAGCATGGACGTCTGAGGCATTGGTCCAAGAGCGTTCTTCAGGACCATAGCCCTTCCAGTCAATGAGATACTGTAACTGACCGTAACGGAAACGTGAGTCCAAAATCTTGGCCACCTCGTACTCGACTCCTCGTTGAGTCTGAACTTTGGGAGCTGGAGGAAGTGCGGAATGAAACCGATTTAGGATCAGCGGTTTCAACAAGGAAACATGAAATGTCCTGGGTATTTTCAAGAAGGGTGGTAACTGTAATCTGTAGGCAACAGGATTGATGACTTGTTCAATCTTGAAGGGACCGATGTAGCGAGGTGCAAATTTCATGCTGGGAACTCTCAACCTCAAATTCTTCGTGGACAACCACACACGATCACCCACCTTGAGAGCAGGAACCGCTCTACGCTTCCTATCGGCAAACTTCTTATACCTGGATGAGGCTTTAAGCAGGGCTGCGCGGACGTTCCTCCAGTTATTTGAAAACTGACGCAAGGTGACATCCACTGCTGGAACAGAAGTTGCGGGAAGCGGTTGGAATTCTGGGACTTTAGGGTGGAATCCATAATTAATGAAGAATGGTGTAGAAGAAGATGAGGAATGGTATTGATTGTTGTGGCTGAACTCGGCCCAAGGAAGGAGTTGAACCCAGTCATCTTGAGAGGAAGACACATATATACGGAGGAAGGCCTCCAAGTCCTGATTCACCCTCTCGGTTTGACCATTGGTCTGAGGATGGTAAGCCGTGGAAAACTTTAACTTGACTTGGAGGGCTTGACACAAACTTCGCCAAAATTTGGCTACAAATTGTACTCCACGATCCGAGATGATCTCTTCAGGAAGACCGTGAAGTCGGAAGATCTCTTGTATAAATACTTGAGCCAACTTGGAAGCTGACGGAAGACCGGTGAGAGGGATGAAATGTGCCATCTTGGTGAACCGGTCAACTACCACCCAGATGGTATTAAACTTGTTGCAGAAAGGTAGATCGGAAACAAAGTCCATCGACAAATGGGTCCATGGTCGACGGGGAACAGATAATGGAACCAGTTGCCCCGCAGGCGACTGGTGGGATACTGTGTTGGGCACACTTTGGGCAGGAGGCAATAAATTCCATAACGTCCTTCTTCAGAGTTGGCCACCAGTAGGACCTAGAAATAAATTCAAGGGTTTTCTGAATGCCTGTATGTCCAGCAAAACGGGAAGCATGGGCCAAATGCATGAGCTTCTTCCTTAGAACTGGCTTAACAAAACTTTCCCTGTTGGAGGCGTAGAGTCCATCCCTACCGTGGAGAATGCCAACGGATTAATAATAGGATGCTTGTCTGCAGACTCGGACTCATTTTCTTGCTCCCATGAGCGGGAAAGGGCATCGGCCTTACGATTCTGAGAGCCCGGACAGAACTGGAGTTTAAAGTCAAACCTAGAGAAGAAAAGTGCCCATCTGGCCTGACGAGGATTCAGACATTGTGCGCCTTTGAGATATAAAAGATTTTTGTGGTCGGTAAGTATGGTGATTGAGTGGGAAGCTCCCTCCAACAGGTATCTCCACTCCTCCAGAGCGAGCTTGATGGCCAGCAACTCCTGATCGCCAATGGCATAGTTGCGCTCAGCTGGGGAGAACTTCCGGGAGAAGAAACTGCAAGGATGTAGATGTCCATCTTTGGCCCTCTGGGATAACACTGCTCCTACTCCAACGGAGGAGGCATCTACCTCTAAGATAAAAGGAAAGTCGGTGTCGGACTGTTTCAGAACTGGTGCAGAGATGAACCGTTGCTTCAGAAGGTGAAAGGCCTGCGTAGCTTCCTCGGACCACTTGGACGGATTAGCACCTTTCTTGGTTAATGCAGTGATAGGCGCCACAATGGTGGAAAAGTCTCGTATAAATTTTCTATAATAATTGGCGAACCCTAGGAACCTCTGGACCCCCTTGAGGGTTAAGGGTATAGGCCAATTCTGGATTGCTTGGAGTTTCTCAGGATCCATCTCTAGTCCGGAACCGGACACAATGTAACCTAGAAACGGAATGGTTTTAACTTCAAACACACACTTCTCCAATTTACAATAGAGGTGATTGACACGGAGACAGGAAAGAACCTCTTTTACCCAGAAACGATGATCTTCGAGATTATTAGCAAAGATGAGGATGTCATCTAGATAAACCACGACATGGCGGTACAAGATGTCCCTGAAGATCTCATTCACGAAGTGCTGGAAGACTGCTGGAGCGTTGCTCAATCCGAAGGGCATGACGAGGTACTCATAATGTCCGTCACGGGTGTTAAAGGCGGTCTTCCACTCGTCACCCTCACGGATTCGGATGAGATTGTAGGCACCCCTCAAGTCCAGCTTTGTAAAAATGGTTGCACCACTAACTCTATCAAAGAGCTCGGTAATCAGGGGTAAAGGGTATCGGTTCTTGACGGTAATGTCGTTCAGACCTCTGTAGTCGATGCACGGACGCAGACCACCGTCTTTCTTCTTAACGAAGAAGAAGCCTGCGCCGGCTGGAGAAGAAGATGGTCGGATGAAACCCTTCGCCAGGTTCTCTTTTTTATGTACTCTTCCATGGAGTGTGTCTCAGGCAGAGACAACGGATAAGTTCGGCCTCGTGGTGGAACCTTCCCTGGAATGAGGTCGATTGGGCAGTCCCATTCTCTATGAGGAGGAAGGATATCAGCAGAGGCTTTACTGAACACGTCCGTGAAGTCTTGATATGGAGGAGGCGGAACATCAGATGACCTGGGGAAGGAAGAACAAACAGGAAGAACTTTGGCTAAACAAGTCTCAGCACAGGAGGGACCCCATGCCAGTATTTGCGTAGTCGTCCAGTCAATCGATGGGTTGTGGAGACGGAGCCATGGAAGGCCTAAAACCACTGGATGTGTGGCTCTTGGAATCACTAGAAAAGAAATATACTCAGAATGAAGAACTCCCACTCTCAGACGAACTGGAAGAGTCCTTAAGGAAATGACTGCGTCAAAAATCTTGCTGCCATCCACGGCCGTCAAAGAGATGGACGAGGACAGTCTCTCGGTGGGTAGGGACCACCGTTTAACATAAGCTTCGGTTATGAAATTCCCAGCTGCTCCGGAATCAAGGAGGGCAATGACGTTCCTGTAACGTTGAGCAATTTGGAGCGACACTGGGAGGTTACAATCATGAGGAGATGGAGAGGAGATCATTACTCCTAGCCGGCCCTCTCCTTGGCGAGCTAGGATCTGGAGTTTCCCGAACGTTTGGGACAGGCGTTGATAGTGTGCGACGGAGCTGCACAGTAGAGACATAGAGACTCGGAGAGGCGTCTTCGGCGCTCAGCGGGAGATAGACGGGAACGACCAACTTGCATAGGCTCATCCTTGGATGGAGATGGTTAACGAGGAGGAGGAGCAGAAGATTTAGGAACGGATGATCTTCCTCGCTCGGTTGCTCTTTCTCTGAACCGTAGATCAACCTTTGTGCATAGTGAAATTAGCTCATCCAACTTAGAAGGCAAGTCTCTGGTAGCTAACTCGTCTTTAATGCGTTCTGACAAGCCATGCCAGAATGCAGCATACAGGGCCTCGTCGTTCCAGGCCAGTTCAGATGCCAGGATTTTGAACTGTATAAGATACTGTCCCACAGTACGTGTTCCCTGGCGTAGACGGAGAATCTCAGATGAAGCAGAGGAAACCCGGCCCGGCTCGTCGAAGATGCGCCTGAATGATGCTACAAAGTCAGTATAGGAGGACAGCAGGGGATCAGACTTCTCCCATAACGGTGATGCCCAATCAAGGGCTGAGCCACTGAGGAGAGAAATAATATAAGCAACTTTGGTACGGTCACTGGGGAAGTTGCCAGATTGAAGCTCAAAATGGATTTCGCATTGGTTGAGAAATCCCCTGCAGAACCTTGGAGATCCGTCAAATTTTGCTGGCGTTGGAAGATGAAGACGTGGTATGGAAATGGGCAAGGTGGGTGGGGTTACAGCTGGAGTCACTGTGGTGGACGCACCAGACGTGCCAGGTCCACGGAGGGTCGTCTGAATCCCATACAGCCGAGTAGAGAGATCCTGGAGACAGCGGATGATGTGACCTTGTGCAGCCTCCTGATGTTCGAGTCTGGCTGCCAGTTCTTGCATAGGTCTAGCCGCTTGATCCTGGTCTCCGGCTGGATTCATATGGTCAGTGCTTACTGTCACAACTGAGGGTTTAAGCTGACGGGAGGAAGCCTCAGTTGTAGGGGCTGGAATGAAGTTAAACTTAGATGGTTTAATCAGACCCCTGGACATGTAAGTGTGGAAGGAAACCCGAAGGTGTGACCATGACAAGCAAGTTGAAAGTCAAATGAAAGTTTATTAAACAGACTCCGTATAATCACAACAGTGTTCACAGTCAGTATTAGCAGTGGCAGATAATACAGTTCCTGGATCACTAAACCATAGAAGGTATAACAGGGCACTGGTAGGTTGCAGAACAGATGTTATAGTCCTTGGGTAGAATAACCTTACCAGGCCAGGCTGTAGTAGTGGAGACAACCGAGGAACATGCCAGTAGGTGTATAAGATGATGCTGGTAACTGGAATGCACTGAAGGAGTCACTGGACGGAACCAGCCAGATGGTGGAAATACGGAGTTAAAACTGAAAGATGCTAGGGAGCGTGGAAACAGATGAATTGAAGAGTGGTTACCGGTGGTAGTGGATACTGCTGGTAAGTAGAAATCCGCTGGGAGAACACCGGCTCTTTAAGGAGGTTGAGTTCTGTTGGAAGCAGGTTGCTGGAAACAGATGGGTTAATAGCTGAAAGCTTGGAAGCTGGAAGCAAACGAAGTAATAGCTGAAAGCTGGAGCAGTCACAGAGGATTGCAGAGTCAGGCTGTTCCGCAGGATGGAAAGCAGGTGCGGGTCTCTTTGTGGATGCTGGAGACAGGAGCTGGAACCTGGAGAAACAAACCACAGGAGAGAGAGACTGGAACAAGGTATGACATTCAAAGCACTGACATCTATCTGGCCCAGACACAGGATACTTATACCTGCTGCTATGCAGGCATTGGCTAGGCAATTATGCAGATTCCAGAGATGGTGGATTGGAGGAATTGGAGCATGTGATCAAATCCAACATGGCTGCACCCATGCTGGAACCTGGAGGGAAAACTGGTTTGTAATGAAATGTGCAAACATAGTGATAATGGCGGCGCCGGCCGCGGAGGACAGGAGACGCCAGACGACAGCTACATGCTGAGACACCTGGAGGGCAGCAGAGGCCGCGGCAGGCATGATACATGATTCTGAGAACCTGCAGCAATAACACAGTAACGGCGGCGGAGGCCGCGGAGGACGGGAGACGCCATGTTGGATTCAAACATGGCGCCGCTGTGGTAGTGTCTCAGAATGACAGGAGGGATGTGCAGAGTGTTGACACAGATGAGATCCGGATTTGGGGGGTAATTCCAAGTTGATCGCAGCAGGATTTTTGATAGCAATTGGGCAAAACCATGTGCACTGCAGGGGAGGCAGATATAACATGTGCAGAAAGAGTTAGATTTGGGTGGGTTATTTTATTTCTGTGCAGGGTAAATACTGGCTGCTTTATTTTTACACTGCAAATTAGATTGCAGATTGAACACAGCCCTCCCAAATCTAACTCTTTCTGCACATGTAATATCTGCCTCCCCTGCAGTGCATATGGTTTTGCCCAACTGCTAAAAAAATTCCTGCTGCGATCAACTTGGAATTACCCCCTTGGAACGCTGGGCCAGTCTCAGAAGACACCTAAACGGCAGGTAATGGCGTCCAGATACCCGGATCGTGACAGTAACATAGCATCTAAGGTTGAAAAAAGACAATTTGTCCATCGAGTTCAACCTATTTGTGGTCTCCTATGCAGGATTATTTGGTATAAAATTTTGACTGATGCTGATGTCTACCGTTACGTTTTATCCCTCTTTTTTATAATAATAATAATTATAATAACTATAGTGCGTGACTATGCACCATAACCCTGGATATCTTTATCCATTAGGAATTTATCTAATCCATTCTTAAAGGTGTTGACTAAGGGGGTAATTCTGAGTTGATCGCAGCAGCAAGTTTGTTAGCAATTGGGCAAAACCATGTGCACTGCAGGTTGGACACATATAACATTTGCAGAGAGAGTTAGATTTGGGTGGGTTATATAGTTTCTGTGCAGGGTAAATACTGGCTGCTTTATTTTTACACTGCAATTTAGATTTCAGTTTTAATACACCCCACCCAAATCTAACTCTCTCTGCACATGTTATATCTGTCCCCCCTGCAGTGCACATGGGCCCTCATTCCGAGTTGTTCGCTCGCAAGGCGATTTTAGCAGAGTTACACATGCTAAGCCGCCGCCTACTGGGAGTGAATCTTAGCTTCTTAAAATTGCGGACGATGTATTCGCAATATTGCGATTACTAACTACTTAGCAGTTTCAGAGTAGCTTCAGACTTACTCGGCATCTGCGATCAGTTCAGTGCTTGTCGTTCCTGGTTTGACGTCACAAACACACCCAGCGTTCGCCCAGACACTCCTCCGTTTCTCCAGCCACTCCTGCGTTTTTTCCGGAAACGGTAGCGTTTTCATCCACACGCCCATAAAACGCCGTGTTTCCGCCCAGTAACACCCATTTCCTGTCAATCACATTACGTTCACCGGAGCGAAGAAAAAGCCGTGAGTAAAAAAACTATCTTCATAGCAAAATTACTTGGCGCAGTCGCAGTGCGAACATTGCGCATGCGTACTAAGCAGAAAAACGCTGCGATGCGAAGAAAAATACAGAGCGAACGACTCGGAATGAGGGCCATGGTTTTGCCCAACTGCTAACAAAATTGCTGCTGTGATCAACTCAGAATTAGTCCCTAAGTCCGCCATTACAACTCCCTCAGGCAGGGAATTCCAAACACGTATCGTCCTTACCGTGAAAAAGCCTTTATGCTGTATTGTGCGGAATCTCCTCTCCTCTAACCTGAGTGAGTGTCCTCGAGTTCTCTGTATTGATCTAACCCAAAACAGGTGCCTAGCCTTGCAAGCCTTTCCTCGTATTCCAGCGTCTCCATGCCCTTAATTAGTTTGGTCGCCCACCTCTGAACCTTTTCTAGCTCCAGGATATCCTTTTTGTAGTATGGTGCTCAGAATTGTACACAGTATTCAAGGTGTGGCCTCACTAGTGATTGATACAATGGGAGTATAACACTCTCATCCCTAGCATCAATTCCCCATTTTATGCATGCTAATATCTTATTAGCCTTCTTTGCTGCAATCCTACTTTGGGTACTGCTGTTTAGTTTGCTATCTATGAGGACACCTAAGTCCTATTCCACTATGGAATCCCCTAATATTACCCCATTTAGTATGTAGGTGTTATTTTTGTTCTTGTTACCACAGTGCATTACCTTACACTTGTCTGTATTGAAGCGCATTCTCCATTTCGCTGCCCATGCTTCTAATTTAACTAAGTCGTTCTGCAAATGCTGATTTACTTACAGGACTAAAAGCAATACCTTAATACACTCAATATTTGAGCCGCTGCGGCCGCTGTATGTAATCCTTACCCTACGTACTTTTTACTCAGTTAGTGTACAAAGGCCCGTACTGTGTACGCACTTTGCGTACACATGCCACGACGGACGTACAAAGTACACATAGTGCATACACACACACACCGACACACTGAGAGCACAATGCAGCTACACGTGTGTCTGAAATACACTTTAAACCTTAGCAGGAAGGAGACACGACACCAATTGTATTTAAGATGTTGGGATCCGACCCACCAACATATAATTGCTGAAAGGGGGTTACAACAAATATACAATCACAATAATAGAAAAGAGGCTACAATCAATGGTACATACGTTTGGTTTCGCCAGCGCCACACGGTACAGTGCTCAGTCAATCAAGCAAGATGACCTTCAGAGAGAGATGAATGACTTGCTAGGCAGCTTGGCATTTATACAGTTGGTCAAAACACAATACAATAGAAACTGTAACCTCTTCCTCTATAGGACAAAGGGCTGGTCATTTACAGTACAGGAGGGGTCATAGGTTGGTTTGAATAGGTGGGCGATGTCTGATCCAGATGTCCTTACAGTTGGTCTCCACTGGGTTCCTGCCGAATATCAGAGTACACACAGTATAATATTAATATCCTGTTCCTGCGCATAATTATGTGCAGGAGCGTGCTATCTTCTGCAAACTGCTACCGGAATGTTACCCTTAAAATACCCTACAGTTGGATACCAAATACCACCTAATAACCTAATGATGTCCCCTCATATCCTCTAAAGGTGAATCCCTTTGTTGTTGTACCTTTTAAACAAGTATAACTTGCTGGTGTGGTGCATGTGGGCTATGTGTACATTGTGCACTAAGGGGGTAATTCCAAGTTGATCGCAGCAGGAATTTTAGTAGCAGTTGGGCAAAACCATGTGCACTGCGGGGGAGGCAGATAAAACATGTGTAGAGAGAGTAAGATTTGGGTGGGTTATATTGTTTCTGTGCAGGGTAAATACTGGCTGCTTTATTTTTACACTGCAATTTAGATTGCAGATTGAACGTGCCACACCTAAATCTAACTCTCTCTGCACATGTTATATCTGCCCTCCCTGCAGTGCACATGGTTTTGCCCAACTGCTAACAAAATTCCTGCTGCGATCAACTTGGAATTACCCCATATGTGGATTAAATATGAGATATGTCTTTGAGGCTTTTCCATGCGAATACAAATGCTACCGTAATTATTCACACCACGCTCTAATACGCAGGACCGTGTGAGCGGTCATACGCTACTTGCGAATATGCGCACGCACGGCAGAACAAGTACGCGCACGGAGGCCATCTGTGTGGAGTTTGTACGTAATGTGTGTACTGTAATATTTTCCGACTTCGACAGTCCACCCTTCGGCAGTCATCAATAACTGCCACTCTTAGCTAATAAACTAAAAATATTACCAATACAATATATACAAAGCTTGGATGATCGGGGGAGAGTTGTAGGTGGGAAATGTATAGCCTAGTGGGATAGTAAAAGCATGTATGTATGAATCAATGTCTGAGGGGCATGTATCATCGTGCCGTATATGTTCTAAGTAAGCTTCAAGGTATTGCAAAGTATACATTAAATCCTTCTTATCCCGTATCAAGGGTCTGTACTTGGGCAAGCAATCACTACCGAGCTCCTTACGGGCAAGGGCTTTTGACCCTCGCCTCTTCAGCTTCTAATACCAACAAATGGGGAGCACATTTATTTGATGATACACGGAGGGGGAACATATGTGAATGCTACTATATGTGTATAACACCTGTCGACTATGTGTGCCATAAACTGAGGGTGGCAGAGATGAAGATAAGACACATATATATATATATATATAAAAATGTTCACATAAACATTGGGTAGGGTTGACATCTTTTCCGGTTGGATGTTTCTGGGTAAAAAAAGGGGGAGAGAGAAAAATGGTGAAAGAAACAGGCCATGAAATTCATTTGCAATCCTTATCATAACACTGTTTCATAACACTATGACGGGTCATAAACCAAATCTGCTGCTGTGACAACGCCCTCGCTCCTTAGACTCATCAAATTTGTGCCATGCTAAGGCCGCATTAAGATTCAAACACACCTGAATATCAAGCCAATAATTATGACGACACCCAGGATACAAAGGAGAAACTTTCACACACTCATAATAACATTCTGTGCCCACTCTCCTAACCCTGAGAACCATTTGTGTGGGTTCAACCATGAGACCCAGCCAGTCAGTTCATTACCCACAGCCATCAAGGTAATGTTGTGCTTCCTCATGAACTCCCACTTCAACTGTAAGATCTCATCCATCTTTTGATCGATGATCTCCGTGGGGTCGTCAGTGCTATTCGTAATATACGTACAGCACTTCACACCATATTGAGTTGCCAGGGTAACACAATACCCACCTGTCACAGCCGTAATGTAATTTAGGACCATCCTGTGCTGGATCAGCTCCGTCTTGTAGGCTTGTAACTCCCTGCCCATATATCTGAAGGTGTCATCATACATCTCAGTGATATTATTTATCAAGTTCGCCAGTGCATGGATGTACCTATAATTTATAGTTCCTCTGGCAGTATGGGTGATATCTAATGCGAGAAGGAACTGAATCCCGGTGGATTTGTGGATCAAATCAGAGGCTGCGTGCTCTGCCCTATCTATGAGGTGTCTCTTGATGATGTGTTCACAGTGGGTATGAGTATAAGGAGTCTGAGCGTTGCGGTGAATGTCTTTCATTTTATCGTGCGCTATGGTCATGATCTCTGGTACTACTCTCCCAATATAACACAATCCCTCAGAGCTCGGAGTAAGCCACTTGCATGCTTTCCTCACACATATGAAATAGGCATCATCTTGGAGAACATAGGGGACAAAATGTAACAACACCATATTGCAAATCTCCCATGTAAAGAATCCAGTCCCTAGTTCTCCCATTTGCTCAGTACAAGTATCGGGCTGGACGATGTGGGCACAATACCCCTGCGATACCTTTCCAACCCACATGGTTTTGCTTCCACGTGTATACCGGTACCGAAAATACTTCCCACTGTTGGCTATCTTGCGTACAAGTTCAGAGTCAAAAGGTATCCTATCAGCTCTGTGTAAAAAGGTCATTGTCTGGTTATTCCATGTCACTTCCCAATTTCCTGGTTTTCAGAAATTGGAAATAATAAAACACAACAGTGACCTATCTAAATGATACTGGTGGAGCTTCAAACTAGGGGGCCTAGATATATTGAATTTCTTGTCCACCTGTCTCCCACCCCGTAATTCGAGTACCTCATCTATTGCTACAGGGTATGGTACTAAGCCTGACTTATTCTGTCCTTAAGGTACCTGTGAGCACACCAAACATTCTGACTGGTTTAAGACCTTACCCACTAATGAGTGGTAATCACTCAATGGATGTCGGCCCATGTCGATATTAATATTGGACTGACTTCTCTGGATGAACCCATCTTCGACTATGTTCTCACAATTCCTACAAATACAATATTCATCAGACAATAACCCCTCACATTGCCTCCGAGCTCCGTGACTACCAGAGCGCTTACTGATACCAGCCTTTATTAGAGTGATGTGCTGCTCCTGAGATCCTACAAATCCGTACTCACCATCAGAACCCATTCCAGATCCTTGCTCGACTTCTCAGGGACCCTCACCAAAACAGATTGTCCTGGGCAAAAAGAGAATTACCAGAAAAACCCGAAACGCAGTCTCTTGAGGTAGATCCATTTTGTTAGGGAAAGAGAAGGAAAATAAGAAGGGGGAGAGAGAGAAAAGGGCAGTGGGAGGTGAAAAATAAAAGAAATGGTACAACAACTGTCTTTGATCTTGTTGTTCTCTGCGCTCAGGTGCCGTTTCAACAGTCCTGCCTCTCAGCTCTCCCGGAACAAACACTCTAGTGATACGAGGTTCTCTTCACCTTGCTCTTTGTCACGAGTTTTCTCCGGGTCAGCGACCTTCTTGCAGTGGGACGAGTGGACCCAAGTCTCTCTTTCGGCGACCTTTAGTGTTGTCGTGCTGGTTAACAAGACTTGATATGGTCCTTCCCATCTGTCCATGAGGCAACCTGAGCTTAAAAAATTTCGAATCATCACATAACCCCCAGGCTCAATGTCATGACAATTACTGTTCGGTAGGTCAAGAATCACCAGCTTCAGATTTCTTTGTTGATTTCTCAGCTGCTGGCTCATCCTAACCAAATATTTCACAGTTATTTAGTTATTGCATTTCAAATCATCCTGGGGGTCTATCATTACATGGGGTTGTCGACCAAAAAGAATTTCAACGGGTGATAAGTTAAGCGGTGACCTGGCAGTGGTTCTGATGTTGTACAACACTAGTGGCAAAGCTTCTGGCCACAACAATCCAGTTTTAGCCATCACTTTTCTCAGCTTATTCTTAATAGGGCTGTTCATTCTCTCCACCTTCGCACTCGCCTGTGGCCGGTACGGAGTATGCAGCTTGCTATTAATTCCCATCAGTTTGCACATGACCTGAAAGACTTCACCTGTAAAATGGGTACCCCTATCACTTTCAATCATTCTAGGGATACCATATCTGCACACAAATTCCTGCACGATTTCCTTTGCAGTGAACACGGCAGTATTTGTGGCAGCAGGGAATGCTTCTACCCAGTTGGAGAAACACATCAGTACATGCTAACACATATTTCAAATTCCTACAGGGTGGTAACTGTATGAAGTCAATTTGTATTAGCTGAAAAGGTCTGTCTGTAGGAGGGATATGGGATGGCTCCGTTGGTATTGCCTTACCAATATTCTTCCTCAAGCAAGTAAGACATGTCATTGCTTTCTTACCCGCATGGGAAGAGAATCCTGGTGCACTCCAGTAGGCTCTTACCATCTTGCACATAACCTCCTTGCCCAGATGAGTCAGACCATGTGCCACCTCAGCTAGACTTGGAAGATATGCTCTGGGGGCCACTGGCTTACCGTGTCATCTGTCCAAAGTCCTGAGGACTCCTGACCATATCCCTTCGCCTTCCAGACTGCCTTTTCCTGTAGGGAACACAAATTTTGCATTTCAATTAACTGTTGCATGTTAACTGTTTCAAATGTCATCAGTGATGTGATGTTAGTTCGTATGGTTGTGCTTGCAGCTTCATCTGCCCGGCTGTTACCAAGTGAGATTGGGTCTTGGTTGTAAGTGTGTGCTTTACACTTGATAACAGCCACTCTGTCTGGTTCCTGTATTGCTGTCAGGAGCCTTTTGATGTTGGATGCATGCGCTACAGGTGTGCCAGCTGCCATTATGAAATTTCTGAAGCGCCACAGGGCCCCAAAATCATGCACCACTCCAAAGGTGTACCTAGAGTCCGTGTATATATTAGCTGACTTACCTTTGGCCAACTCACATGCTCTGGTCATGGAGACCAGCTCAGCGACTTGTGCTGAGTGTGGTGGGCAAAAGGGTTCAGCTTCTATGATACCTTCATCATCTACAACTGCATATCCGGTGCACAAGTCTCCCGATTCCGTCTGTCTGTGGCAACTACCGTCAGTGTAGAAGATAAAGTCTACTCCTTCCAGTGGGTTGTCACTGATGTCAGGTCTCGCAGTGAAAGTTTGGTTCAGGTATTCCATACAATCATGCGTATCAGTATCTGCACTAAATCCTCCTTCACCATCGTTCTCATCCTACACCCTTTGTGCCTGTCCAGGCACACTTGGCAAGTAAGTTGCAGGATTTAGTGAGCTGCATCTCTTAATGGTGATGTTTACAGGGGCCATCAGTGATAATTCCCACTTTGTAAACCGAGCAGATGAGACATGTCTGGTTTGGGTGGAGTTCAGCAAGGCTGATACTGCATGAGGTGTATGGATGGTCAAGTCATGTCCTAACACTACATCCTCGCATTTACTTACCAGCAAACTATCGCTGCAACACTTTGCAAGCAAGTGGGGAGAGACCGCGCTACGGTGTCCAACTGTGCACTGTAGTAAGCTACCAGTCTGCCGGCATCACCATGTCTCTGTGTTAAGACTCCTGCCGCGCACCCAGCACTTTCTGTACCGTACAATTCAAAGGGATTCTCATAATCTGGCATACCCAATGCATGTGCTTGTGATTAACACTGTTTTAGTCTCTCAAACGCCAGTTCGGACTCATCTGTATAAGAGACCCATTCCGGTTTGTTCGAAGAGACCATTTCTTGTAAAGGTAGTGCCAAAATGGAGAACCCCGGAATTCAGTTACGACAGTACCCACACATTCCGAGGAAAGTGCGGATCCGTTGCTGAGTTTGCGGCAGAGTCATGTCGCGAATCGCCTGTATCCTATCAGCGGTCAGGTGCCTAAATCCTTGTGTCAAGCAGTGTCCCAAGTATTTAACCCTGGTCCGGCACAACTGCAACTTATCCTTTGAAACCTTGTGTCCTGTCTGGGAAAGATGAAACAGAAGCTGTTTAGTATCTTTCAAGGACGACTCGAGTGAGTCAGAACACAACAACAAGTCATCAACATATTGTATTAGTACTGATCCACTCTCAGGTTGAAAGAATTGTAAACAGTCATGCAAGGCCTGGGAGAAAATATTCGGGCTGTCAATGAAACCTTGGGGAGACGAGTCCAGGTGTACTGTACTCCCCTGTACATGAAGGCAAAGAGGTATTTGCTGCCAGGGTGAAGAGGGACAGAAAAGAAAGCAGAGCAGAGATCAATGACAGTGAAGAATTTTGCGGTAGAGGGAATCTGCATGAGGATGACAGCTGGATTGGGCACTATGGGGAATTGGCTTTCAACTATTTTGTTTATCCCCCTTAGATCCTGCACTAGCCTGTAACCCCTCCCCCCAATCTTTTTCACAGGGAAGATGGGACTATTGGCGGTGCTGGACGTTCTGACTAGGATGCCCTGCTGTAGCAGCCGCTCTATGACAGGGTACACTCCTAACTCTACCTCTGGCTTCAGAGGATACTGAGGGATTTTTGGAGCTATCCTGCCATCTTTTACTTGTACTGCTACTGGAGCTACATTCACCATCAATCCAGTGTCCTGTCCATCTTTGGTCCATAGGGAACCCGGTATTTGTGAGATAATTTCCTCTACCTGCGATGGACACATGTCTATAACAGTAGAATGCGACATTAGCCTTTGAGGGGTGTCTAGTTTACCTTGCTCTTCTTGTGCGTGGTTCCCAGGTATATCCAAGAAGACACCCTCAGGAGTACAAAATGACACACCGCATTTGACACAATAAGTCTCTGCCGAGTAGATTAGTCGGAGCCGATGGAGCCAGCAGAAAGGAATGTTTTGTTTGCAAGGGCCCTATCGTAATCTCTGCAGGTCTACTCAAAGGGTATTGTTGCACCATTCCTGTTACTCCAATTGCCGAAATCGTTTTACCTGTGGTTTTTACACCTAATGTGGAATTACACAATGACCTGGCTGCACCTGTATCTACAAGAAAAGTTAATGGTACACCAGCTACATCAACAATGACCTCAGGTTCACTACCAAGGCTAGCAATCAACTTCACTGGCTGCAGACTACAGGTGTGGCCCAACCCCTATTGTGTAGTGGGACCCTCCTGTAGCGCGTTGGCAGCTACAATATGTGAGGGGGGAAGCTGTGAGGTTTTGGAGGCCTGCCAGTCTCTCCTGGGTGGGTACCTTCTTGTTTCCCCTCTATGTGGCTCGTAATCTCTCCTATATGGTCCCTGATCCCAATTATGTGAATTGTAGTGTGGTTCGTATTCAGGTCTAGGGGGTCTGTATACATTATGTGTCCCTTTACTCCTACTATCCCTTGCATAATGTCCTCCCTTCTTGCAATAGTAACATACTATTGACTGTGACTTACCATCAGGGGTCTGGGGTTTTGGCTGATTGGACTTTCCTGTAAGTGCCTGTATACTCACCATCATCAGCTTATGCCCTTGCGACTCCCTGTGTTTAGTGATATTACGATCATGCTCGATAGCGGACTCTCTCAACGCAGCCACCGAGATACCTCTCCAATTAGGTAGAGAGGTTTTCACCCTTGTCCTTAGTGACTCCTTTAAACTGTCCATCAACACAGAAACAGTTACCTCCCTGTGGTGTGCATTCTCCTTAATATCCTCGATCCCAGTTTATCTTGCTATTTCCTGCAGTGCTCGATGGAAATATTCGGATGCAATTTCACCTTCCTTTTGTCTTATGGAGAATATTTTATTTCATTTAACAACAGTAGGGAAATACACTCCTAATTGCAGGTTGATTTGCCGTACATTCTCCTGATTGTATTCATCAGTGAGAGGTACCTCTGCATCTAATTTACAATCCGTTATGAATTTTGTGATGTCAAAATTTGAGGGTAAACATACCCGTAGCACTGTTCGCCAATCTTTACTTGTGGGCTCGTGGGCGTTACCTAACTCTTTAACGAATTTCTGGCATCCAACTAGATCTTTTCTGGGATCGGGGAATTGACCTTAACTCTGCTCGGGACCAAGGACAATGCATGGCAATATTCCTGATGGGAGTTACTCCCTGACTGTCAGTCTTCCCATTGGGGACTGCAATCACCGTGACAGTATTTAGTTCAACTATATCATTTTGACTTGAGCTATCGTCTCTGCATAGTGTGTGGTACCGTACTTACCAGTGGACACAACCTCACTCACCCCTCCGCTGAGGGGTGTTGCTACTACTCTTGGTGGTTGGGCCGTGCCCACCTGGGTGTCCTGTATGGTGGCTGCTAGAGAGAGTGCCGATATCATGCTGGGCTCATCTTCCTCCCCATCAACATATGGTGGTGGTGGTGGGGCGCTCGCAATCGCTTTCCCGCCAGATTTGGAACCTGCTGTGCGAGCCAATTCCTTTTGCACCTCCCGCTCTTGTTGCCACAGATTTAAACAATCGGTATATCTGATCCTTTGTTTTCTAGATTTAATCAGACATATTCTAATCCTTATGTTCTGTAACACCTCTGATTCAAAGCTGCCCATCCTGGGGAATGATGCCCTATCTTCAGCAGTCATACGTACCCATTCATTGCAAAAAGCCTCCATGTGTTAACCATATTTCTCACACATAATAAACCTTGCTGACCCCCTGGGCCGCAAATCTCCAGCCTAAACCCTGGCTACCAAATGCCCACTGCTTGTGCAATTGGATCCCATGGCGGACTTTTTGCTTTGTTAATGCAATCCCCAAATGCACAACACAACAGACAGTGAAAGTTCTCTGAGCGCTTCCACCCACTCCTTCTCCACTGACGTACCACGACTGACTCCAATAGTGACCACTGCATACCCAGTGAGGACCCTACCTGGCTTCTATTCACTGGAAGTTTTAGGTGTAACTTACCTTTTCCAGTGAATATCTACCTTTGAAGATTTTCCTGAGAGAGACCAGCGAAAACTTCCCTTTTGGTTGTACACAAATCACGCTTGCGTATGCTCTACACGGCGCTAATGATACCGTGGTTAATGCAAAAGCTCGCAAAGGGGTATCAAGTTTCATCACGTATCGCACACACAAATGTGCGGTCCAATCGCACAGCGTATAGGTACTTGTTACCTATCTGCCCTACGATCACTGGAGTCGAAAACACAAGCTGCTCTCCTCAGCCGGAGCGTAACACAAAACCTTTAAACTTCAATTCACAATTTCTATACTTCTGCACAATGCACAATTCTATATCACGCTCCTCTGCAAATCATCTCACAATTTGCGTATATCTCTATTTGTATTAACGTAAGTCAGCCGCCTCACGCCACCAAGCCTCCACTTACTTGGTGTACCACGGGACCCGAATTTCCGGGGTTCAACTCCACTCACTCCTGCTTTGACTCACTCAAATACACCTTGTTTTTCTTTTCTGTACAGAAAATACCACTCCTTAGGTTGGTTACTTTACCCCAGAGGTACTTACAGTTTTAAACAAAATATTTAAGGTAACCTGCTTTTTGAAATCGGATAGTTATGTGCTATTGTATTAAATGTATACTATCCCACCTTTAATTGAACAAACTATCGTGTGATTTGTACTTAGCACCCACAATCCTACGCAACCTTGCACAAACACGTGACCATGCGTGCCTTTTACACCACGTGTGCGCTCCTGTACTTTGTCCGTCCCACGTGTACAAACGTACGTCCGCAATTTCAACAAATCACACAATCTCTATAAATGTAAGCAATACAAATTATTATCACTCACTAACACAACCCACACTTGTACTGTGTAAACCTTTAATGACTAGGCCAGAACTGCATTTTATGTTTAATGATTACACCCTTAATACTTATTTCATATTTATCTATATAGCCAACAAATGTATTCAATTTCACACAGGTCTTAAATGACTAATAAACTATGGCAACAATATTTGGGAGAGTATGCAAAATACTGGTATGCTTTGTGTATGCTTTGTGTGCTCTTTTGTGTATGCTTTTGGAGCCCAAAAAAATTACACAGATTTTTTAAATAACTTTTTTCCTGTAACCTCCAGATTCTATCAGCACCTCTGCAGACCAGACAGAGCAGACGCAATCTAATAGCACAAAATAGGGTTTCAAAACATCCAAGCAACCAGGAAAAGGTTTTATTTAGAGATGTGTCTCCACCCTTTGCTGATAGATTAAAGTCTGCTATGATCTGCTAGCCTACGAGCATGTGAAAATCCCGGATGAGCCCCCAATTGTAAATGCTGATTTACTTACAGGACTAAAAGCAATACCTAAATACACTCAATACACTTAAAATTCGAGCCGCTGCGGCCGCTGTATGTAATCCTTACCCTACGTACTATTTACTCAGTTAGCGTACAAAGGCTCGTACCGAGTACGCACTTTGCGTACACACGCTGCGACGGATGTACAAAGTACACACAGTGCATACACACACTGACACACTGAGAGCACAATGCAGCTACACGTGTGTCTGAAATACACTTTAAACCTTAGGAGGATGGAGACATGACACCAATTGTATTTAAGATGTTAGGATCCGACCCACCAACATATAATTGCTGAAAGGGGGTTACAACAAATATACAATCACAATAACAGAAAAGAGGCTACAATCAATGGTACATACATTTGGTTTTGCCAGCGCCACATGGTCCGGTGCTCAGTCAATCAAGCAAGATGACCTTCAGAGAGAGATGAATGACTGGCTAGCTTGGCTTTTATACAGTTGGTCAAAACACAATACAATAGAAACTGTAACCTCTTCCTCTATAGGACAAAGGGCTGGTCATTTACAGTATAGGAGGGGTCATAGGTTGGTTTGAATAGGTGGGCGATGTCTGGTCCAGATGTCCTTACAGTTGGTCTCCACTGGGTTCCCGCCGAATATCAGAGTACAGTAAACACAGTATAATATTAATATCCTGTTCCTGCACATAATTATGTGCAGGAGCGTGGTATCTTCTGCAAACTGCTACCGGAATGTAGCCCTTAAAATACCCTACAGCTGGATACCAAATACCACCTAATAACCTAATGCTGTCCTCTCATATCCTGTAAAGTTGAATCTCTTTGTTGTTGTACCTTTTAAACAAGTATAACTTGCTGGTGTGGTGCGTGTGGGCTATGTGTACATTGTGCACTATGTGGATTAAATATGAGATATGTCTTTGAGGCTTTTCCATGCGAATACAAATGCTACCGTAATTACTCATACCACGCTCTAATACGCAGGACCGCATGAGCGGTCATACGCAACTTGCGAATATGCGCACGCATGGCAGAACAAGTACGCGCACGGAGGCCATCTGTGTGGAGTTTGTACGTAATGTGTGTATTGTAATATTTTCCGACTTCGACAGTTCTGAAGAGACTCAGCATCCCCCTCTGTATTTATAACTTTACACAATTTGGTATCATCTGCAAAAATTGACACCATGCTCTCTAGACCTTCTGTTAGGTCGATAATGAAAATATTGAATAACAGCAGTCCTAATACTGAGCCTTGTGGCACAGCACTTAACACTTCAGTCCAATTTAAAAAGGATCCATTAACCATAACGCTCTGCTCCCTATTATGTAACCAATTTTTGATCCAAGTGCATATTGTGCTTCCTAGCCCTATTTCTAGTAGCTTGTAGATAAGTCTCATGTGTGGTACAGTGTCGAAAGCTGTCGCAAAGTCTAAAAAGATTACATCCACCTCTTTACCCTGATCTAAGTTTGCACTTACTGTTTCATAAAAGCCAAGTAAGTTGGTTTGACAGGATCTGTCCTTCACAAATCCATGTTGATTCCTTTTAATGACCTTATTGACTTCAAAGAACTTCTGAATACTATCTCTTAGAATACCTTCCAATACTTTCCCCACTACAGATGAAAGACTAACTGGTCTATAATTACCTGGTTCAGCTTTACTTCACTTTTTGAATATAGGCACTACTTTCGCTATACGCCAGTCTTTGGGAACCATACCTGATATTACTGAATCCTTAAAGATCAAAAATAGCGGTTTTGCAAGTTCAGAGTGAAGCTCCATTAGAACCCTTGGGTGAATTCCATCGGGACCCGGTGACTTATTAATCTTTAAATGTTTTAATTGGTCACAGACTACCTCCTCGCTTAAATAAGTACCTATCAGTGGGATATTCTCATTAATGAGATTATGTGTTAGTCCCTGAATTGGGTCCTCTCTAGTAAATACTGTTGAAAAAAACTCATTTAGTGTGTCCGCTATGTCATTATCATTTTTGCTTAAGACTCCCAACTTGTCTTTTAAAGGGCCTATACTCTCCTTCGTTAATCTCTTGCTATTAATGTATTTAAAGAATTTTTTGGGATTCGCTTTGCTTTCCTTTGCTACTAGTTTTTCCGTTTCTACTTTAGCCGCTCTTATTTCCTTTTTGCATATTTTGTTACAGTCCTTATAGTGCTGAAATGACTCTGCTTCCTTGTCAGATTTGTATTTTTTAAATGCTCGCCTTTTTTTGCCCATAAGTTCCTTTATCTTTTTGTTAAGCCACATCGGTTTATGATTTTTATTCCTTTTTTTGCTGCTCGTAGGAATACATTTGAGAGTATTTTTAGCTAGCAGAAATTTTAGTACATCCCATTTCTCTGTAGTATTTTTTTCCTAGAAACAAACCTTCCCATTCAATATCCCTGAAAAATACCCTCATCTTTTAAAAATTCAATTTGCTAAAGTTTTGAGTCCTAGTCGAGCCAGTATTGGACTGTTTATGAAAACTGATATTGAATGTGACCATATTGTGGTCGCTGTTTCCTATGGGTTCCCTACTATAATACCTGATACTAAATCCCCATTGTTTGTCAATACCAGGTCTAAGATTGCATTGTACCTGGTAGGTTCCTCAATTAGTTGAACTAAGTAGTTATCATTTAGTGTGTTTAAAAACCGATTACCCCTAGCAGTGTCACATGAATCGTTTTTCCAGTTTATCTCTGGATAGTTAAAATCTCCCATCACTACTATGTCACCTACTCATGCTGGTCTTTCAATTTGCTTCAGTAACAGTTCCTCATCAGATACATTAATACCAGGCGGCCTATAGCATACACCCAATACCAACTTTTTAATTACTTTATCCCTGCATGCAATTTCTACCCATAACGTCTCGACAGTGTCTACAGTCCCCTCAGGAATATCTTCCCGTATATCAGGTTTTAAAAACGGCTTTACGTAAAAACACACCCCTCCATCCTTTTTATTTAGTCTGTCTCTCCTAAACAGTGTATAGCCCTCTAGATTAACTGTCTAATCATGAGATTCGTCCCACCAACTTTCAGTAATGCCTATAATATCATACTGATTGCTTACTGCAAGTATTTCTAGTTCGCCCCTTTTTATCAGTAAGGCTTCTAGCATTCACATACATACAATTAAGATAAGTATTTCCCCTTGCGTTAGGGACATCTTTCACCGTATGTAGCAATGATGACCTGTAATCGTCATTGGTTAGTGCTTTGGTAAAATCTCTTTTAGTACCCATGTCAGTAACCTTACCGGCTGCTCGTACCCTCCCCCCAACTTCTCCACCATTTTGTTTACTACCGCCATCCCCACTATTCTCACTGCATGACCCATAGTTTCTTGCTAAATCCTCCCCCCAGGCTCCTAGTTTAATATCTCCTCCAATCTTCTAACCATACTTCCCTCCAGCACCGCTTCCCCCTCCTCATTCAGGTGCAATCCATCATGACAAAAAAGATGGCGCCTGACTGAGAAGTCCGCCCAGTGTTCAAGGAACACAAACCCTTCTTTCCTGCACCAATCCCTAAGCCACACAGTTACCTCCCTAATCTCCCTCTGTCTCACTGGGCTAGCATGTGGCACGGGTAATAATTCGGAGAATATTACCTTAGATTACCTTAGATGTCCTTGCCTTAAGTTTCTTGCCTACTTCCCTATAGTCTTTCTTAAGGACATCCCACCTTCCACTAACTTTGTCGTTGGTGCCAACGTGCACCA
Organism: Pseudophryne corroboree; assembly: GCF_028390025.1. NCBI lineage: Eukaryota > Metazoa > Chordata > Amphibia > Anura > Myobatrachidae > Pseudophryne > Pseudophryne corroboree. The sequence continues at coordinate 312,103,180 of NC_086450.1, read as the reverse complement.
AGACCGCCAGATCATGCTCAGCCCCTCCCAACAATCTATCTACCCGGTCATACCTTAGCACCCGGGAGACAACACGGTCCCAGTAGTTGATTGCCTATCTGCCTTCCTGATGATAGAATCCCCTACCACAACAATCTGACTAGGTACCTCACTATCTTTTTATCCCTACTGCACCAGAGGGACCTCTCCTCTGGATGCTAGAGGGAGCAGTCCCCTCCGGCACCGTCATTTCCTCACTATCATCTTCCGATTCCTTGTCCAGTCTGGCAAATTTGTTCAGGTTTGATAGTTCGGAGATGTCGAGCCTCCACCTCTTTTTCTTCCTTCTAACTGTGACCCAGCTAGCTTCCTGATTATCCTCTTCTACCAATGACCCCTCCCTCAACTCCTCCACTGTTTTATCTAATTCTTGCTCGAGATTGTGAATCTCCCTTACTTGCGTAACGGTTTGCTCTAGATCAGTTACCTGGGCTTCCAGGGCAACCGTTCACACACACCTTGTGCAGATGTACTCACACTGGGACGGTTGCTCCAGGTGCGCGTACATCTTGCACGACATGCACTGAGTGAAATCTCCAATCCTAGCCCCACCCATATTTTTGTAAGGTCTAACTCCCTGTTACCCAAGAAGAAATAGAGAAGCAAAACAATCTAGGCAAAACACTTACTATACAATAATGAAGTTAAGCTTATATTTATCTATCCTTTGTGTCCCCTAGTCCTTTGCTTTTATGCAGTAGTCACCGGTTCCTTCGCTTGTATTCAGCAGTCTCCGTCCCCTTCCGTCCTCTCCTCTGATGTCTGAAGCAGCAGTCTTTCTTGCCCCCTTGTGCAGCTCAGCAGTGGATTCAGACCCCCACAGGCAGATTGTGTGTCCCTGGTAGTACCTGCTGTCAGCAGCAGTAGGCTGTTTCCCCACCGGCAGCGTCACTAGACAGTATCTAGTATGCTCACACACAAAATAGAACAAAAACAAAGACAGAAACAAAGGCAGGCCACAAAATATCTGCCCCTCACACACGCAACAATCACAGCCCCTCTGCTACTCCAATTTAGAGACCCTCTCACTCACAAAGTCGGGTGGTATTCAGTTTGCCGGCTGTCGGGATCCCGGCACTCAGTATACCGGCGCCGGAATCCTGACAGCCGGCATACCGACACTTATTCTCCCTCTTGGGAGTCTACGACCCCCCTGGAGGGAGAATAAAATAGCGTGGCACGCGTAGCGTGCCACCGTGCCCACAAGGGGCTCATTTGCGCTCGTCACGCTGTCGGTATGCCGGCGGTCGGGCTCCTGGCGCCGGTATGCTGGTCGCCGGGAGTCCGACCGCCGGCATACCATACTACACCCCACAAAGTCAGCCCCATTGCAGCCTCACCAGAAGTTTAATGGTATTGCAACTATGTGTGTTCCTGATTGCGTATTATAAAACTCACCTTTTTCTGTATTCGAACTCACCGGCTACTGATTCCAACTCACATACACTTAAAAATCCAAGCTTCACTTTAAAGTACAAGCCTCCTTACAATGAGCAAGACCTCACTTGCTGGAGCTGGGTGGAAGCTGCCGTGAGTTGCACGAAAATGTGAGACATCCTGCTGCAGCGGCTGTCCTCCCCCCCCCCCCCAGCGCCCCCCCCCCTCTCCTCCTCTGGGTCCCACATCTCAGTCCGACATTTTTTTATGTTGGACTGAGATGGTTGGAAAAGGGGCCAAATCCTGTTGAATTTGGCCCCGTTTCACTCAAAAGTACGTGAATCGGCAGCTATACCGCCAATTCACGTACTATTCGATAAGTCGAATTCCACGACTTGTCGAATAAAAACTGCAGGGATTGAATAGGTTGAATCTAGAGATGAGCGGGTTCGGTTCTCCAAGAATCGACCCCCCCCCCCCCCCCGAACTTCACGTGGTTTACACAGGTCCGAGGCAGCCTTGGTTCTTCCCGCCTTACTCGCAAAACCCGAACGGGGGAAAACGTCATCATCCCGCTGTCGGATTCTCGCGAGATTTGGATTCCATATAAAGAGCCGCGTGTCACAGCCATTTTCACTCGTGCATTGTAGATTGAGCGGAGATAACGTGGCTTAGTTCTCTGAGTGAAAAGGTCAATATCGGCTCAATATCTGTGCTCAGTATCAGTGCTGTATTGTGGTGACCAGTATAATACCAGTATACTACAGTACAATAGTCGAGTGCTGTTCTCGCTGCCCAGTGTCAGTTCTAGTATCCTCATCAGTGCTCAGGATCAGTGCTTATTGTCTTGCTGCTGCATTGTGGTGACCAGTTAACTACAGTACAATAGTCGAGTGCTGTTCTCTGTGCCCAGTGTCAGTTCTAGTATCCTCAACAGTGCTCAGTATCACTACTCATTGTCTTGTGCTGCATTGTGGTGACCAGTAAACCACAGTGCAATAGTCCAGTGCTGTTCTCGCTGCCCAGTGTCAGTTCTAGTATCCTCATCAGTGCTCAGGATCAGTGCTCATTGTCTTGCTGCTGCATTGTGGTGACCACTATACTACAGTACAATAGTCCAGTGCTGTTCTTGCTGCCCAGTGTCAGTTCTAGTATCCTCAACAGTGCTCAGTATCACTACTCATTGTCTTGTGCTGCATTGTGGTGACCAGTAAGCCACAGTGCAATAGTCCAGTGCTGTTCTCGCTGCCCAGTGTCAGTTCTAGTATCCTCATCAGTGCTCAGGATCAGTACTCATTGTCCTGCTGCTGTATTGTGGTTACCAGTATACTACAGTAAAATAGTCCAGTGCTGTTCTCGCTGCCCAGTGTCAGTTCTAGTATTCTCATCAGTGCTCAGGATCAGGGGTCATTGTCTTGCTGCTGCATTGTGGTGACCAGTATACTACAGTACAATAGTCCAGTGCTGTTCTCGCTGCCCAGTGTCAGTTCTAATATCCTCATGAGTGTTCAGTATCACTACTCATTGTCTTGTGCTGCATTGTGGTGACCAGTATACTACAGTACAATAGTCCAGTGCTGTTCTCTCTGCCCAGTGTCAGTTCTAGTATCCTCAATAATGCTCAGGATCAGTGCTCATTGTCTTGCTGCTGCATTGTGGTGACCACTATACCACAGTACAATAGTCCAGTGCTGTTCTTGCTGCCCAGTGTCAGTTCTAGTATCCTCATCAGTACTCAGTATCACTACTCATTGTCTTGTGCTGCATTGTGGTGATCAGTAAACTACAGTACAATAGTCCAGTGCTGTTCTCTGTGCCCAGTGTCAGTTCTAGTATCCTCATCAGTGCTCAGTATCACTACTCATTGTCTTGCTGCTGCATTGTGGTGACCACTATACCACAGTACAATAGTCCAGTGCTGTTCTTGCTGCCCAGTGTCAGTTCTAGTATCCTCATCAGTACTCAGTATCACTACTCCTTGTCTTGTGCTGCATTGTGGTGACCAGTAAACTACAGTACAATAGTCCAGTGCTGTTCTCTGTGCCCAGTGTCAGTTCTAGTATCCTCATCAGTGCTCAGTATCACTACTCATTGTCTTGCTGCTGCATTGTGGTGACCACTATACCACAGTACAATAGTCCAGTGCTGTTCTTGCTGCCCAGTGTCAGTTCTAGTATCCTCATCAGTACTCAGTATCACTACTCCTTGTCTTGTGCTGCATTGTGGTGACCAGTTTACTACAGTACAATAGTCCAGTGCTGTTCTCTGTGCCCAGTGTCAGTTCTAGTATCCTCATCAGTGCTCAGTATCACTACTCATTGTCTTGCTGCTGCATTGTGGTGACCACTATACTACAGTACAATAGTCCAGTGCTGTTCTCTCTGCCCAGTGTCAGTTCTAGTATCCTCATCAGTGGTCAGTATCACTACTCATTGTCTTGTGCTGCATTGTGGTGACCAGTATACTACAGTACAATAGTCCAGTGCTGTTCTCTCTGCCCAGTATCAGTTCTAGTATCCTCAATAATGCTCAGGATCAGTGCTCATTGTCTTGCTGCTGCATTGTGGTGACCACTATACTACAGTACAATAGTCCAGTGGTGTTCTCGCTGCCCAGTGCCAGTTCTAGTATCCTCATCAGTACTCAGTATCACTACTCATTGTCTTGTGCTGCATTGTGGTGACCAGTATACTACAGTACAATAGTCCAGTGCTGTTCTCTCTGCCCAGTGTCAGTTCTAGTATCCTCATCAGTGCTCAGTATTACTACTCATTGTCTTGCTGCTGCATTGTGGTGACCACTATACTACAGTACAATAGTCCAGTGGTGTTCTCGCTGCCCAGTGTCAGTTCTAGTATCCTCATCAGTGCTCAGTATTACTACTCATTGTCTTGCTGCTGCATTGTGGTGACCACTATACTACAGTACATTAGTCCAGTGCTGTTCTCGCTGCCCAGTGTCAGTTCTAGTATTCTCATCAGTGCTCAGTATCACTGCTCATTGTCTTGTGCTGCATTGTGGTGACCAGTATACTATAGTACATTACTAAAAGTCCAGTGTCTTGTGCTGCATCTTGCTGCTGTAGGGGGCTGCAGTAGTGTCCTGTCACTGTGCATAGGTCATCATCATTCCAGTCACAGTGGTATCTAGTATCTATCTAGTGGTATCTCATTTCAGGTATTACTGCCGTCTAATTCCAGATATATTAATGGCATATAATTCCACACATTAAAAAATGGTGAACAAAAATTTGAAGGGTAAAATAGGGAAAGATCAAGATCTACTTCCACCAAGTGCTAAAGCTGCTGCCATAAGTCATGGCAGAGACAATTCAATGCCATCAACGTTGTCTGCCAAGGTCGATGCCCAATGTCATAGTAGAGAGCATGTAAAATCCAAAAAACAAAAGTTCAGTAAAATGACCCAAAAATCTAAATTAAAAGCGTCTGAGGAGTAGCGTAAACTTGCCAATATCCCATTTATGACACGTAGTGGCAAGGAACGGCTGAGGCCCTGGCCTATGTTCATTGCTAGTAGTTCAGCTTCACATGAGGATGGAAGCACTCATCCTCCCGCTAGAAAATTGAAAACAGTTAAGATGGCAAAAGCCCAGCAAAGAACTGTGCGTTCTTCTAAATCACAAATCCCCAAGGAGAGTCCAATTGTGTCGGTTGCGATGTCTGACCTTCCCAACACTGGATTGGAATAGGTGGCTCCTTCCACCATTTGCACGCCCCCTGCAAGTGCTGGAAGGAGCACCAACAATCCAGTTCCTGATAGTCAAATTGAAGATGTCACTGTTGAAGTACACCAGGATGAGGATATGGGTGTTGCTGGCGCTGAGGAGGAAATTGACAAGGAGGAATCTGATGGTGAGGTGGTTTGTTTAAGTCAGGCACCCGGGGAGACACCTGTTGTCCGTGGGATGAATAAGGCCATTGACATGCCTGGTCAAAATACAAAAAAAAATCACCTCTTCGGTGTGGAATTATTTCAACAGAAATGCGGACAACTGGTGTCAAGCCGTGTGTTGCCTTTGTCAATCTGTAATAAGTAGGGGTTAGGACGTTAAGCACCTAGGAACATCCTCCCTTATATGTCACCTGGAGCGCATTCATCGGAAGTCATTGACAACTTCTAAAACTTTGGGTAACATCCAGTGGTGCAAGTAGAAAAAATGTCTTACGGGTACTGTGTGCGCGCGCCTTCGTCGCGTGTGCAAAAAAATGGGTGTGGCCAAATGCCACACGGGGCGTGGCCAATGAAAATGGGGGCGTGATACACATATGGGGGAAGGGGCAGATACATGTATGACCCCAATAGTGCCAGATACACATTGCCCCACAGTGCCAGATATACATTACCCCACAGTGCCAGATACACATTGCCTCACTGTGCCAGATATACAAATGCCCCCAGAGTGCCAGATACACAAATGTCCCCAGAGTACCAGATACACATTGCCTCACAGTGCCAGATACACATTGTCCCACAGTGCCAGATACACAAATGCCCCCAGAGTGCCAGATATACATTGCCTCACAGTGTCAGATACACATTGCCCCACAGTGCCAGATACACAAATGCCCCCACTGTGTCAAATATACATTGCCCCCCAGTGCCAGATACAGAAATGCCCCCACAGTGCCAGATATGCCCCCAGTGCCAGATACACAAGTATGCCACCAGTGCCAGATATGCCCCCAGTGCCAGATATGCCCCAGTGCCAGATACAGAAATGCCCCCAGTGCCAGATACACAAGTATGCCCCCATTGCCAGATATGCCCTCAGTGTCAGATATGCCCCAGTGCCAGATACACAATTCTCCGCAGTGCCAGATATGGCCACAGTGCCAGATACACATGTCCCCCAGTGCCAGATATGCCCCCAGTGCCAGATATGCCCCCAGTGCCAGATACACATGTCCTTCCAGTGCCAGATATGCCCCCAGTGCCAGATATCCCCCAGTGCCAGGTACACAAGTCCCCCCCAGTGCCAGATATGCTCCCATTGCCAGGTATACATGCCCCCCCAGTGCCAGATATCCCCCAGTGCCAGGTACACAAGTCACCCAGTGCCAGATATGCTCCCAGTGCCAGGTATACATGCCCCCCAGTGCCATATATCCCCCAGTGCCAGGTATACATGCCCCCCCAGTGCCAGATATCCCCAGTGCCATGTATAAATGCCCCCCCAGTGCCAGATATCCCCCAGTGCCAGATATGCCCCCAGTGCCAGATATCCCCCAGTGCCAGGTATAACATGCCCCCCCAGTGTCAGATATCCCCCAGTGTCAGGTATACATGCCCCCCTTCCACTGCTCATCGCTGCCGCTGCCGTTGCCGACCTGTCTGTGTGAGGGAAGGAGAGCGCAGCCTGCGCCTCTCCTTCCCCTCAGTCTCCGGCGGGTGTCTCAGTTTAATTCAGCGCCGATCTGTGAGCCAATCAGAGCTCGCGGGTGCGGCGGGTGCGGCGGGTGTGGCGGGGACGGCGGGGAGCAGCAGAGGGAGGGAGTGAAGAGGAGCGGCGGCCCATCGGTGTGGGTACGGCGTACCCATGGCTAAATTCTTACGGTACGCCGTACCCACCCGTACCCACACACTTGCACCACTGGTAACAGCGGAAATCCCTTCTTTCTCTTGTACCCAAGCTCCTGTAAACCACACCACCAACTCCCTCAATCTCAATTTCCTCCTTAGACAGGAACGCCAATAGTCCTACAGGCCATGTCACTGGCAAGTCTGACGAGTCCTCTCCTAACTGGGATTTCTCAGATGGATCCTTGAGTGTAACGCTTACTGCTGCTGGTGCTGCTGTTGTTGCTGCTGGGAGTCGATCGTCATCCCAGAGGTGAAGCCGGAAGACCACTTGTACTACTTCCAGTAAGCAATTGACTGTCCAACAGTCCTTTGCGAGGAAGATGAAATATCACAGCAGTCATCCTGCTGCAAAGTGGATAACTCAGGCCTTGACAACTATGTTGGTGTTAGACGTGCGTCCAGTATCCGCTGTTAGTTCACAGGGACTTAGAGAATTACTTGAGGAAGTGTGTCCCCGGTACCAAATACCATCTAGGTTCCACTTATCAAGGCAGGCGAGACCGAGAATGTACACAGACTTCAGAAAAAGAGTCACCAGTGTCCTAAAACATGCAGTTGTACCCACTGTCAACTTAACCACGGACATGTGAATAAGTGGAGCAGGACAGACTAAGGACTATATGACTGTGACAGCCCACTGGGTAGATGTATGGCCTCCCGCAGCAACAACAGCAGCAGCGGCACCAGTAGCAGCATCTCGCAAACGCCAACTCGTTCCTAGGCAGGCTACGCTTTGTATCACCGCTTTCCATAAGAGGCACACAGCTGACAACCTCTTACGGAAACTGAGGATCATCGCAGATTGGCTTACCCCAATTGGACTCTCCTGGGGATTTGTGATATCGGACAATGCCACCAATATTGTGCGTGCATTACATGTGGGCAAATTCCAGCACGTCCCATGTTTTGCACATACAATGAATTTGGTGGTGCAGAATTTTTTTAAAAACGACAGGGGCATGCAGGAGATGCTATTGGTGGCCCGAAGAATTGCGGGCCACTTTCGGCATTCAACCACCGCGTGCTGAAGACTGGAGCACCAGCAAACACTCCTGAACATGCCCTGCCATCAGCTGAAACAAGAGGTGGTAACGAGGTGGAATTCAACCCTCTATATGCTTCAGAGGATGGAGGAGCAGCAAAAGGCCATTCAAGCCTATACATCTGCCTATGATATAGGCAAAGGAGGGGGAATGCACCTGTCTCAAGCACAGTGGAGAATGATTTCAACGTTGTGCAAGGTTCTCCAACCCTTTGAACTTGCCACACGTGAAGTCAGTTCAGACACTGCCAGCCTAAGTCAGGTCATTCCCCTCATCAGGCTTTTACAGAAGCAGCTGAATAGATTGAAGGAGGAGCTAAAATGGAGCGATTCCGCTAGGCATGTGGGACTTGTGGAATGAGCCCTTCATTCGCTTAACCAGGATTCACGGGTGTTCAATCTGTTGAAATCAGAGCACTACATTTTGGCCACCGTGCTCGATCCTAGGTTTAAAGCCTACGTTGTATCTCTCTTTCCGGCAGACACAAGTCTGCAGATGTTCAAAGTCCTGCTGGTGAGAGATACTAAAGGGACAATTATGGGAATGCTTGAGTAAAAAGGAAAGTCTTAAGTCTACATTTGAAGGATACTATAGTTGGGGCCTCTCACACTGTGCGGGGAAATGAGTTTCCTAGAATCGGAGCCGCATGACTAAAAGCTCGACCCCCAGATGAATTCTGGGAGATTCTAGGTACTGCTAAAAGTCCTTCATCTACAGATCACAGTAATCGAGTGGGTCAGTATGGGGTCAGTAGCTGCTTCAGGTACCTTGGGCCCTGGTCATGTAGTGCTTTGAAACTCAATAAGCCAATCTTGAAGATGATTCGCCATCTTAGAGGCAGCCTGTGAAGGGAGTAGAGTATTGGTGTTATGTGGCTAGAATAGGGTTGGTCGGTTAACAGCCTGGCAGCTGTGTTTTGCACCAGCTGTAAGCGGTGCAATTCTTTTGCTGGAAGACCAAGGTAGAGGGCATTACAGTAGTCTAATCTAGATGATACAAATGCATGGATGACTTTTGGCAGATCATCTGAGAGAATTAAGTGCTTGATTCTGGCTATGTTCCTCAGGTGAAAGAATAAGGATTTGATTGTGGCTGATATCTGATGTTTAAGTGTCAAGCCACCATCCAGGACAACGCCAAGATTCCGCACACGATCAGTGGTTTGTAATTCTGAATCCCCAACTGTAAGTCCAGTTGGTTGGCTATGCTGCAGTCTTGTCCTTTGATGTTGTGGTCGTATCATAAGGACCTCTGTTTTATCCGGGTTCAGTCGCAGCCAAATGTATCCTTGAAGTGTATAATTTTTAAACATTAACCTCAAATAAAGGGCCCAATAATTATAACAGTATGTTTATAATAAATTATTATATCAGTTCTAAATTCCTTATCACTGCAATTGAAGAGAATGTGTCCCAGTCATCAAAGTTGGACTTTATCTGCTAACTCACTTGCCCTCTAAGAGTAAACAAACAGGCAAAAGTGCCAAAACAGCACTCAAAGAAAATACAGCAGTGGTTACAGTGCCTGCCTAATATCCAAAAATTCTATATTCCAAGTACAGTCATTATCTGTGCTCAGGGCTGGTGCAAGGGTGTTCAGCACCCCCCTGCAACCTATAAATTTGCACCCTCCCTCCCATACTTAATAAAGGGACAGTGTGCACCGAAGTTCAGCGCCCCCCCCCCATTCCCCCCTCCCCCAATAGGGCTTGCACTTAACACTGCAGACTGGATTCCCGTGCACACTCCCCAGTCAGTGACAGCCCCACACTGCTCACCCGCATGGTGTTCTGGCCAGATCCTCACTGTGCAGCATGATCCCTCGGGGCTCCAGCTACTGTACAGCTGGAAGGTGTTGACAGCAAGGAAGGGTAACTGCCTCACAGGCTCTTCAGATGCACCTGGAGTGTGGAGGGAGTGAGAGATGCGGCCGTACCTCAGCACGAACCCAGACGCCGACAGCCTGGAGAAGGGACGCCAGCTCAGTGCAGGCCACGTGTACAGCCTCCGGACCCCGGGCTAATCAGCCAGGCAGCGCCTATGCATAAGGGACACCGATGTGTTTCCAGTGCTTTCTGGTTTAGCCATGACCCCTTACATCGCCGGCTCCTCACTCTGGGTTGCTGTCAGATGTCACAAGATGTCTGCAAGCCAGAGCACCAACACAGTTACAGAGGAGGAGCGAGCGCCGCTGATGATAGACACTGTGCTTGGTGGCTCTTCTTCAACAGCAACTCCAGAATGGGTACAAATGGAACAGGGGACAACGGAGGAAGTGCCCCCTTCTGGGCTGGAACCCAGTGGCAACAGACTCCATTGTTTCTGGCAGTTCCGCCCCTGGACAGACACATAGATAGATAGATAGATAGATAGTAGACACATAGATAGATAGATAATAGACAGTCAGATAGATAGATAGATAGATAGATAGATAGATAGATAGATAGATAGATAGATAGAGAGACAGACAATCACACGTAAAAAGAAGACTCACCTAGTTCCTCTGTACTGGCCCCGGGCAGTCTCTCTATTGTTCCTGATTCCTGGCAGGTGCTGAGATGGCTCCATCCATGGAGCTGGGGGCATCTAGTGGCTCTTGTCAGTGCTGCAGTCAGCAGTAAATGCAGCTTTCTGCTCCCGCCCCCACACCTCCTCTTGCTAGCGTCACTGCGCTGACACAGGACGGGATGGGAGGAGATGACATCTGTGGCATGGCTGGAGTGGGGACTGGAAGAACCATGATCCGGGCTGCTGGCTGCCGCTGCTTGTGAGAGGTGCAGCAGCAGCCAGCAGCAACAGCACAGGGAAGAAGAGCAGGGAGAGAGCCTCTACTCCCTAGTGCCTCCCTGCACTGCATTCCTTTGCTGTGCGGGTTCTGCCAGCTCTGCTTGTGCTATTGTAGTGGAGCCAGTAATCTGTATCAAGATTTGCATTCCATTTCCAGTTTGCACCCCAGTGTGGAAAGTAAAGGAGGGAAGTGACACCAGGAACATCCCAGCAAATATACTTGGAAAGTGACCTACTGATAGACACATGGGTGCTGAGTCACCAGTGCCATAACTAGGCATTTTAGCGCTGTGTGAAAGAAACGGCATTGGTGCCCCCCCATGCAAGATAGGGGCAGTGCGCGTCATAGGCGCGCAAAAAATATATAGGGGCGTGGCTTCATGGGGAAGGGGCGTGGGCACAAAATAATACCAATCCATACTACGGTGCACAGTAGTCTCCATTATTCAAATTACGCTGCACAGTAGCGCTACTACACCAGGTAGAGCCCCTTTTACACATTACAGCAGACAGTCCCCCTTTTTACAAATTACAGCAGACTGTACCCCTTTATACACATTACCGCAGACAGCGTCCCCTTTTTACACATTACGGCAGACAGTGCCCCCCTTTTTACACATTACGGCAAACAGCGTCCCCTTTTTTACACATTACGGCAGACAGCGTCCCCTTTTTACACATTACGGCAGACAGCGTCCCCTTTTTTACACATTACAGAAGGCACAGTCCCCCTTTTTACACATAACGGCAGACAATCTACCTTTTTACACATTGCGGCAGGCACAGTCCCCCTTTTTACACATAACGGCAGCTAGTCCCCCTTTTTACACATAATGGCAGGCACAGTCCCCCTTTTTAGACATAACAGCAGCCAGTCCCCCTTTTTACACATTGCGGCAGACAGCACCCCCTTTTTACACATAACTGCAGCCAGTCCCCCTTTTTACACATAACGGCAGCCAGTCCCCCTTTTTACACATAACGGCAGACAAGATAGAGAGAGACAGAAAGAGAGAGAGAGATACTTACCATCTCTCCCACTGGCAGTCAGGCTCCTCGTGCTGGCAGCTCCGGAGGCAGGGGAGAAGGAGGGAGGGGGACTGGAGCCGCAGCAGCACTATTTCATTGGTAGTAAATGCCGCTGCAGCTGTCCCCTCTCCTTCCGTATTGGCTGCCCGGCACTGCTGTGGATGCTGGGATGAAGGAACCGCATCCCAGCATCCACAGCAGCGCCGGGCAGCCAATACGGAAGGAGAGGGCACAGCTGCAGCGGCGCTTACTACCAATGACATAGCGCTGCTGCGGCTCCAGTCCCCCTCCCTCCTCCTCCTTCTCCGCTGCCTCCAGCGCTGTTTTCTCCTCCAAAGCATGGCGCACACAGCAGAGGCAGCATGTAATGAGTCAATTTGACTCATTACATGCCGCTGGACGTTGCACCCTCAGGGCAACTGCGCTGTGTGACAGGCACACCTGGCACACAGGTAGTTACGGCCCTGTGAGTCACTATATAAGTCGCATATACAATATCATGATGATAGTACTATATTATAATAATGAGTGTTAATAGAGACCACCATAAACAAACATATACAGTAACTACACCAATGGAAAATAACATAGAAAGCAACATAAGGAAATTTAAGGAAATGTGGTTATAATTGCAAGCAGGCTTGGCGTCACCCGCTCAGCAAAGGCTGCATAAGGCACCAGGCTGCAGAGGCGCTATCCCCTGCTCTGCATCCCTGCTGTTGCCAGCTGCTGTGCAGCGGCGCTGGCAGATTTAAGTGTCCTCTCCCCTCCCTGGCTGTGTGACTGCACACCTTCACTGTGCAGGAAGGAAGACCCGAAAAGGGGCAGCGCTACATGGAACAGAGGGGCGGAGCTACACAGACTGGAAGGTACATGGGACCAGGCTGATCATGATGAAGACTAATCATGATGAGGACTAAGGAGGAACAGGAGAATAAGCAGCTCCGGCCAGCCAGACTTCCTTTGGTAAGAACTTGAAGATGTAAAGAGAGTGAGTGAGCTTGAGAAAGTGTGTGTGTGTATATGTGTGTATGTATATATGTGTGTGGAAGTGTGTATCTGCATGTGTATGTGTGTGTGTGTGTGTATCTGTTTGTATGTGTGACTGTGTGGGCATAATGTGTGGAAGTGGCACTACTAAGGGGGCATTTTATGTAAGCGACACTACTAAGGGGGCATTTTCTGTAAGCAGCACTACAAAGGGGGCATTTTGTGTAAGCGGCACTACTAAGGGGGCATTTTGTGAAAGCAGCACTACAAAGGGGGTATTTTGTGTAAGTAGCACTACAAAGGGGACATTTTGTGTAAGCAACATTACTACAGGGGGCATTTTGGCTCAGCTGCACTACAAAGGGGGTATTTTGTGTAAGCAGCACTGCTAAGGGGACATTTTGTGTAAGCGACATTACTTCAGGGGGCATTTTGGCTCAGCTGCACTACAAAGGGGGCATTTTGTGTAAGCGGCACTACTAAGGGGACATTTTGTATAAGCGGCACTACTACAGGGAGCATTTTGTATAAGCAGCACTACTACAAGGGGCATATTGTGTAAGCAGCACTACTAAGGTGGCATTTAGTATAAGCAGCACTACTACAGGGGTCATTTTGTGTAAGCAGCACTACTACAGTGGGGATTTTGTGTAAGCAGCACTACTACAGGGGTGATTTTGTGTAATTGGCACTACTACAGGGGGGATTTGTGTAAGTGGCACTACTACAGGGGAATTTTGCATAAGTGGCACTACTACAGGGGGGGTTTGGGCAAGCAGCAATACTAAGGGGGCATTCTGTGTAAGCGACACTTCTACAGGGGGGATTTTGTGTAAGTGGCACACTACAGGGGGATTTGTGTAAATGGCACTACTACAGGTTTTTTTGTGTGCAAGCAGCAATACTAAGGGGGCATTCTGTGTAAGCGATACTACTATAGGGGGGATTTTGTGTAAGCTGCACCTCAACAGGGGGGATTTTGTGTAAGCGGCACTACTACAGGTGGGATTTTGAGTAAGTGGCACTACTACAGGTGGGATTTTGAGTAAGTGGCACTACTACAGGGGGGATTTTTGTATAAGCGGCACTTCTACAGGAAGAATATATTTTCTGTGTATATATAGATATGTTATAAAGATATATAATATAATATCTATATATATGTGTCATTATCTCAGCTTTGGATAAGGGATACCGAACGTGTATTGTGTGGCCATGCTTCTTCCTTGTAACACCACACTCCTTTTTTGGTGTGCACCGAAGGCGTGCGCTGTCCCTTTGTAAAGTATGGGAGGGCACAAGTTTATAGATTGCAGGGGGGCACCGAACACCCTAGCAGTGGCTCTGATTGCAAGCATGCACTCTAGAACATATATTAAATTTGTTTATGAACAAAAGAGAAAAAAAATATAAAATATAAAACTGCAAAAAGTCCAGAAAAAATGTACTTACACACAAGGAGATGGATGTCCATATTCAGTGGAGAAAAAATATATGCAGAGAAAATCCAGATTTTTTTTTTACTGTAGATAAAATATGATAAAACAGCAGAAAATTATTGTAGGAAAATATTCAAATGATTATATTCATTCAAGCCACACGGTGAATCTGTGCCCAAATGATTTATCAGTTTTGCCTCACATTTCAATAACGTTAAGTTCATAATTACCATCCCTTTCTCAGACTTTGCACCCGCTCGATCATCATGTATCTGAGTGCTGAATACTGAAGTGGGTTGTTGCGGTTTGTGCATTATTCTGCATTATCCCCCTTTCAGATATAATTTAAAACCACCAGGTTTTTTGTTGTGCATGTGCATAATTTTGGGTCTAGCTTTTGTGTGAAAGTGTCTGCCACTGCTGATCCGCTTTGACAGTACTGGGTCCATGCCTTTTCAACTGACATGGGTTATTACCTGGGACTTGCAACCTGGGTCGGTGCCCTGGCTTGTGTGTGAAAGGTATGACCTGGGTCTTGATGATTTGGGCCATGCCTAAAAGAAATTAATTGGTGGGGGATAGTAGCACTTGGAAATGACATTGTCTCCATGCGCCCGCTGTAAGCTGGAAGACCAGGCCTGGTGTAAAGGGTGACAACCTGGGAACAACCCGAGTCATCACCCATATGTGAACAGGGTTAAATACAGAAAACCCCAACTTCAACCCGTGCTCAGTGTCCTGGGTCCGTGAAGGGATAAAGCCAGGGTTTTAAGTCCGAAAAGGTATATTTGTAACACCTTCATATGGTTGTCCTCCCCAAGTACTGTAATTGAGGCCACAGGGGCAAATGAAAAAATAAGTAATGTGGTCAAATTGTCAAGTCAGCCTATGAGATAAGAAAATATTTCCGACTACTGTGTAGATGTAACAAAAAGTGGCCGATCGGCAGTGCTCTACAGGTAGACACACAGCATGGGGTCCCCATATCATAATGTTTACCATTCGGTCATCCCAGCGTTGGAATCTCTTGGAAAGTCAGTATTAAAAATATAAAATGGTATTCCCCCTCCTAAGGGACTGAAATCCCAGGGCTATTCCCAGCACCAGATATGTTTCTTAAGACTGTTTAACCCTACCACTCTACTTTTGTATATGTGTTTTGATGTGTAGTTTGTATATATATTTTCTTATTAAAGATGTATTAACTTTGACTAATTGCACATCTAAGTGAAAAATTTATGCTTGTTGCAGAGATACTTTATTTTGGGGCATCGCATTCTAATTTTTGTTTGGGATTGATTTGGGCCATGTTCTGTATACGTTTATATATTGGCTTACTTGTGCATATGATAACAGATTTTTTATGGTATTATTATACTGGAAAGGTCTGTTAATGTAATTGAATTCACTATGTATTTAATATATAGATTTTAGGTAGTAATATGTTTTGTGGGTGGGGTGTATTTCTTACTTGTTTGTGATCATGTGACTAAGTGAGGGGTATGTAAAGGTGCTCCAGGTACTACTCCCTACACCTTGTAAATGATTCTAATCCAAAATAAATTGGGACTTGCTACTTAACTGGATTGGGCTGCCAATATGGGATCCCCCTCTGCCACTTCCAATTCCTGAGGAGAGAGGAGAGAGGAGAGATTTTTGTGGATGCTTGTAATTAAGTCTTGTTCAGGTAATTATCTGAGGTCTCACCACCTTGGGAATTACTGTTTTAGATATTTTTTTTATCCATGTTGTAAGTTGTGTATTTGTACAGCACTTTAAAATAAATACTGTACGTTTTTAAAGTAATGCACTATTAGTGTGCTTTGTATTTTTCATATTTTGTAAATGCAAATCCCTTGAAGGAAAATAAACCTGTAAGTGCCTGTTTATCTTATATGGAGGGTAATTCTTACTGATTAGGGGACTCTTAAAGATGAATACTTATTTGAAGGAGGATATTTATTATAAACCACGATGTCTCTGTTTACCTCATTCATTGGGTGATTTTAACTAATTGAAGGGTCTTTTGGTTCAGAGGTACATTGGAAATATTAAACTATGGGGGTCATTCCGAGTTGATCGTAGCTGTGCTAAATTTAGCACAGCTACGATCATCTTCCCAGACATGCGGGGGGACGCCCAGCACAGTCCGCCCCGCATGTCAGTCCCCCCCCCCCCCCCCCGCACAAGTAAAAAAGCATTGCACAGCTCCTGCGGCTGGCCGGGAGTTACTCGTCGCTGCCCCGGGGAACAGAGGCTGCACGAGACGTCACGCAGCTGCTACGGCCCGCCTTCCCGCATGGTCCAGCCATGCCTGCGTTGGCCAGACCGCGCTCCAAAAATGGCGGCTAAACACTGCCGTGCCACCCCCCTTTCCCCGGCCAGTGAACGCCTCTGCCTGTCAATTAGGCAGAGGCGATCGCTAGGTAACAACGACCTTTGGCCATCTGGCATGTGCCGGCGCATGCGCAGTTCCGACCAGAGCGCTGCGCTGCGAACAACTGCAGCGTGCGATCGGGTCGGAATGAACCCCTATGATCATTGGATTTTAATTTTCTTCAAACTTGTGAGAAGAGAGACTCTTAAGCTAAGAACTCTGGGGATACACCTCTGGGAGGAGAAGTGAAATAAATCTTTTTAATGCACAGATTTCACCTCTAGTAAGTGAGTGTGCTATATTTACCTCTAGAGTGTGCTAGACTTACCTCTAAATAAAAAAGAGTTACACCATTTTTTTGTATTCTCCCTCTTTTTGCATATAGTATACCACATAGTGGAACTTTATGAAGTTTACCGGCTTCCATTCTTTAGCCAGAAGAAACTATAGCCAGATTTATTTTCAAAGTCAAGTACAGAGCCTTTTGGCCTTCCCTTTCTTCTTTGTACTTTTAATTAACGTGTGGATGACCTCTAGGTTGAACTCAAGCAGCTGTACTATAAAACGCAGGTTACCATTTTTATTCTTTTCGTTGTACATGTTAACTGTTTGTTAATATAAACACTAAACCTAGAGCACAGAAACTTCAATTCTCAAATCTCAAACATAGTGACGTGCACTGTTTCAATTAACATTTAAAATGAATAAAATATAAAATACATATAACTGTTTAAATGATTGTTACGTGAAATTTGAACTACAAGCATCAAACACCATTAGTAAACCTTAACCAGTTTAGCATTTTTGGATGTGTTTCTTACAGATCTTACAACTAGCCTCCCTGCATGTTAAACAGCTCTTCTAGTCACACGTTGCCGTTGCGTTATTTGGTAGTGCCGAGCGGTTTTATGTGCAACTTTCCCACTAAAATGTATATTATTTGCAACACAATGTGAACAGGATGCTCAAGCAGCTTATGGTGATTAAAATGATATGCAGCATGCCTATATTATTGACTCACACCCAGGGCCAGTTCTAGACCTTGTGATTCCCAGGTCAAACTTTTCCTTCAGCACCCCACCCCCCACCCATTCAAAACAGGTACAGTGCGCGTGTCTAAAATATAGGGGTGTGGCTTCATGGGGATGGCCACAGAATAGTACCAATTCACATTACACAGTAATACACCTTATACACATTATGCCATGTTAGAACCCCTTACATGCATTACACCGCAGTAGAGCAGGGCCCCTTATACACATTACACCAGGTAGAGCCTATTTTATGCACATAATGCCAGGTAGAGACCCTTAAACATGTTATGCCAAGTAGATCCTTTTATACACAATGCGCCAGGTAGAGCCCCTTACACACATTACATTACTGCCACTGTCCCCAGCCCGTCGCTCCCCAGCTCTCTGGTCCAGCCACGGCACTATGACTCCCAGATCCTGACCAGTTCATACCTCACTTTACTGAAGTCAGCAGTAGGGGGTGGCCAGTGATGTGTGGGAAGCAGCATGGCAATGGCAGCTGGGGTCCGTAGCAGGGTCGGGCAGTGGAAGACAGCCAGTGCTATACAGGCAGCAGCATGGTGCTGGCGGCTGTGGTGGAAGTCAGTAGTGGGGGATGGGCAGTGGAGGGTGGGCAGTGCTGTGCAGGCAGGTAGCCCACACCTAAAACTGACACTGGTAAGGGTCTAACTGCCAGGGGGGATAAGAGGGGTCAGGTTGTAACTATGGGAGGGGAGGTATAAGGTGGGTCAGGGGCTACCAAGGTGGTGGGGTCTAAGGTGGGACAGGAGGTAACTATGTGCAGGGGGTCAGGGGGTAACTAAGGGCGGGAGGGGTATAGGGGGGTTGGGGGTCCACAGGTCTCTAGCACCCAATATACTCATAAAATAAGGTGCCTGTGGCAGCACATGTTGGGACTTGTAGTGCCACTGAGTACACACCAGATGCTGTAATTTAGCAGCACGTCCCCTGCTCGGGTGTCACATGGCGAGTGGTCGCAATGCCTGTGCATAGCACTAAGGAGACATAGAGCTGCTGGCAGTGAACCTAAAGGTGGGGGTCTGAAGAGGGGAAGCTGGGAGTGACTATGCCAGGAGGGAGGGTGTTTACGTAAGCCAGTGCCAAGTTCTAGGGCTGCAGCGTTAGAGGGCAGATTGGTGTGGGCTGGACGCAGTCAGTGCTGTGTGGGGTGACTGTAGAGATGCGGTGCTGCTACTCCATTCCTCATTTCAGCATCAGACGTCACTGCTCATAGGCAAATGCAGGGGGTTCTGGTTGCCTGGAAACTCCCCTCATCTTGGCAAGTGGCTCAAATTATGACAATTTTTTTTAATATTTATTACAATTACTAGAGCTGCCGCCACTTCATGCAGTGTAAGGGACAGAGCAGAGCTGTTGCACAGGCCCAGTGGTGGCAGCTTCTTCTACCAAGTTTGCTGTGTGTATGGATCTGAGTCCTTAATCAGTGCACTGGACCAGAGAGTAGCTACCAGGAAGAAGAGACAGGTGCCTTACTATGAGGTGGAAGAATGTGTCATTAGAAAGTGCAGTTCTGTCTCCTACTGGTTCTATTATATTTGTGTATTTATTTATCTATTTATTGTGGTATATTTTACCTTTTCCTGACCACTTTTTTATATTACTTAAATGTTTGATACAGCCTATACTAGAAACCATCTATAGTGGTAAATACTAATACTGTATTCCTTACAGTATCCAGTGTATAAAAAGACCAATGTTTACATTAATGTCCAGGGTCATTACTAGGCTCTTCTACTGCCCGCCCAAACTCCTGCACATGGTCTAATGTTCCGCAGAATGGGAGATTGTGGACTTCATTTGGAAACTCCCCTCTAGAAATCCTGCGTTTGCCATTGCCACTTGTCAAAGTCGAAAAATATTGTGCTTCACATTGCCATATACTAACCCCATGCACATGCCCGCTGCTCGTGCATTCAGTCTGCCGTACGTGCACATGTCCGCAAATTGCGTACACTCGCTCCGACGATTACGCGCGGTATGTGCGTATTTACGGTAGAGTTTATGAGCTTGTAGCGGGCGACTCGTTTATAACATAGTTAACAAAAATAGTGCATTTTGTAGATAATATTCCCTTTAATAATGTCTGCAAGTATGTTTAATGTAAATGGTTCGTGGACATGGGAATTCCTCTTTGCATGATACGAAGGGTCTGACACAGGTTGAACAGTGGTGTCTAGTACCTAACTGAAGAGTATTTTATTAGAAACATTCCGGTGTTGGTTAGGAAGAGATTAATCGCTCCTGCGTATAGTTATGTCTATAAGAAGTTTATGGACATTTACTGTATTTGCAGTTCATTATCCATGCGGCGGGAATCCTGTGGATACCTCCCACCTGAGCAGTTTGAAATAGTCACAGCCCACCTGTTCAAATCCACCTATGACCTTTTGTTATAATGCAGAGAGACATTCCTGTGTCCAATGAACAATGAGATTGTAGGGCCCTTTGTAGTGTACTGTATGTTGTGTATATAAAGGCCACTGTCCCCTGACCGGCCAGTACTCTCTCTCATCAACAATTATCAGTCGGATAATTGGAGGACTGGATCCGGTTGCGCTAGCGAGTGTTCCCCCGTATGGTATGTTTCTCTGTGGCCACTTTGTTACCCGTTTAATGTAAGCCGTTCATACTTATTCTATGTATTTGTGTTTGCATTCGTTCGCTATTGTGTATCTTACTGTTTAGTTATTCTGTTTAGGTATTAATGTTAGGTTTGTAGTGTATAAGCTGTAATCTGCATTCTTTTCCCTTTTACTTACTAAAAATCATCTGGTAAGGTGTTGGAACCTTAACAAGAGTTTGTGTGATTTACCATATAAGTGCTAAGGGTTACAGAGCATCTCAATTGCTCAAACAGCTTGCATACTCACAAAGGTTCAGTGTTACACCATTATAGTACCACGGTATTAAGGTTTACAGTGTAAGCATATTCTGTGTTTAAAGTTTATAAAGGTTACTGTCTGTGTGTATGCTCGCTTTGTGTATTCCGTACACCCAGCGCAGCGTGTGTACGTAACTTGCGTACCACGTGTGAGAGTACGTAGCACGTGCACGAGGTTTAGCGGCCATTACGGCTTTACGGTATTAGTAAATAGCTTATGTTAAACGGTAAATATTTAGCTTTATCAATTGGGGACTCGTCCGGTCCACCTCATATCCGCAGTCAGGCGAAAATGCGCAGACTTTATCGATCAGCAAAGGGCGGAAAGGTAGTATCCCCTGTATCCGTGTTTGTGGTTGGGGATACAGTAGTGCTGATCGGATAAGCGTCTGCGTCTGCTTTGCTTGGTTTGTAGGGATGCTGGTGAGATCATACAGCTATTGTTTTAAATCTGTTTTTTTTCTCTCTCCCTCTCTCTGTTTGGCGCCAATTGCGCACACAATACACGCACACACACCTGTATTTTTATTTGTGTATTTTTCGCATAGTCACTCTCTTGTTGCCATTAGAATTGATTGTTAGACACGTGCTGAGGGAATTTGGTGCTATTTAGTTGAGATTATAAAAGTAATATTTAAGGGAATAATTGTTAAGGGCACGCACACAGCATAAACAGATACTGTGTGGTGTTCGGTAAGCGATTACAGTTGAACATCGTTTACATTTATAGAAGCGTGTTATTTGCGTTACTGTGAGCGTATCTGGACTTTGTGCATACGTGTCTCGGGCAACGTGCGAGATTACGTACGCGACGCAAAGGCGTACACACGTGGCGTATATTACGCAACGTGCGTACGGATACGCCCACTAAACTCAAATCACACGATAGCATTGTTTAGTGTGGGCAGGTATAGTAGCCACGTGATAATAGCACAAGTTTGTTCAGTTTCCAAAAGTTTTAGTTTAAAGAGAACCTTTTTCTATTGCAAGACCTGGGGATCGAACTACTGCCTGAATGAAAGAAATTTCTGTACAGAAAAGTCAGTGTGCATATGAGTGAATAGGAGTGAGTGTGCAAATAAAGGTATTCTTTTTGTGAACCCAGAAATCGGGATTCCGTCGGAGACCACATCAGGTGAGTGGACACTTGGTGGCGTGGGACTGGCTTGCTCACGTTAACATTGTATAAGGTAAAGGAGCAAGTAGTATTTGCAGACAAAAAGAACTGCGAAGGATAAAACGCAGCCCAGGGGGTTGGCGTAGCACCCATATAGGCACAAGTTGAGAAAACGCTCCGGCTGAAGGTTTCGCAGCCTAATCAACCAATTCCATTGGTCGCACGGCGAATAAATAATAGTTATTTATACGAAATGCAACTGGACCGCACGCTACTGTGTACATTAGTTAGGTCACCTTGATACCCACTAAAAAATTTGTTGTGGGATCATAGATGCTATTTGTACATTTTAACGTGATTTGTGTAGGTTTTTGTTATTTTAAGGGAGTTTCGCTGTTCACTCAGGAAATCTCCAACAACTAATATTTACTGGTGTAGATTTATGGAATCTTATATAACATATATTTATTATATCATATATTGATATAATGGTTTATGTATTTTATATCTGCAAATATATTATAATAGGCTTACAAATAGGTGGGCTCATAACAAAAGGGGTGATGTTTAGTACTGGTCCAATCACACAATATGTTATGCGTGGACGTTCCTATTTAATACCTGTGATTGGCTCAGATTAAAGGAGCTATATCTCTACTGTCCAGGAAATATTTCCAGGCAAAGCCTAAATATACTTTACAGAGATATATAATCCTGGCTCATTGAACATATAAGTACTATACTTTGACTACAAGTCAATTGTCCCAACTTGCAGAGCCTTATATAATATATGCAGATTTCATGTATAACTTTAGTGATTCCGAAAATGAGTTCAAGACTTGGAATACCAGCTCTATTTTGTCTAGTACATTTATTATAGGTGATACAAATTACAAGATAAGATAACACAATGATAATAAATCTTATAATTTATCTGTACTTCCTTAACCATGGTACATACATAAAACACAAACAGTTATACAAACTTAAACAATTAATACACATACTATACACTTGCAAGAATATGTGAGGGCATAATTCATAGCTACCGTCTTAGGATCCTGACTCCCTCTGGACTTTGTTCCTTCCTCCTCTCCTTCTAACTCTCTAGCTATCAGACTGCCCCTTTTATCCTATATTCTACCAATTCAAAACTAGTATATTCCCACAGTTTCCAATGAAGTACATAATTATAGGTTTTGACAGATTCCAAAGTGTAATAAAACGTTCTCTGCTAACTCCGTCCCACGGTGGTGAGCATGTAGGGAATTTGGGATCATAAAATTTGGTATTTCTTTATCCATCAGAGATCTACCTTTGTATGGATGTGTAAACAATCTATTTCGCCTAGGCCCTAGGGTGTTAGCATAAATGGTTGGGACCTGTTTATAGTGCGTTTGATCCTATATTATCATTGCCTCTGGCCAGCAGTATAACTGGACAATAGGCCAGCTGGTTGATAGACTTTCTAAAGGTATGAAGATCTTTGATTGTGAATTCCAATGTACCCTGTTCATACCAGTAACTGTTTGCATATTATGAGACCTGAGCTAGGTGACCTATTGACTTTATCCACCAAGTTATAATGATTTATTTGCTGTGTGTGAATCAAGTATACAGTATACATATATCTACATATCATGTAAACTTTGATTTAACTGTACTTGGTATAGCGCAGATCAGACGTTAATCCTTTCATTAATTCAGATATGAATAATGGCATGGAAGGGATGAATTTGTGTAATGCTCAATGTATTGTGTATTCTGGCTATATGGCTTACACAGGGAAAACCTGTCTCTTACATAATGACCCATAATCTTGCAGTAAAACACACAGAAATACATGCTACTAAATTCTCAAAACATAAGACTAATACATTCAAACCTATTTAAGTTATACCTTACAATAATATATATATACACACACTCTTAACTGGTTAAAATCACATTGGGTAATAAATCATATTATTTAATTTACATAATTTGTTCTAACTTTGGTACCTACTAAATTATATTGTTATGTAATGGTCTATATGGCAACAGTCGCCCCCTTGTGGCCGTGAGAATTGATGATGATGGCCACACAGACATTAACATAATAATTGCTTATATCTTGCATCTACCAGTTTTTCTAGCTTACTGCGTTCCTGCCTTATAAGGCGCTTAAGCCACAATATCAGTGAAATTAAAATGATTAGCAAGATTGTTTGACCGATCAGCAAGCCCTTTAAACCAATCTCCAGCCAGGTGTTTGTCATGGTTATTTCAAAATCTCCATCATGCAGTAATTTATTTAGTGTGGCATCTGCCTTCTCAACCATGTTATTAATTTGAACTATGTGTGTGTCTTTCCTATCCAGGAGTTTCTGTAAATCTAAGGTTAAACTATCTATGTGTATGTTGAACACAGGTATATATTCTCCAAGGTTTGAGATTTCTGGTTCACTATCTATATTTATGTCCTCTTCATAAATGGGGATTGGGGTGATAACCGTCTGACCAATGGTGGTATACTCATGTGGGCTAAAGCAGAAATTTGGGTTTGGCACTGGACATGACTTTTCCCCATACAGGAACTCTTTGTGATTTGTGACTATGCAGTACTGTCCATTCATGTTGTATGTAACCTTCACCGCTGGAGTTCTCCATTTTGTTAGCTGCACTGGACAAGCAATGTCTCTGGCTGTATAGCTGGTTGATGTATTTGGCTTTGCACTGTGTTCAGGTCCTCCCATATCCATATCTTTGCTGGGAATGGTGGCAAGTTCATTTATATTTGTGATTAAGGTACTTGGTTTACTTGATTCTAGGCCGCAGATTGGCGTCTCAATTTCGAAAACGTTGCAGCGACACAAGTATTGGTTTCCCTTGACTGCACAGCAAGCAGTATGTGGAACTTTCCAGGTGTCGTCGACTCGGACCAGTAGTTCTGGTAGGTCCAGCCGTTCTTTGTAAATGTCCTTTTCCAAATATCCAATGGAGTGAACTGTAGACAGTTTGTCAAATAAAGACTTGCTTTGGTCGAACACAGGTAGAGAAATGGTAAAGGAGACATATAGGATATCGCTGACTGCACAAGGTTGCTGCTTGTTGGAACAATGGGGTGAACCTCTATTTGGGTGGGGGGTCACAGTGCCTAAATTCCTAATTGTGGAGATGGGCAGAGGTCTGCAACCATCTCTTGGGGTATTTTCCCCATGCCCAATGTCAGATTGTGAGCAATACCAATTGGTCAGGTCATTATCTCTTAAAATGTCAGGTATTCTACCAGATTGTAGGTCTCTAATTACATGTGTGATTGCGTTGAGGACATAATTACCATATGCAGTGCATATTATTTCTTTCCCCACCTGATTTTGTCTGGCTTCTCTATTGTTCAGTTCAATGATTTCGTTTATCTTGGCTTGGGTCTCTGAAAACAATCTTGCTATATCATGCATGTTATAAACAGTAAATTTTTCTTCACTGGCCAGACCCTCAATGCCCTGCAGGACAGGCTTCAAAACATATTGCCCCTCTTTCTGCTCAAAATTGCCTATGTGTCTGCGGATGACTTCCAAATCCGCCCTATTCCAAATTGACATCCCGGAACCAAACAGTCCAGGGATGGATCCAATGATCCCATCTAAGCTTTGTAATTTCCTGGATCTAAAAATACCTTTTTGGTTAGGGGTTGCCTGTCCTGTGTATGGGTCTTGAGTTCTGCTCTGGTGAGAAGCAACAATATCTACTAGTAAGGAAGCATAGAATAAAGAAACATTACTATTTACACAATAACCAAATTCTGCCATATTCCATTTTGTTAGATTTAGGACTACTGGTACATGTATATATTGTACATTGTTTATCAAGGAACCAGGAATGGAGGTGGCAGTAAGGCCACTTGTGGGTCCTTCACTTGTTGGTGGGCACTCAGCTGTTTTAGTAGATGGCAGTGATTTAGCCTTTGTTGTGGTACTTGGGGGAGTAGGGTCTCTTTTCTGGGACACATTCAGTGTGATACTCCCAGGAACATAAGTCCTCTTTACTGTGGGTGGATTCCCATACATGGGAATGGGGATGATAAAACCATATATCCAGGTTCCTGTGTCTGTAGGGTTTGCATGGCTAAGCAATAGTGATCCATTTGGAAAAACATGTATTCTACCCATGTAATGTGGTGAGTTTCCTGCGTTTCCATTATCCCAGGCTTTAATTTCTTTGTCTGCAGGGCCCCACCAGGATACCTGTTTCCCTGTTGTGCCTTGTACTGACACTGGAAGGAGGATGGATTCTCCCTCTTTACAGTGAATCGGATTGGCTTCCACTCTAATTGAAATGTTGACCTCACTGGTACACTGGATCTGGAGGCCCACCACGAAGGACAGGACCAAAGTTGGGATTCTCATTTTTCTGTAAAACCAAAACAAAACAAAATAAAATTATAAGAAAGAAAGAGATGCGCTACTCAGTTGACCCTTCTCCTTTGTACAGTTTCATCTGATTGGCATGTACCCATTTGTCCTGCACTTTCTTTGCATCGTTGATTCTTAATTTGTATACTGAGGGACTCAGTCTGTCCACTATTGAAAATGGTCCTCTCCATTTCTTGCCCAGACCATGGTCTGTGGGTCGGAGTTCTAGAAACATGACCCTTTCTCCAACTTCCCAACAATTTTCTCTTACACCTTTGTCAAAATAAGCCTTTGCTTTTCTCTGTGCTTTCCCTAACTGCTGTGCTGCAAACAGATGAACCTCTGTGAGTGCTTTTTGCAGTTTTGTAAGGTACTGATCCATTGACAGTCTATCAATAGTAGGGGTGTGTAGATCTATCCAAAGGTGCTCTGGCAATCTAATTTGCCTGCCTGTCATTAATTCAAAGGGGGTCAATCGGGTCGCTGATGAAGGTGTGGCCCTTATTGCCATTGCCACTAGGGGTAACAAATTATCCCAGTTCTTACCATTTATGCCAACAAACTTTCTCAACATAGTTTTGATCTGTCTGTTGGCACGTTCCACCTGTCCAGAAGATTCAGGATGAAAAGGGACATGGAAGCTTTGTTTTATTCCCAGCATTTCCAGGCATGTTTGCATCACATTACCTGTGAAATGTGAACCTTGGTCTGATTCAACCGATGTTGGAAGGCCCCACCGTGTGAATATCTGATCAACCAGAATTTTTGCTGTGCTCAGGGCTGTGTTACTTTTAGAGGGAAAATATCTGATCAACCAGAATTTTGAAAATAGGTCAGTCACAACCAACACGTATTTGTTATTTTTAGCTGTGGCAGGCAGAGGGCCCATGTAATCAATTTGTAAGGCATTCCAGGGACCTTCCCTTCTCTGGATTCTCAGTGGAGCATTTATCTTTCTAGGTGCTGGGTTAACTTGGGCACATACCACACAGTTGTCACAGTATTGCTGTACATCTTTTACCATATCTGGCCACCAACCTATTGTTTTTAGTCTCTGCTGTGTCTTTTCTACACCCTGGTGTCCACCTGTGGGGAGGTCGTGTACAAGATATATCATTTCATTCCTGTACTCTTTTGGGACTACCCATGTTGTATCTTCCCCATTGTGGATAAGCATTTCCTTGTCCTCTGTTAGTGTTAGATTTGGTGTGTGTTTTGCCAATGTATTTCCCTCTGTTAAGTCCAACTCCTCATTCCTCAACTTTTGTATGATTTCTTTAATTTCAGGGTCCTGCATTTGGATCTCTGAAATGTCTGGTGCATTTATCATCTCTGGCCTTTTTGCCACTGCACATACAAGAGGGCACACTTTTGGCTCTGGGCTTGCTTTCGGTATCTGCCACAGCTCCCCCTCTTGTGCCCCTTGTTTGGCTAAAAGGTCAGACATTTCATTCTGTTCATGGTGTGGTGATGTAGTTGAATGCCCTTTGACTTTACAGACCCAGGGGACATGTGTTAGACTCTGTGCCAGGGAAACTATGTACTGGAGTAGGTCTGCATATTTAAGAGGGCTTCCATCAGATGAGGTATACTGATGAGTTTGCCAAAAGGGCAAAAATTCAGTAAGGGCATTACACACCCATGCTGAGTCCGAGTACAATGCGATTTCATGTTTGTGGTCTTGGAATAATTCAAGGGCATGTGCTACTGCTGCCAGCTCAGCGTACTGTGCAGACTTTACATCACAAGATCGAAATACAGATTGTGGTGTGGTTTGGGGATGCATTATGTACAGACCAAAACCTGCATGGGGTGACCCATGTACATAAAAACATGAACCATCTGTAAAGATCTGGGTGGTTTGTTCAGGGGCTGTAGCCTCCTGTGGCATTGCTCTAAACAAATGTTTTGAATGGTCAGCTGGGAGTAAGTCACATGTGTGTGTCAGTCCCTGGTATATTAGTCCATATGCACAGGTGGATGGACTGTTAGTTGCCTTCACTGTTATATCTCGATCCTGCAACAAAAGGGCCCAATGTGCTAACCTGGCATTAGAGACATTCCCATCTTTGATTCTGTCTGTGAGGAGGAACCTTGTTGGTGTGTGCGTGGAATGTAAGATGATAGGGTTCAGGCCTATCATGTATATGAACTGTTTTACTGCCCAAAATGTGGCAAGAAGGTGTTTTTCACACACGGAGTATTTTAATTCCACTGGCGTCAGTAACTTTGATGCATAAGCTATGGGCCTTTGCTGTGCATGTATTTCCTGTGACAGGACTGCAGACATGGCTGTTTCTGTTGCTGCTGTCTCTAAGTGAAAGGGTAACTGTGGGTCTGGATTTGCAAGGGCAGGGGCACTAGCTAGTGCTTCTTTTAATGTTTCTACTGCCTTTGTGTGACTGGGGGTCCATTCCCATTTTATATCCTTTTTGAGGAGAGAATAGAGAGGTGCAGATATTTGTGAAAAATCAGAAATGAAGGACCTAGAGTAATTTACCAACCCCAGGAAGGATCTCAGTGTAGGTATGCTGACAGGAAGGGGTAAACGAAGGATGGTTTTTACCTTATCTGCCGATATTGTTCTCCCATCAGCCGTAACACTGATCCCCAGGAAGGAAACAGATTCCCGTAAAATCTGAGCTTTAGATGGGTTACACTTCAAACCTGCGTCTTTGAGGATGCCAAGGAGTTCTCCCAGTAGCTGAAGATGCTCTTCCTTTGTCTCTGTTGCTAGTAAGAGATCATCTACATACTGCAATAAATTCTTGTGGGAAGAAAAATCAGTTAAAATTTCTCTCATCGTAGTATGGAAAAATGATGGAGAATTATGGAAGCCCTGTGGAAGACATGTAAACGTGTATTGCTTTCCCAGAAATGTGAAGGCAAATTTGTATTGACACTCTTCAGATAGAGGCAGAGACCAAAACCCATTTGAAATATCTAAAACTGTGAACCATTTATGCTCTGGGCTTAACATTTTTAGAATGTCTGGCATTGACGCAACAGTGGGTGCGCAGCTAAGCGTAAGGCCATTAAGTTTGCGGTAGTCAATTGTGAGCCGCCAGGAACCATCCGGTTTCCGTACTGGCCATATTGGCGCATTGTTAGTGGATACACATGGTCTGATTACACGCTGCTCTAACAGAGAGTCAATTGTTTCTTGAATGAAGCTTATGGCCTCCTGTGGGAAATTGTACTGCTTCTGTGGGGGAGGGTCAAGACCACTGACTTCAATCACCTTGTTTACCTTCCCACAGTCATGTTTGTGTTTAGCAAAAGCATCCTGAAACTGTTCAAGTAATGGTAATACCAAATCTTTGTCAGGATGATCAACATTAGCCTTAAGCACATCATATTTCGCATTATTGGGTTTTACAGCAGCAATTACATGGGAATCTGGTATAATTACAACCTCAAGTGTTACATTAGGAGAACTCTGCAGAAGTAAAAGGTTAGTCAGATCCAATATACACCCATTAGGGATCATAAAGTCAGACCCTAATAAATGAGTTTCACTTGGCAGTGAGGCTAATGCAAATGTGTGAATTGCAGATACAACTCCTATTTGTATTTGGAGAGGGTTTGACAGCACTGTATCTACCTTATTCCCTGCAAAGCTTTGGAGATGTATTGTTTTTCCTGCTGACAGAGGAGAGTGATGTGGCTGATCATCATGTAGGATTGATATGGCGGCACCGGTGTCTAGTAACATTGTGTGCTGGTGGCCCCTGACCAGAACCGAGACTTGAGGGCGCCCGCACCTATCTAAAGTGATTGGTGCAACTATCCTTGGGGCCACTGACTGTCAATTTTTCTCCTTTTGTGTGTCAGATTGCTGCACTTTGTTTGCTTTTTCTAAATTCTCATACTTCTCTTTTATGGCCTGTAGCTGGTGTCTTAGCTCTGTGTAAGTGGGACCCTGGTGTTTAAACTCTGTGTCCTTTCCTCTGTTCCCAAAATGTTGTGAGTAACCCATGTGTCTATTCCAAGCTCCATCATTTGAATGTCCTTGGTATCCTCTACCTCCACCTCTAAAAATGGATCTCTCTTTAAAAAGTCCCCCTCTCCTTTGTGACCCTGTGTTCCATTGTGGGTTAAATGGTGTGTTTACCTCCCCTGGAATGTGGGGCCCTTCAACCACCATTGGTTTACCTTCTGACTGTAATGCTGCAACCCTCTTTATAACACATTTCTCATTCCTTTCTGCCATCTTACGTTGCTTACTGGCCTGTACTGCTTGAAAGGACCGCTGCATTAATCCCATTATTTTATCATAGCTATGCTTTACGGTATCTATCAAGTGTTCACACTTAGCTTTAATTGTGGGGTGCGAGTTATGCACCAACAAGTTTTTGAAATCTTTGCTGTTTTTCTGACTGTTGTCATTTTTGCTGTTTCCTGCACTGTATGCTGCCCACAATCTATTTGCATATATTAATGGGTTCTCCTCACTTTGCTGTTTGATTTCATATGCAACCATTGTGCCTGCTACTGAAGGGTTAATTATCTTTTGTAGCTCCTCTACAGTTTCTTCATATGTACCTTTACCTTCTTTAATCAAATCTGTCAAAGCACTCCAAGCAGCTAATGGAATTGTTAATTGCAGTACCTTAACCTGATCAGTGAGATTTCTAATTCCTAGAAGTTCACACCTCTGCTGGACATTAGCTGCATGGGAGGTGATGTGTTCTCCTGAACTCATTTTTCCAATCATATCTGCCACTCTCATGAGTGTTTTTATGGGTTGTGGGGGATGATTGGCACTAGGGGCCCTTGAGTGAATGGCCTCTCCTTCACTATTGAATCCCAATAGGGTGTTCCTACTCTCAGTGAGGAATGCTGGCTGTTTATGAGCCCTGTGTGCCTCAATTTCTGTCTGTACTTCTTCATCACTACTATCTGTGCCTATTAATATAGAGCACTCCCTATTCGCTGCTGATTCTGCAAACTCTCCCATTGCTATGGGTACCCTGAGGGTAGATTCAGTAGAATTCCCCTCTCCCCAGCAGTCCTCTCTGTCCTCATGATTTGTGTCCCATTGTTCTCTTTCATATGCATAGATAGGATATGGGGCAGTGGCTGCAGTTCCTATCCTAATGTTTGCAGCAATATGTCCTTTCAGAACAGATATCTCTTGCATAAGCTGCATCTCCCTGTCCACACAAGGGGTATGGTCAATTGCTTTCCCTTTCATACATTCTGTGAGCTGTCCCTGCATAACTTTATATGCACTTATTATCTCATCTCTCTCTGTTGTAACCTCTGTTAGAGCTCTCCTACATTCTGTGGATTCCCTCTGAGCATTTTTATGTTTCTGTAACACTTCATCCTGGGAGATTTTACCCATGTCATTAAGTGTTGTTAAAGTTTTAATTTGGATATTTAGCTGATCTATTTTTTCTTTGCTTTCTGTTTCTTCTAAATTAGATTCTTCTCTACATTTTTGTAGGGTTTTAGCTAAACTGCTTAATTTAGCATCCATAGCCAAACAGGCTGCATACAAGCCTGCAATGGCTATTCCTTTCTGTTTCCTTTTCTTTGATGATTTAATTTCATCATCAAACAAACCCTGGACATAGTTCCATGGGTTTTCTTTTAATTTGGCATCACAAGCAAAGTCTGTACACTTTTGCTTTGTGATGTATTTCACTACCAAGCTGTCTATATTTGACATTGTAGCCATTTTACAGATTTATTCCCTTTCGTTATATGTATTCTATCACTGAGAATTACAAATTTTAGTCTTTGGGAACAATATTTCCTATATTTTGCACGTGGTATCCTCCCTTATCTGTTCGCTAGCCTGATAAGTTAAACTCTAACACCCATGTTTTTTAATTTCTTACTTTAGGCCTTTTTTAGAAAAAAAAAATTCTCTAGTCATTTGCAACTTATTCCACTGTGATCTTGTATTTTGCCCAGCGGGCTTATAGCCCTTGCGCTGCCCCTAAATATTGTATTTAGTCAAAATTGATACTGAATAATTCCAAGTCCCTTCGTGGTCGCCAATGTAGATTTATGGAATCTTATATAACATATATTTATTATATCATATATTGATATAATGGTTTATGTATTTTATATCTGCAAATATATTATAATAGGCTTACAAATAGGTGGGCTCATAACAAAAGGGGTGATGTTTAGTACTGGTCCAATCACACAATATGTTATGCGTGGACGTTCCTATTTAATACCTGTGATTGGCTCAGATTAAAGGAGCTATATCTCTACTGTCCAGGAAATATTTCCAGGCAAAGCCTAAATATACTTTACAGAGATATATAATCCTGGCTCATTGAACATATAAGTACTATACTTTGACTACAAGTCAATTGTCCCAACTTGCAGAGCCTTATATAATATATGCAGATTTCATGTATAACTTTAGTGATTCCGAAAATGAGTTCAAGACTTGGAATACCAGCTCTATTTTGTCTAGTACATTTATTATAGGTGATACAAATTACAAGATAAGATAACACAATGATAATAAATCTTATAATTTATCTGTACTTCCTTAACCATGGTACATACATAAAACACAAACAGTTATACAAACTTAAACAATTAATACACATACTATACACTTGCAAGAATATGTGAGGGCATAATTCATAGCTACCGTCTTAGGATCCTGACTCCCTCTGGACTTTGTTCCTTCCTCCTCTCCTTCTAACTCTCTAGCTATCAGACTGCCCCTTTTATCCTATATTCTACCAATTCAAAACTAGTATATTCCCACAGTTTCCAATGAAGTACATAATTATAGGTTTTGACAGATTCCAAAGTGTAATAAAACGTTCTCTGCTAACTCCGTCCCACGGTGGTGAGCATGTAGGGAATTTGGGATCATAAAATTTGGTATTTCTTTATCCATCAGAGATCTACCTTTGTATGGATGTGTAAACAATCTATTTCGCCTAGGCCCTAGGGTGTTAGCATAAATGGTTGGGACCTGTTTATAGTGCGTTTGATCCTATATTATCATTGCCTCTGGCCAGCAGTATAACTGGACAATAGGCCAGCTGGTTGATAGACTTTCTAAAGGTATGAAGATCTTTGATTGTGAATTCCAATGTACCCTGTTCATACCAGTAACTGTTTGCATATTATGAGACCTGAGCTAGGTGACCTATTGACTTTATCCACCAAGTTATAATGATTTATTTGCTGTGTGTGAATCAAGTATACAGTATACATATATCTACATATCATGTAAACTTTGATTTAACTGTACTTGGTATAGCGCAGATCAGACGTTAATCCTTTCATTAATTCAGATATGAATAATGGCATGGAAGGGATGAATTTGTGTAATGCTCAATGTATTGTGTATTCTGGCTATATGGCTTACACAGGGAAAACCTGTCTCTTACATAATGACCCATAATCTTGCAGTAAAACACACAGAAATACATGCTACTAAATTCTCAAAACATAAGACTAATACATTCAAACCTATTTAAGTTATACCTTACAATAATATATATATACACACACTCTTAACTGGTTAAAATCACATTGGGTAATAAATCATATTATTTAATTTACATAATTTGTTCTAACTTTGGTACCTACTAAATTATATTGTTATGTAATGGTCTATATGGCAACACTGGGAAGGGTAGCATACTCCCACACGCCCCAGTAAATAGAGGTTACAAAAAGATCCCGAGATTGGGTACGACCAGTGGTGGGCACATTGCTGGAATTCGTATTGGCCAATAGGGGCGTGAGTGAGTGAAGGCACTCGTTGAACTTTCACCGTCGCCTTATCTCTGGGAACTTGGTTTGTTTTGTAAGAATTCGCTGAGACAGCAATATCTGCAAACGATGGGGGCCAGTTGCTCAAGTAAGGGACGACCAACAAGGGTTCATGTTGGTAGTGGTTGGCCCAAAGGGTCAGCACGGTATATAATGTGTGGGAAATACGGATCACGCACACAGGTATTATGCAAAGAATGGGAACGAATGACTGAGGATGATGGGGAACAGTTTCCCAGGGTGGGCAGTTTGAATCCTGAGGTATTGCAAAACTTAAGAAAGAGGATAGGTCTAATAAAATCTGCAAAGCAGAGGATTAGACATTATGATTGTTTACAGTTATGGCAACAGGAGAGTGAAATACAACAGGAATTAGCTCAAAAAGCAAATTCAAATCCTGGTAGAAGTCTGATAGCAACGGCACCACCACCGTATATAGTAGGGGAAAAAGTGACTGCAGAGAATGGCATACGGGTGTACGAAAAGAGTGCACTTAACAAATATAGTAGTGATAAGAGTAAAATGAATGTTAATGCAAATGTTGATGCTAATGCTAACCCGTGCAAGTTGTATCCCATTTTAAACTTCCCTCAGGAATGCGACCTGGAAGATGAGCCCACAACGATTTCAGCTCTCTCTCTAGCGGCCACCATAAATGATACTCCAGTGGGCACGGCCCAACCAGTAAGAGCGGTATCGAAGGCCCATAGTGCAGGGACAGGTGAGGTTGTGTCAACAGGTAAGTACGGCACTGTACAATATGCTGAAACTGTTACACCACACACTGTAGAATCAACCCAGAGTGAGGTAATTGATCTTAATCCTGTTAGAGTGATAGCGGTCCCCAATGGGAAGACCAACGCAAATGGAGTCACACCCATCAGGAATATTGCAATGCATTGTCCCTGGTCCTGGGCAGAATTAAGAACAATTTTGTCTGCATTTCCTGATCCCAGAAAAGATCTAGCTGCATGTCAAAGGTTCATTAAGGACCTAGGTAACTCCGCTGAACCCAATAACAAAGATTGGCGGACACTACTGCGGGCATGTCTGCCCTCTAGTATTGACCCTGTTAAATTCATTAAAGATTGTAAATTGGATACTGAGGTACCCCTCACTGACGAGTACAATCAGGAAAATGTTAAACAGATCAATCTGCAGTTAGGAGTATATTTCCCAGCCATTGTAAAATGGAACAAAATTTTCTCCATAAAGCAAATGGAAGGAGAAACTGCTTCTGATTATTTCCACCGGGCACTGGAGGAAATGGCTAGATATACTGGGATCATGGACATTGAGGCAAATGTACATCATAGAGAGGTAGCGGTGTCCGTACTGATGGACGGTTTAAAGGAAGTATTAAGAAATAGAGTACAAACCACTCAACCTAACTGGAGAGGTATGTCGGTCGCCGCCTTAAAAGAGACTGCTGTCGGGCACGACAGGAACATCACGAGATGCAGGGAGTCACAGGGTGATAAGCTGATGGCCATAAGTATCCAAGCCCTTACAACAAGGCCGCCTCAGTTTAAATCTCAGACCCCTGGTGGTAAGCCGTATATGGTAAAATGTTACAATTGTAATAGGGAAGGACATTTTGCATGTAACTGCACCAATAGAAACTCACATAATGTATATCGACCCCCTAGACCAGAGCATGAAACACAGTATGGCACACGTAGATGGGAGCAGGGACCGCAGAGGAGGAGTGATGAGCCACACGCAGGGGAAACTAGGAGGTACCCACCAAAAAGAGACTGGCAGATCTCTGAAAATTCCCAGTTACCTCCCTCACATATTGTAGCAACCAATGCGCTGCGGGAAGGTCACAATTTACAATAGGGGTGGGTCCACACCTGTAGTTTGCAGCCAGTGAAATTAATTGCGAGCCTTGGAAGTGAACCCGAGGTCACAATTGATGTAGCTGGTATATCTCTACCTTTCCTTGTAGATACGGGGGTGGCCAAATCAGTGATAAATTCAACAGTGGGTATGAAGACCACTGGTAAGACAATTCCAGCCATGGGAGTAACAGGAGTAGTACAATACTACCCATTAAGCAAACCAGCAGAGATTACGATAGGGCCTTTACAGACTAAGCATTCTTTTTTGCTAGCTGCATCGGCTCCGACTAACCTACTTGGTAGAGATTTACTGTGTAAAATGGGATGTGTCATATATTGTACTCCTGAAGGTGTGTTCTTGGACATACCCGAGAACCACGCTCAGGAAGTGCAGGATATGCTAGATTCCCCATCAAAATTAATGTCACACACTGTTGTTGTAGATAGGTGTCCGTCCAAGGTAGAGGAAATGACTTTCCAGATACCGGAGTCACTTTGGACCAAGGACGGACAAGACACTGGATTAATGGCAAATGTAGCTCCTGTAGTTGTGCAAGTAAAAGATGGTAGGATAGCTCCAAAAATCCCACAATATCCTCTGAAGCCAGAGGTGGAGTTAGGAGTTTACCCAGTAATAGAGCGCTTGCTACAACAGGGCATTCTGGTTAGAACGTCCAGCACTGCCAATAGTCCCATCTTCCCTGTTAAAAAGAGTGGGGGGAGGGGTTACAGGCTAGTGCAGGATCTAAGGGGGATCAACAAAATAGTTGAGAGCCAATTCCCCGTAGTGCCAAATCCAGCTGTTATCCTTATGCAGATCCCTCCCACTGCCAAATTTTTCACTGTAATTGACCTCTGCTCCGCCTTCTTCTCGGTACCTCTGCACCCTGACAGCCAATACTTGTTTGCATTTACATATAGAGGAGTACAGTACACCTGGACTCGTTTACCACAAGGTTTCATCGACAGCCCAAGTATTTTCTCGCAGGCCTTGCATGATTGTTTACAATCCTTTCAACCTGAGAGTGGATCAATATTAATACAGTATGTAGACGACTTACTGCTGTGTTCTGATTCACTCGAATCGTCCTTGAGAGATACAAAACAGCTTCTGTTTCATCTTTCTGATACAGGACACAAGGTTTCAAAGGACAAGTTGCAATTATGCCAGACCAAGGTAAAATATTTGGGGCATTGTTTGACACAAGGACTGAGACACCTCACCACTGATAGAGTACAGGCAATTCATGACATGACCCTGCCACAGACTCAGCAACAGATTCGCACGTTCCTAGGAATGTGTGGGTACTGTCGTAACTGGATCCCAGGATTTTCCATACTGGCCCTACCTTTGCAGGAGATGGTCTCATCAAACAAACCAGATCGGATCTCGCACACAGATGAGTCTGAGCTGGCGTTTGAGAGACTCAAGCAATGCCTAACGCAGGCACCAGCATTAGGTATACCAGATTATGGGAAACCCTTTGAACTGTACGGTACGGAAAATGCTGGATGTGCGGCAGGTGTCTTAACCCAGAAGCACGGTGATGCCAGCAGGCCAGTAGCCTACTACAGTGCTCAGCTAGACACGGTAGCGCGATCCCTCCCCACATGCTTGCGAAGTGTTGCAGCAATAGCATTGCTAGTGAGTAAAAGCGAAGATGTAGTGCTAGGACACAACCTCACAATCCATACACCTCATGCAGTGTCAGCCTTACTAAATTCTGCCCAAACCAGACATGTCTCATCCGCACGGTTTACAAGGTGGGAATTAGCACTAATGGCCCCTGTAAACATCACCATAAAGAGATGCAGTGCACTAAATCCAGCAACGTATCTCCCAGGTGTGCCTGGACAGGCACAAAGGGTGGGGGATGAGAGTGATGGTGAAGGAGGATTTAGTACAGACACTGACTCACATGATTGTATGGAATATTTGACCCAAAATTTCACGGCAAGGCCTGACATCAGTGACAATCCACTGGAAGGTGTAGATTTTACTTTCTACACTGACGATAGTTGTCACAGACAGATAGACTCGGGAGACTTGTGTACTGGATACGCAGTCGTAGATGACAAAGGTACCATAGAAGCGGAACCCCTGGGCCCACCTCACTCAGCACAAGTTGCTGAGCTGGTCGCCCTAACCAGAGCGTGTGAATTGGCTAAAGGTAAATCAGCCAATATCTACAAAGATTCTAGGTACGCCTTTGGAGTAGTTCATGATTTCGGGGCCCTATGGCGCCTTAGAAATTTCATGACGGCAGCTGGCACACCCGTGGCATATGCAACCCACATCAAAAGACTTTTAGCAGCAATACAAGAACCTGACAGAGTGGCTGTTATCAAGTGTAAAGCCCACACTTACAGCCAAGACCCAGTGTCACTTGGTAACAGCCGAGCAGACGAAGCTGCTAAATCAACAGCCAGCACCCCCATGCAGACAGACATCACTCAACTGATGGTATGTAATACTGTTAGCACACAGAAATTGTGTGAAATGCAAAATTTGTGTTCACCACAAGAATTGGCAGTTTGGAGGTCAAAAGGATATGGCCAGGAGTCCTCAGGACTCTGGACAGATGGACAAGGTAAGCCAGTGGCACCCAGAGCATACCTCCCAAGTCTAGCGGAAGCGGCACATGGGCTGACTCATCTAGGCAAAGAAGGAATGCGTAAGTTGGTAAGAGCTTATTGGTGCGCGCCAGGATTTTCTTCCCATGCGGGTAAAAGAGCGATGACATGTCTCACCTGCTTGAGGAAGAATATTGGAAAAGCAATACCAACAGAGCCATCCCATATCCCTCCTACAGATGGTCCTTTCCAGGTAATACAAATTGATTTCATACAATTACCACCTTGTAGAAATTTAAAGTATGTATTGGTCTGTATTGACGTGTTCTCAAATTGGGTTGAAGCATTTCCCGCGGCCACAAATACCGCTGTGTTTACTGCAAAGAAAATTGTGCAGGAATTTGTGTGCAGGTATGGTATCCCTAGAATAATTGAAAGTGATAGGGGTATCCATTTTACAGGTGACGTCTTTCAAGCAATGTGTAAGTTAATGGGAATTAATAGTAAGCTGCATACTCCGTATCGCCCCCAGGTGAGTGCGAAAGTGGAAAGAGTAAACAGCACTATTAAGAACAAGTTGAGCAAAGTGATGGCTGAAACAGGATTGTTGTGGCCGGAAGCTTTGCCAATTGTATTGTACAGCATCAGAACCACTCCCAGGTCCTCTCTTAATCTGTCTCCCTTTGAGATTCTGTTTGGTCGACAACCTCATGTAATGATTGACCCCCAAGATGATTTGAAATGTAACAATGTAGTAACTGTACAGTATCTGGTTAAGATGAGTAAGCAGTTAAAGAATCAAAATGACAACCTAAAGCTAGTGATTCCTGATCAGCCAGACAGTAATTGTCATGACATTGAACCTGGGGATTATGTAATGATTCGCAATTTTCTACGCTCAGGTTGCCTTATTGACAGATGGGAAGGATCATATCAAGTCTTATTGACCAGCACGACAGCGTTAAAGGTTGCCGAGAGAGAGACTTGGGTCCATTCGTCTCACTGTAAGAAGGTCGCTGACCCAGAGAGGTCCCGTGACAAAGAACAGATGGTAGGGGAAATTGTATCGTTAGAGTGTCTGTTTCAGGAAGGTTGAGACGGCAACTGAGCACTGAAAACAATAAGATCAGAGGCGGTTGTCGAGCCAAGATTTCTTTTTCCCTTTTGTTATTTTCTCCAGTTCCCATCTCCCTCCTATTCTCCTCCCCCCTTCTTATATTTCTCCTTTCCCTCCTCTAAGATGGACCTGCCCCAAGAGACTGTGTTCCGGATTTTCCTGTTGACCCTGTTGTTGACCAGAGCAGTCTGTTTCGGTGAGAGTACCAGAGAGGCCAAAGAGGGATCTGGAATAGGATCTGATGATCAGGATGGAGGCGTAGAATTTCCAGAGCAACACAATCACCGAGAAAAGGCGAGTATCAGAAAACGATCTGGTAGCCATGACATCAGTAGACATTGTGAAGGATTGTTAGCTGAAGAGAACTGCATCTGTAGAAATTGTAAAAATATAGTTGAGGACGATTGCATCAAGGAATGTCAGTCCAGTTTTAATATCAACATGGACCGGCATCCATTGAGTGACTATCACTCATTGGTGGGTAAAGTGTTAAATCAGACAGACTGTTGGGTATGCTCACAAGTACCTCAAGGCCATAGAAAGTCAGGACTAGTGCCATATCCTTTAACGGTAGATGAGGTACTTGAGTTAAAGGGTGGGAGACCGGTGGACAAGAGATTTAATATTTCTAGTCCTCCTAGTTTAAAGCTCCATCAATACCATGTAGATAGGTCCCTAATATGTTTTAACATTTCCAATCCCCGAAAGCCGGGAAATTGGGAAGTGTCATGGAACAACCAAACCATGACATTCTCACACAGAGCCGACAAAATGCCCCTAGACTCAGAACTTATACGCCAAATAGCCGACAGTGGAAAATATTTCCGGTATAGGTACACCCTAGGAAGTAGGATCATGCGAGTTGGAGAAGTATCACCAGGATACTGTGCACATATTGTACAACCGGATAAGTGTACTAGACAGATGGGAGAATTAGGGTTAGGAGATTTCACATGGAAAGTTTGTAACATGGTTATGTCATACTCCATCCCATATGTTCTCGCCGATGATGCATATTTCATATGCGGGAGGAAGGCGTATAAGTGGCTTGCCCCAAACTCAGAGGGATTGTGTTACATTGGAAAGGTACTGCCTGAAGTAATGACTGTATCCCATAACAAAATGAAAGACTTCACCGCGGTGCCCAAGCTCCTTATACTCACACTCATTACGAGCACGTTGTTAAAAGGCACCTGATAGAGAGGACAGAGCATCCGGCCTCTGATCTGATCCATGAATCCACCGGGATTCAATTCCTACTCGCGTTAGATATCACTCGTACCGCCAGAGGAGTGATAAACTTTAGGTATATAAACGCACTTGCGAACCTGATAGACAATATCACCGAAATGTATGACGACACGTTCAGGTATACTGGGAGAGAGCTACAAGCCTAAAAAACAGAGCTGGTTCAGCATAGGATGATTCTCAATTACCTCACAGCAGTGACAGGCGGGTATTGTGTTACCCTAGCAACTCAGTATGGTGTAAAGTGCTGCACGTATATTACAAACAGCACTGAGGACCTGCCGAGATCATGGGCCAAAAGAAGGATGACATTTTGCAATTAAAATGGGAGTTTCGAAGGAGGCATAATCTTACTCTCGCTGCTGTGGGTAATGAACTGACCGGCTGGGTGTCATGGTTGAACCCACGAAATTGGTTCTCTGGCTTAGGAGAATGGGCCCAAGGCATTATCATGGATGTAGGGAAATTTCTCTTGTGTATTCTGGGAGTCGTCATATTGATTGGTCTGATACTTAGATGCGTTCGGACTTTAACGAAGTGTAAACGTAGTACGAGAGTGATGAGTCTGAGGAGCGAGGACACTGAAATAACAACAACTAATTTAATTTATGATCCGTCAATAGAGACAA
This sequence comes from Pseudophryne corroboree, assembly GCF_028390025.1. Classification (NCBI taxonomy): domain Eukaryota; kingdom Metazoa; phylum Chordata; class Amphibia; order Anura; family Myobatrachidae; genus Pseudophryne; species Pseudophryne corroboree. Next base: position 312,061,870 of record NC_086450.1, on the reverse strand, counting down.
TGTTGTGATGAAAATGTGATTCCACGGTCCGTTTCTTTCACCCGTTTCTCCTTTGTTTTCCTCCAAGGTACAAGGACATCCACTCGGAAGAAGAATTTGACAACCTCTTTTATACAGACCATTGATGAACTGTGTCACAGACACCCAATACTTTTAGTGACTTTAACTATCTACTGGAAACCCAATACTTTAGAGACTGTAATTTTATGGACACTGGAAAAGCTTTTGCTCACCACTTACAGCAAAAGCACCGCGAGACATCAGAGAACACGTACATCAGACAAGACATCAACAAGAACTCAATCGGCGACTGTACACTAAACCTCACATAGTTATGTGACTGCATTTATAACGCTTGTTTCTTATTTTCATCTCTACAACCTCCAGGTAGTATCCCACATAGTCGACAGGTGATTTTCACATATTAGCATCCACATACTCTCCCCCTTCATGTATCATCAACTAATGTGCACCCCATTTGTTGCATCCAAAAGCCGGAAAAAAAAAGCTCGGTAAAGTTTGACAGCCCATCCACAGACCCTTAATACGGGATAAGAAGGATTCAAATGTATACTTCACAATACCTCGAAGCTTGATTTAGAACACGTACGGCACGATGATACATGACCCCTCAGACATGGATCTCATACACACATGCTTTTACTATCTCACTAGGTTATATCTTTCCCACCTTCTCCTCTCCTCCCTCTACCCAACCATAAAAAGGTATTTACATGATGACATATATTTTTCTGTTGAATTGTTTAGAAAGTGGCAGTTATTGTTGACTGCCAAAGGGTGGACTGTCAAAGTCGAAAAATATCGTGCTTCACATTGCCATATACTAACCGCATGCACATGCCCGCTGCTCGTGCATTCAGTCTGCCGTACGTGCACATGTCCGCAAATTGCGTACACTCGCTCCGGCGATTACGCGCGGTATATGCGTATTTACGGTAGAGTTTATGAGCATGTAGTGGGCGACTCGTTTATAACATAGTTAACAAAAATAGTGCGTTTTGTAGATAATATTCCCTTTAATAATGTCTGCAAGTATGTTTAATGTAAATGGTTTGTGGACATGGGAATTCCTCTTTGCATGATACGAAGGGTCTGACACAGGTTGAACAGTGGTGTCTAGTACCTAACTGAAGAGTATTTTATTAGAAACATTCCGGTGTTGGTTAGAAGAGATTAATCGCTCCTGCGTATAGTTATGTCTATAAGAAGTTTATGGACATTTACTGTATTTGCAGTTCATTATCCATGCGGCGGGAATCCTGTGGATACCTCCCACCTGAGCAGTTTGAAATAGTCACAGCCCACCTGTTCAAATCCACCTATGACCTTTTGTTATAATGCAGAGAGACATTCCTGTGTCCAATGAACAATGAGATTGTAGGGCCCTTTGTAGTGTACTGTATGTTGTGTATATAAAGGCCACTGTCCCTGACCGGCCAGTACTCTCTCTCATCAACAATTATCAGTTGGATAATTGGAGGACTGGAACCGGTTGCGCTAGCGAGTGTTCCCCCGTATGGTATGTTTCTCTGTGGCCACTTTGTTACCCGTTTAATGTCAGCCGTTCATACTTATTCTATGTATTTGTGTTTGCGTTCGTTCGCTATTGTGTATCCTACTGTTTAGTTATTCTGTTTAGGTATTAATGTTAGGTTTGTAGTGTATAAGCTGTAATCTGTATTCTTTTCCCTTTTACTTACTAAAAATCATATGGTAAGGTGTTGGAACCTTAACAAGAGTTTGTGTGATTTACCATATAAGTGCTAAGGGTTACAGAGCATCTCAATTGCTCAAACAGCTTGCATACTCACAAAGGTTCAGTGTTACAGCATTATAGTACCACGGTATTAAGGTTTACAGTGTAAGCATATTCTGTGTTTAAAGTTTATAAAGGTTTTACTGTCTGTGTGTACGCTCGCTGTGTATATTCCGTACACCCAGCGCAGCGTGTGTATGTAACTTGCGTACCACGTGTGAGGTCTTTGTACGCAAATAGTGTACAGAGTACGTAGCACGTGCACGAGGTTTAGCTGCCATTACGGCTTTACGGTATTAGTAAATAGCTTATGTTAAACGGTAAATATTTAGCTTTATCCCACTCATCACACTGCATTATAGGAAAGTGGGAGCGTCGGCACTGACTGAGCTGAGCTGCCTGTCTGCATATAAACATACAATGGTGCCGTGCGAGCAGGTGGGGTGCCGGCGGAGCAACTGTGGCAGTGACCTTATTGGCCGCACCGCCCCGGGCAATCGCCCTGCTTGACCATGGCAAGAACTGGTCCTGCTCACATCATGTCAATTTATTATTAATACTCCCCACCATTAGACCTTACATGTAACACCCTAAACCATGGGGGTTATTCAGATTGTTAGCAAACCAAAAAAATCTAGCAACTGGGCAAAACCATGTTGGACTGCAGGTGGGGCAGATGTAACGTGTATATAGAGATTTAGATTTGGGTGGTTTTATTGTTTCTGAGCCGGGTAAATACTGGATTTTTTTATTTTTACACTGCAATTTAGATTTCAGTTTTAACACACCCCACCCAAATATAATTCTCTCTGCACATGTTACAAACTTTTTTGGTTTGCTAACGAACCAGAATAAGGCCCCATGTCCCTTTGTGCATAATGCCATCCACCATGTCAATTTATAAATTAAACTCCCACCATGCCACTTTATATATAATATTCCATACTATGTCATCTTATACAGTATTTAGCACACGCCACCATGTCACTTTAGAAGACAGCACCACTATGTCCTTTTAAATAATACCAGCCTATCATGTCTCTTTATATATAACAACTAGGGATGAGCAGGTTCGGTTCTCTGAGAACCGAACCCTACCGAACTTCATGCTCTGAGCCTGGTTCCGAGTCAGGCTCGGGTTTTCCCACCCTGACTCGGAAACCCAAACGAGGCAAAACGTCATAATCCCACTGTCGTATTCTCGCAGGATTTGAATTCCATATAAGGAGCCACGCACCGCAGCCATTTTCACTCCAGTCTTGGATAGTGTAGTGAGAGGACATGTCTCCGTCCTCAGTGTCTGTGTTGGGGCGGGAAAGTGGGGTTGCGAGTCTAGTGCTGTGTTGTGCTGCTCAGTCCAGTCCAGTGTAGTCAGTGTCTTATGCTGCATCAGTCCAGCAAGTCACAGTGTTGGTATCCTCTGCTGGTATATGTCCCCAGTGCTGCTGGCTGCTGTATAAATCCCTTGCATTTTTGCTGTGTTGTCTTGCATCAGACTAGGGGTAGTGACTTGTGCAGTATCAGTCCAGTGACCAGCCACAGCGGTGGTGTCCTCTGCTGCCATATATCCAGTGTAGCTGTAAAAGTCCCTTTCAGTGGTGCTGTGTTGTCCTGCATTAGACCAGGGGAAGTGTCTTGTGCAGCATCAGTCCAGTGACCAGTCACAGTGGTGGTGTCCTCTGCTGCCATATATCCAGTGTTACTGGCGTATAATTCCTGTGATACTGGTGTATAATTCCCATGTCATTGCCATATAATTCCCGTGATACTGGCGTAACATTCCTGTGATATTGCCGTATAATTCCAGTGATATTGCTGTATAATTCCCGTGATACTGCCATATAATTCCTGTGATATTGGCGTATAATTCTCGAAATACTGGCGTCTAATTCCTATGATATTGCTGTATGTCGTATAAATTCTCTGAAAACTGGCGCATTATTCCTGTGATATTGCCATATAATTCTCGGAATACTGGCGTATAATTCCTGTGGCATTGCCGTATAATTCCTGTGATATTGCCATATAATTCTCGGAATACTGGTGTATAATTCCCGTGATACTGGTGTATAATTTCTGTGATATTGCCATAGAATTCTCGGAATACTGGCGTATAATTCTCGTGAAACTGGTGTATAATTCCACTGATTTTGCCATATCATTCTCGGAATACTGGCGTATAATTCCCGTGATACTGGGGTATAATTCCTGTGATACTGTCATATAATTCCTGTGATATTGCCATAAAATTCCAGTGATATTGCCATATAATTCCCGTGATACTGGCATATAATTCCTGTGATATTGCCGTAGAATTCTCGGAATACTGGCGTATAATTCCTGTGATTTTGCTGTCTAATTCTTGTGATAGTGCCGTATAATTCTCGGAATACTGGAATATAATTTCCGTGACATTGCCGTATAATTCCTGTGATATTGTCATATAATTCTCGGAATACTGGCATATAATTCCCGTGATACAGGTGTATAATTCCTGTGATATTGCTGTATAATTCCTATGATATTGCCATACAATTCTCAGAATACTGGCGTATAATTCTCGTGATACTGGTGTATAATTCCTGTGATATTGCCATACAATTCTCAGAATACTGGCGTATAATTCTCGTGATACTGGTGTATAATTCCTGTGATATTGCCATACAATTCTCAGAATACTGGCGTATAATTCTCGTGATACTGGTGTATAATTCCTGTGATATTGCCATATATTTCACGTGATACTGGCGTATAATTCCTGTGATATTGACATACAATTCTCAGAATACTGGCGCATAATTCTCGTGATAGTGGTGTATAATTCCTGTGATATTGCCATACAATTCTCAGAATACTGTCTTATAATTCTCGTGATACTGGTGTATAATTCCTGTGATATTGCCATATATTTCCCGTGATACTGGCATATAATTCCTGTGATATTGCCATATAATTCCAGTGATATTGCCATATAATTCCTGTGATACTGGCATATAATTCCTTTGATATTGCCATATAATTCTCGAAAAACTGGCGTATAATTTCTATGATATTGCTGTATAATTCCTGTGGCATTGCCGTATAATTCCTGTGATATTGCTATATAATTCTCGGAATACTGTCTTATAATTCCCGTGATACTGGTGTATAATTTCTGTGATATTGCCATAGAATTCTCGGAATACTGGCGTATAATTCTCGTGAAACTGGTGTATAATTCCTCTGATATTGCCATATCATTCTCGGAATACTGGCGTATAATTCCCGTGATACTGGGGTATAATTCCTGTGATATTGCCATATAATTCCTGTGATATTGCCATATAATTCCAGTGATATTGCCATATAATTCCTGTGATACTGTCTTATAATTCCTGTGATATTGCCATATAATTCTCGGAATACTGGCGTATAATTCCTGTGATTTTGCTGTATAAATCCTTTGATATTGTCATATAATTCTCGGAATACTGGCATATAATTCCCGTGATACAGGTGTATAATTCCTGTGATATTGCTGTATAATTCCTGTGATATTGCCATACAATTCTCAGAATACTGGCGTATAATTCTCGCGATACTGGTGTATAATTCCTGTGATATTGCCATACAATTCTCAGAATACTGGCGTATAATTCTCGTGATACTGGTCTATAATTCCTGTGATGTTGCCATATATTTCCCGTGATACTGGCGTATAATTCCTGTGATATTGCCACACAATTCTCAGAATACTGGCGCATAATTCTCGTGATACTGGTGTATAATTCCTGTGATATTGCCATACAATTCTCAGAATACTGGTTTATAATTCTCGTGATACTGGTGTATAATTCCTGTGATATTGCCATATATTTCCCGTGATACTGGCGTATAATTCCTGTGATATTGCCATATAATTCCAGTGATATTGCCATATAATTCCCGTGATACTGGCGTATAATTTCTTTGATATTGCCATATAATTCTCAAAAAACCGGCGTATAATTCCTATGATATTGCTGTATAATTCCTGTGATATTGCCGTATAATTCTCGGAATACTGGCGTATAATTCCTGGGACATTGACGTATAATTCTCGGAATACTGGCGTATAATTCCTGTGATATTGCCGTATAATTTTCGGAATACTGGCGTATAATTCCTGTGGCATTGCCGTATAATCCCTGTGATATTGCCTTAAACTGTAATTCTCGGAATGCTGACATATAATTCCCGTGATACTGGTGTATAATTCCTGTGATATTGCCATATAATTCTCAGAATACTGGCGTATAATTCCCGTGATACTGGTGTATAATTCCTGTGATATTGCCGTATAATTCCTGTGATATTACCATATCATTACAGTGATATTGCCATATAATTCTCGTGATACTGGCGTATAATTCCTGTGATATTGCCATATAATTCTCGGATTACTGTCATATAATTCCTGGGATATTGCTGTATAATTCCTGTGATATTGCTGTATAATTCTTGGAATACTGTCGTATAATTCCTGGGACATTGCCGTATAATTCTCGGAATACTGTCGTATAATTCCTGTGATATTGCCATATAATTCTCGGAATACTGGCGTATAATTCCTGTGACATTGCCATATAATTCCTGTGATATTGCCATATAATTCTCGGAATACTGGCGTATAATTCCTGTGATACTGGTGTATAATTCCTGTGATATTGCCGTATAATTCCTGTGATATTGCCATATAATTCTCAGAATACTGGCATATAATTCCCGTGATACTGGTGTATAATTCCTGTGATATTGCCATATAATTCTCGGAATACTGGCATATAATTCCCGTAATAGTGGTGTATAATTCCTGTGATATTACCGTATATTTCCCGTGATATTGTTATATAATTCTCGGAATACTGGCGTATAATTTCTGTGATACTGCCGTATAATGTCCGTGATACTGGTATATAATTCCTGTGACATTGATGTATAATTCCTGTGATATTGCCATATAATTCTTGGAACACTGGCGTATAATTCCCGTGATACTGGCGTATAATTCCTGTGATATTGCCATATAATTCCCGTGATACTGCCATATAATTCCAGTTATCCTTCCATATAATTCTATATAAATCCATATAATTCCGTATAAATCCAGTAGAGTGATGCTGCCATATAAGTTCAGTGGTGCTGTCCTTTGCTGTATATTATTTACTACAAATAAAGGGGTTATTAATATTTAATCCAAATAATTTTACAGGGTTTCTCCTGTGAGGTGTAGGGGTACGCTCTCTTGTGCCGCATATTGTGTTATATAACTCCAGAAAAATAATGGAGAACAAACATTTGGAGGATAAAATAGGGAAAGATCAAGAACCATTTCCTCCTAGTGCTGAAGCTGCTGCCACTAGCCATGACATACATGATGAAATGCCATCAACGTCATCTGCCAAGCCCGATGCCCATTGTACATGTAAAATCCAAAATGCCAAAGTTCAGTAAAAAGACCCAAAAAAAGAAATTTAAATGGTCTGAGGATAAACGTAAATTTGCCAATATGCCATTTACAACATGGCTGAGGCCCTGGAATGGATGAGGCCCTGGCCTATGTTCATGACTAGTGGTTCAGCTTCACAGGATGATGGAAGCCCTCATAACTGAGGCCTTGACATTTATGTTGGTGTTAGACATGCGTCCGGTTTCCGCCATTAGTGCAGTGGGATTTAGACAATTGATGGAGGTATTTTGTCCCTGGTACCAAATCCCATCTAGATTCCACTTCACTAGGCAGGTGATACCGAGATTTTGCCATTTAATTCTAGTGATTTGGACGTATAATTATTAATTACAGTGGTTTTGCCAATTAATTACAGTGATTTGGATGTATAATTAAAATGATTTTGCCAATTCATTACAGTAATTTGGACATATAATTATTAATTACAGTGGTTTTGCCTATTAATTACAGTGATATGGATGTATAATTACAATGATTTTGCCAATTGATTACAGTAATTTGGACATATAATTATTAATTACAGTGATTTTGCCAATTAATTACAGTGATTTGGACATATAATTACAGTGATTTTGCCAATTAATTACAGTAATTTGGATGTATAATTATTAATTACAGTGATTTTGCCAATTAATTCCAGTGATTTGGACGTATAATTACAGTGATTTTGCCAAATAATTCCAGTGAATTGGACATATAATTATTAATTACTGTGATTTTGCAGTATAATTCCAGTGATTTGGACGTATAATTATTAATTATAACGATTTTGCTAATTAATTCCAGGGATTTGGACGTATAATTACAGTGATTTTGCAGTTTAATTACAGTGATTTGCACATATAATTATTAATTACAGTGATTTTGCCAATTAATTTGGAGGATAAAATAGGGAAAGATCAAGAACCATTTCCTCCTAGTGCTGAAGCTGCTGCCACTAGCCATGACATACATGATGAAATGCCATCAACGTCATCTGCCAAGCCCGATGCCCATTGTACATGTAAAATCCAAAAAGCCAAAGTTCAGTAAAAAGACCCAAAAAAAGAAATTTAAATGGTCTGAGGATAAACGTAAATTTGCCAATATGCCATTTACAACATGGCTGAGGCCCTGGAATGGATGAGGCCCTGGCCTATGTTCATGACTAGTGGTTCAGCTTCACAGGATGATGGAAGCCCTCATAACTGAGGCCTTGACATTTATGTTGGTGTTAGACATGCGTCCGGTTTCCGCCATTAGTGCAGTTTGATTTAGACAATTGATGGAGGTATTTTGTCCCTGGTACCAAATCCCATCTAGATTCCACTTCACTAGGCAGGTGATACCGAGATTTTGCCATTTAATTCTAGTGATTTGGACGTATAATTATTAATTACAGTGGTTTTGCCAATTAATTACAGTGATTTGGATGTATAATTACAATGATTTTGCCAATTCATTACAGTAATTTGGACATATAATTATTAATTACAGTGGTTTTGCCTATTAATTACAGTGATATGGATGTATAATTACAATGATTTTGCCAATTGATTACAGTAATTTGGACATATAATTATTAATTACAGTGATTTTGCCAATTAATTACAGTGATTTGGACATATAATTACAGTGATTTTGCCAATTAATTACAGTAATTTGGATGTATAATTATTAATTACAGTGATTTTGCCAATTAATTCCAGTGATTTGGACGTATAATTACAGTGATTTTGCCAAATAATTCCAGTGAATTGGACATATAATTATTAATTACTGTGATTTTGCAGTATAATTCCAGTGATTTGGACGTATAATTATTAATTATAACGATTTTGCTAATTAATTCCAGGGATTTGGACGTATAATTACAGTGATTTTGCAGTTTAATTACAGTGATTTGCACATATAATTATTAATTACAGTGATTTTGCCAATTAATTTGGAGGATAAAATAGGGAAAGATCAAGAACCATTTCCTCCTAGTGCTGAAGCTGCTGCCACTAGCCATGACATACATGATGAAATGCCATCAACTTCATCTGCCAAGCCCGATGCCCATTGTACATGTAAAATCCAAAAAGCCAAAGTTCAGTAAAAAGACCCAAAAAAAGAAATTTAAATGGTCTGAGGATAAACGTAAATTTGCCAATATGCCATTTACAACATGGCTGAGGCCCTGGAATGAATGAGGCCCTGGCCTATGTTCATGACTAGTGGTTCAGCTTCACAGGATGATGGAAGCCCTCATAACTGAGGCCTTGACATTTATGTTGGTGTTAGACATGCGTCCGGTTTCCGCCATTAGTGCAGTGGGATTTAGACAATTGATGGAGGTATTTTGTCCCTGGTACCAAATCCCATCTAGATAGATTCCACTTCACTAAGCAGGTGATACCGAGATTTTGCCATTTAATTCTAGTGATTCGGACGTATAATTATTAATTACAGTGGTTTTGCCAATTAATTACAGTGATTTGGATGTATAATTACAATGATTTTGCCAATTCATTACAGTAATTTGGACATATAATTATTAATTACAGTGGTTTTGCCTATTAATTACAGTGATATGGATGTATAATTACAATGATTTTGCCAATTGATTACAGTAATTTGGACATATAATTATTAATTACAGTGATTTTGCCAATTAATTACAGTGATTTGGACATATAATTACAGTGATTTTGCCAATTAATTACAGTAATTTGGATGTATAATTATTAATTACAGTGATTTTGCCAATTAATTCCAGTGATTTGGACGTATAATTACAGTGATTTTGCCAAATAATTCCAGTGAATTGGACATATAATTATTAATTACTGTGATTTTGCAGTATAATTCCAGTGATTTGGACGTATATTTATTAATTATAACGATTTTGCTAATTAATTCCAGGGATTTGGACGTATAATTACAGTGATTTTGCAGTTTAATTACAGTGATTTGCACATATAGTTATTAATTACAGTGATTTTGCCAATTAATTACAGTGATTTTGTCAATTAATTCCAGTGATTTGGACATATAATTATTAATTTCAGTGATTTTGCCAATTAATTCCAGTGATTTGGACGTATAATTATTTATAATTATTTATTACAGTGATTTTGCCAATTCATTCCTGTGATTTGGACGTATAATTACAGTAATTTTGCCAATTAATTCCAGTGATTTGGACATATAATTATTAACTACAGTGATTTTGCCAATTAATTCCAGTAATTTTGACGTATAATTAAAGTGATTTTGCAGTATAATTACAGTAATTTGGACATATAATTATTAATTACAGTGATTTTGCCAATTAATTCCAGTGATTTGGACGTATAATTACAGTGATTTTGCAGTATAATTCCAGTGATTTGGACGTATAATTATTAATTACAGTGATTTTGCCAATTAATTCCATTGATTTGAATGTATAATTCCAGTGATTTTGCCAATTAATTCCAGTGAATTGGACGTATAATTATTAATTACTGTGATTTTGCAGTATAATTCCAGTGATTTGGACGTATAATTATTAATTACAATAATTTTGCTAATTAATTCCAGTGATTTGGACGTATAATTACAGTGATTTTTCAGTATAATTCCAGTGATTTGGACATATAATTAATAATTACAGTGATTTTACCAATTAATTACAGTGATTTAGACGTATAATTATTAATTACAGTAATTTTGCCAATTAATTCCAGTGATTTGGACGTATAATTACAGTAATTTTGCCAATTAATTCCAGTGATTTGGATGTATAATTATTAATTACAATGATTTTGCCAATTAATTCCAGTGATTTGGACGTATAATTATTAATTACAGTTAATTTTCCAATTAATTCCAGTGATTTGGACGTATAATTACAGTAATTTTGCCAAATAATTCCAGTGATTTGGACATAAAATTATTAATTTCAATGATTTTGCCAATTAATTCCATTGATTTGGATGTATAATTATTAATTACAGTGATTTTGCCAATTAATTTTAGTGATTTGGACATATAATTACAGTTATTTGGATGTATAATACCAGTTGGAATTGTTTGTGTCGCTTGGCTTAGTCATACAGCTACCTCATTGCACCTCTTCGACATCTGTGCATGAGGTGCTGTTTGGGGCCTTTTTGTTTTATATCTGCCCTCCTATCTGCCACTGCAGTGCCACTCCTAGATGGGCCAATTGTTTGTGTCGCTTGGCTTAGTCATACAGCTACCTCATTGCACCTCTTCGACATCTTTGCATGAGGTGCTGTTTGGGGCCTAGTTTTTGAAAATTGCCATCCTGTCTGACACTGCCATATGAGTCCAGGGGTACTGCTGTATTAGTCCTGGGGTACTGCCGTATAAACCACCAATTGCAGAAGTTCTTAAAAATGACAGGGGCGCGCTGGAGATGCTTTCATTGGACCGAACAATTGTGGCCCACTCTCGACATTCAGCCACTGCGTGACACTACTAGATGGGCCAGGTGGTTGTGTCGCTTAGTTTAGTCATACAGCAACCTCGGTGCACCCTTTTTCTTCTTGGAATCATGTGCTGTTTGAGGCCTTTTTTTGATATCTGCCCTCCTGTCTGCCACTGCAGTGCCACTCCTAGATGGGCCAATTGTTTGTTTCGCTTTGCTTAGTCATACAGCGACCTCATTGCACCTCTTCTACATCTTTGCATGAGGTGCTCTTTGGGGCTTAGTTTTTGAAAAGTGCAATCCTGTCTGACACTGCAGTGCCACTCCTAGATGGGCCAGGTTTTTTTGCCGCACACTTGTGTCGCTTGGCTTAGTCATACAGCAGCTTCAGTGCACCTCTTTTTCTTCTTTGCATCATGTGCTGTTTGGGGACTAGTTTTTGAATAGTGCCATCTTGTCTGCAACTGAAGTGCCACTCCTAGATGGGCCAGGTGCTTGTGGCGCACACTTGTGTCGCTTAGCTTGGTCATACAGCCACCTCCGTGCAACTTTTAGGCCTAAAAACAATATTGTGAGGTGTGAGGTGTTCAGAATAAACCGGAAATGAATGTTATAACCCCCAAATTCTGTGATTTTAGCTGCTTTTATGTTTTTTTTTTAATCATTCATAACCAAAACCAAAACCAAAACATGAAAGGGTTGTTTTGGCAAAACCAAGCCAAAACCAAAATACGAAAGTGGAAATAGAACCAAAACACAAAACACGAAAAGTGCCAGCTGCACATCTCTAATAACAACTGCCAACCATATCTCTTTATATACATAAATATATATATATATATATATATATATATATATATATATTGTCCCAAACGTCCAGCACTCCTAATGGGGTCTGGTGTTACTTGCTGCGGTGCCAACCATGAGCTTGCTCGCTCTAAGTATATGGTATTGGTATCGTCGTCACTCAGCAGTCTTGTTAAGCAGTTTAAAAGATGCCTTTATTCACACCTACGTTTCGGGCATACACCCGTCGTCAGGGCAGGACTCACAAACACTGAACAAATGATATACAAATATATACACTTCGGACAACACAGAATTAAAACATAAGTGTGCTCACCTGCTCGGCGGCGCCCGGCGCCCTCCGGTCCACGCGTCTGTAAAGGACGTCGCTGACCACTGACGTCACCTAGCACCGCCGGGCAGGCCAGCCCCTGGATACCCGGTTGCTACAACAAGTACTAATGTTAAAAACACTGAACACAGTCCTAAACGTGATAGCACCCATCTGCTGCACTCAAATTGTTCCCTTGCTATCATAATACAGATCCTTCGTTAGCCTGTCTCCCATAGAATACTGCTTAATGCAAATAACACAAACTGGGATGAATTTTAAGCAAACCTATTACATAATGGACCTGTAACAAGGGAATACATAGTAACTAAATATGAGCTATAAACCAGGCTAAAGATAACATTGTAACCCAATTGTTTCATTAAGTCCCCTAGGTGCTATGGTGTCCAAAGTAAAAATCCACTGGCTCTCACGTTTCAACAGCATTTTAGCCCTATCACCCCCTCGCCTAGGGGCCGGTACATGATCTATTATGATGGATCTCAATGAGGCTACGCTGTGTTTAAGCTTAAAAAAATGTCGTGCGACCGGTTGGTCACTACGATTTGATTCTAAAGCTTGCCTAATGGACATCCTATGCATGGCCATTCGTTCACGGAATTGACGCTGGGTTTTCCCCACTTAGGATAGTACACAAGGACATGTCAACATGTAAACTACATGTGTCGTAGTACATGTGACAGGGAACTTAATCTGAAATTTTTTGCCGGTATGGGGATGATTAAATGTGCTATTTGCTGTCAATGAGCTGCATGTTGTGCAGCCCAAGCACTTAAAACATCCAGGCTTCCGGCTCAGAAAGTGTATCGGGCGCTCTTTGTCTAGACCAGTAATGTCTAACTTGACTATTTTGTCTTTCAAATTTTTGTTACGCATATAGCTTGGCATTAAGCGTGTGTCTTTAAATCTGGGGAGGTCCTTATCTGAATTGATCATAGGCCACCACTGCTTAGCCTTCTTTGTGAGGTCACTACTATAGGTGGTATACCTATTTACCCATGGTATGGTGGTATTAGACAATTCTTTTTTGGCTTTCGGTGTTAGTAAGGCTTCCCGTGACAATCCCATCACCTTTTGTTTATGCTTGGCCAATTGCCTCTTATCATAACCCTGTTCACTAAATCTTTGTATCATCTGATCCAAAGCTGGTTCTACTTGTAACGGATCTGAGGTTATGCGTTTTACCCTTAATAGTTGGGAATAAGGCAAACTTCTACGTGAGGGTAGTGGGTGGAAGCTTTCATTACGTAATAGATTGTTTCTATCTGTACTTTTTCTATGTATGCTGGTCTGTAATTGCTGATTACATAGCTGGATATTAACGTCTAAAAATTGTATGCATTCCTTGCTGATATTGAACGTTAATTTGGCCGGACTGGAGGAGGCATTGTGAGATTCTAATAGATAAATCAATTCTGACTCTGTACCTACCCAGATAATCAAGAGGTCGTCTATAAACCTTCGGTAAAGCAGAACTTTGGAATGAATTACGTCTTCTATATAAAAAAGATGTTTTTCTATTGCATACATAAAGGCGTTAGCGTACGATGGGGCCACGCCTTTATGTGTGCAATAGAAAAACATCTCTTTAATATAGAAGACGTAATTAATTCAAAAGTTCTGCTTTACCGAAGGTTTATAGACGACCTCTTGATTATCTGGGTAGGTACAGAGTCAGAATTGATTTATCTATTAGAATCTCACAATGCCTCCTCCAGTCCGGCCAAATTAACGTTCAATATCAGCAAGGAATGCATACAATTTTTAGACGTTAATATCCAGCTATGTAATCAGCAATTACAGACCAGCATACATAGAAAAAGTACAGATAGAAACAATCTATTACGTAATGAAAGCTTCCACCCACTACCCTTACGTAGAAGTTTGCCTTATTCCCAACTATTAAGGGTAAAACGCATAACCTCAGATCCGTTACAAGTAGAACCAGCTTTGGATCAGATGATACAAAGATTTAGTGAACGGGGTTATGATAAGAGGCAATTGGCCAAGCATAAACAAAAGGTGATGGGATTGTCACGGGAAGCCTTACTAACACCGAAAGCCAAAAAAGAATTGTCTAATACCACCATACCATGGGTAAATAGGTATACCACCTATAGTAGTGACCTCACAAAGAAGGCTAAGCAGTGGTGGCCTATGATCAATTCAGATAAGGACCTCCCCAGATTTAAAGACACACACTTAATGCCAAGCTATATGCGTAACAAAAATTTGAAAGACAAAATAGTCAAGTTAGACATTACTGGTCTAGACAAAGAGCGCCCGATACACTTTCTGAGCCGGAAGCCTGGATGTTTTAAGTGCTTGGGCTGCACAACATGCAGCTCATTGACAGCAAATAGCACATTTAATCATCCCCATACCGGCAAAAAATTTCAGATTAAGTTCCCTGTCACATGTACTACAACTCATGTAGTTTACATGTTGACATGTCCTTGTGGACTATCCTACGTGGGGAAAACCCAGCATCAATTCCGTGAACGAATGGCCATGCATAGGATGTCCATTAGGCAAGCTTTAGAATCAAATCGTAGCGACCAACCGGTCGCACGACATTTTCTGAAGCTTAAACACAGCGTAGCCTCATTGAGATCCATCATAATAGATCATGTACCGGCCCCTAGGCGAGGGGGTGATAGGGCTAAAATGCTGTTGAAACGTGAAAGCCAGTGGATTTTTACTTTGGACACCATAGCACCTAGGGGACTTAATGAAACAATTGGGTTACAATGTAATCTTTAGCCTGGTGTATAGCTCATATTTAGTTACTATGTATTCCCTTGTTACGGGTCCATTATGTAATAGGTTTGCTTAAAATTCATCCCAGTTTGTGTTATTTGCATTAAGCAGTATTCTATGGGAGACAGGCTAACGAAGGATCTGTATTATGATAGCAAGGGAACAATTTGAGTGCAGCAGATGGGCGCTATCACGTTTAGGACTGTGTTCAGTGTTTTTAACATTAGTACTTGTTGTAGCAACCGGGTATCCAGGGGCTGGCCTGCCCGGCGGAGCTAGGTGACGTCAGTGGTCAGCGACGTCCTTTACAGACGCGTGGACCGGAGGGCGCCGGGCGCCGCCGAGCAGGTGAGCACACTTATGTTTTAATTCTGTGTTGTCCGAAGTGTATATATTTGTATATCATTTGTTCAGTGTTTGTGAGTCCTGCCCTGACGACGGGTGTATGCCCGAAACGTAGGTGTGAATAAAGGCATCTTTTAAACTGCTTAACAAGACTGCTGAGTGACGCCGATACCAATACCATATATATATATATATATATATATATATTTATTTAAAATATTCTCTCAGTTTGTCACTTTATAATCCCCCCAGCATGTGCTCTGCCATATACACATATGCACAAGTATTATCCAATCACTGTACTGTACCATGCATAGATACAGTTTGATTAATCCTAACAATTATATGGGTCTTTGGGGGATGTATAATGTTTTCTGTTATGATGACAGTGATTATTGTGACTCTCATTTGGTCATTAAAAATTAATACAATGAAGTATGACAATTGCCAGAACTGTACATATGCAGAGAACACAACCACTGACAACAGCATTTTAAGGAAACTCACTGAACCTTGGTCACACTCCTTTCTACAGACACAATACAGCCCAGATTTTGGGATTAAAGAACTCATGAATTTGTACACGTTAACCAAAAGCAATTACATTAATGAATTGGGTTGGAGTTCCCCTTAATATGACTGTAAAGGAAGCTTTTTGTAATAATATTTAATGACTTATATGAAGTTGTTGAAGCCATTGAGGACCACCTATCCCAAGTTTAAGAGCCAATTATTCAAAGCTTATCGTAAAGATAAATGACTCTCTAAATGATACTCATGTAAAAATCCAGTGCCCTGAATTAAAGTTTTTGCAGTATTTTGTTAGTGATTACTAGAGGATATACATTGTTTATACACTGCTCAAAAAAATAAAGGGAACACTAAAATAACACATCCTAGAAAATATTCTTATTAAATACTTTGTTCTTTACATAGTTGAATGTGCTGACAACAAAATCACACAAAAATTATCAATGGAAATCAAATTTATTAACCCATGGAGGTCTGGATTTGGAGTCACACTCAAAATTAAAGTGGAAAAACACACTACAGGCTGATCCAACTTTGATGTAATGTCCTTAAAACAAGTCAAAATGAGGCTCAGTAGTGTGTGTGGCCTCCACATGCCTGTATGACCTCCCTACAATGCCTGGGCATGCACCTGATGAGGTGGTGGATGGTCTCCTGAGGGATCTCCTCCCAGACCTGGACTAAAGCATCCGCCAACTCCTGGACAGTCTGTGGTGGCGTTGGTGGATGGAGCGAGACATGATGTCCCAGATGTGCTCAATTGGATTCAAGTCTGGGGAACGGGCAGGCCAGTCCATAGCATCAATGCCTTTGTCTTGCAGGAACTGCTGACACACTCCAGCCACATGAGGTCTAGCATTGTCTTGCATTAGGAGGAACCCAGGGCCAACCGCACAAGCATATGGTCTCACAAGGGGTCTGAGGATCTCATCTCAGTACCTAATGGCAGTCAGGCTACCTCTGACGAGCACATGGAGGGCTGTGTGGCCCCCAAAGAAATGTCACCCCACACCATTACTGACCCACTGCCAAACCGGTCATGCTGGAGGATGTTTCAGGCAGCAGAACGTTCTCCTTGGCGTCTCCAGACTCTGTCACGTCTGTCACATGTGCTCAGTGAGAACCTGCTTTCATCTGTGAAGAGCACAGGGCGCCAGTGGCGAATTTGCCAGTCTTGGTGTTCACTGGCAAATGCCAAAACGTCCTGCACGGTGTTGGGCTGTAAGCACAACCCCCACCTGTGGACGTCGGGCCCTCATACCACCCTCATGGAGTCTGTTTCTGATCGTTTGAGTAGACACATGCACATTTGTGGCTTACTGGAGGTCATTTTGCAGGGCTCTGGCAGTGCTCCTCCTGTTCCGACTTTGCACAAAGGCGGAGGTAGCGGTCCTGCTGCTGGGTTGTTGCCCTTCTATGGCCTCCTCCACGTCTCCTGATGTACTGGCCTGTCTCCTGGTAGCGCCTCCATGCACTGGACACTATGCTGACAGACACAGCAAACCTTCTTGCCACAGCTCGCATTGATGTTCCATCCTGGATGAGCTGCACTACCTGAGCCACTTGTGTGGGTTGTAGACTCCTTCGTGTGCTACCACTACAGTGAAAGCACCACCAGCTTTCAAAAGTGACCAAAACATCAGCCAGAAAGCATAGGAGCTGAGAAGTGGTCTGTGGTCACCACCTGCAGAACAACTCCTTTATTGGGGGTGTCTTGCTAATTGCCTATATTTTCCACCTGTTGTCTATTCCATTTGCACAACAGCATGTGAAATTGATTGTCAATTGGTGTGGTTTCCTAAGTGGACAGTTTGATTTTACAGAAGTGTGATTGACTTGGAGTTACATTGTGTTGTTTAAGTGTTCCCTTTATTTTTTTGAGCAGTGTAGTTATCTATGTTGTGATAAAGTTGTAGTATGGCTGATAAGCAAAATACACACACTTCATTGTTGTCCCACAGACAAAGAAAAAAGAATCACACCCTGTGATGTTGACGAGATGGGCAATGGTTGTGCCCTATGCACAAGTACTCGAAATAGGTTATGTGTACGGGCTTGTGTTTAAAGTACCTGTAGTGTGGTAAGCCATGACCCCGGTTAAGAAAGTTATAGTAAGGTCAAAATAGTTATGTTATGAATAAAAGATGTGAGTTGATTAATGTGATCTAAGAGTTGCCCATACAGACACCATCTTGTAAAGACAAACATGTTACTTCATGTAATATAGCTTTAAGTAAAGTGAATTATTCAGAACACAAGAAATTATTTCTGATAGTGACCAAATAGTTTCATTTGTCTCATAGCCTTGAAATGTATTCAGATAAAATGTGTAGCCATGTGGCCTTCAGAAACAATGAAGAATAGTAAGGGAATAGTTTTCCAGGAGCATGAGCTAGACACCAACACACAGCTCTCATCCATCTCAAACGTAGCTACGAGATAAGGGACTTTTTGTATGATCCTTTGTGTATTGTATGACTCACAAGTGTTATTCTATGCTCATTAAAAAGGTATATAAAGGCTGGCAAGCCTATTAGTGACCAGTGAATACCTGAAACACACATGATTTACTTGTGTTTTGATTCGCTCCGATTGATCAGTCTTTAGGTAATGACATCATCCTGAAATCATTCAACTTGTTTTATTGAACTTGACATATCACATTTCACAAAACCAACTGACAACGATCTATGTATACTAGTATACAGCCTTGTTATGAGTGATCTGGATTTTGTGGGGCCCGGCTATAAGCCCCTTGGGACATGGCGGGCCCTAGGCAGGTGCGTAGGTTGCATTGTGGCAAATCCAGCCCTGGTACCATGCCAAACAAAGCTAGAAAAAAAGATAAAAGGTAATATGCTTTATTTTTGTATTGGTAAAATCTAAAGATGTGTGGCGGGCACTTTTCATGTTTTATGTTTTGGTTTTGGTTCTAATTCCCCGCTCGCGTTTTGGTTTTGGATCTGAATAATTTTTGGAAAAACAAAACATAAAAACAGCTAAAATCACAGAATTTGTGGGTGATTTTGATCATACGGTATTATTAACCTCAATAATATTCATTTCCACTCATTTCCAGTCTATTCTGAACACCTCACACCTCACAATATTGTTTTTAGGCCAAAAGGTTGCACCGAGTTAGCTGGATGACTAAGCTAAGCGACACAAGTGGGCGGTACAAACACCTGGCCGATCTAGGAGTGGCACTGCAGTGTCAGACAGGATGGCAGTTTTAAAAACTATGCCCCAAAGAGCACACGATGCAAAGAAGAAAAATAGGTGCAAGATGGAATTGTCCTTGGGCCCTCCCACCTACCCTTATGTTGTATAAACAGGACATGCACACTTTAAAAAACCAATCATTTCAGCGACAGGGTCTGTCACATGACTGTGGATGAAATGACTGGTTTGTTTGGGCCCCCACCAAAAGAGAAGCAATCAATCTCTCCTTGCACAAACTGGCTCTACAGAGGCAAGATGTCAACCTCATCCTCCGATTTCTCACCCCTTTCACTGTGTACATCCTCCTCCTCACAGATTACTAATTCGTCCCCACTGGAATCCACCATCACAGGTCCCTGTGTACTTTCTGGAGGCAATTGCTGGTCAAGGTCTTTTCAAAGGAATTTATAATTAATTTTGATGAACATCATATTCTCCACATTTTGTAGAAGTAACCTCCTATGCCGATCGCTGACAAGGTTACTGACTGCACTAAACACTCTTTCGGAGTACACACTGGAGGGGGGCATCTTAGGTAAAATAAAGCCAGTTTGTGCAAGGGCACCCAAATTGCCTCCTTTTCCTGCCAGTATACGTACAGACTGTCTATCATGCCTACTTGGAAGCTGTACCTCATATAATCCTCCACCATTCTTTCAATGGTGACAGAATCATATGCAGTGACAGTAGATAAGATTAGTGTCAGTAATCATTGACAGGTCCATCAGTCTGGACAAGATGTCAGCACTTGCTCCTGACTGCCCTCCATCATCGCCAGCGGGTGGGCTAGGAAATCGTATCTTTTTCCTCTCAGCCCCAGTTGTGGGAGAAAATGAAGGAGGAGCTTGTGATGGGTCACGTTCCGCTCGAGTTGACAAATTTCTCACCAACAGGTCTTTGAACCTCTGCAGACTTGTGTCTGCCGGAAAGAGAGATACAACATAGGCTTTAAACCTAAGATCGAGCACGGTGGCCAAAATGTAGTACTCTGATTTCAACAGATTGATCACCCTTGAATCCTGGCAATGCGAATGAAGGTCTCCATCCACAAGTCCCACATTCTTTGTGGAATCGCTCCGTCTTAGCTCCTCCTTCAATTTCTCCAGCTGCTTCTGTAAAAGCCTGATGATGGGAATGACCTGACTCAAGCTGGCAGTGTCTGAACTGACTTTACATGTGGCAAGTTTGAAGGGTTGGAGAACCTTTCACAAGACGGAAATCATTCTCCAATGCGCTTGATTCAGGTACATTACCCCCCTTTGCCTATATCATAGGTGGATGTATAGGCTTGAATGGCCTTTGCTGTTCCTCCATCCTCTGAAGCATATAGAGTGTTGAATTCCACCTCATTACCACCTCTTTCTTCAGGTGATGGCAGGGCAGGTTCAGGAGTGTTTGATGGCACTCCAGTCTTCGGCACGCGGTAGCTGAATGGCAAAAATGGCCCGTAATTTTTAGGGCCACCGACAGCATCTCCTGCATGCCCCAGTCATTATGAAAAAAATTCTGCACCACCAAATTAATTGTATGTGCAAAACATGGGTGGCGTTGTCCGATATCACAAATCCCCAGGAGGGTCCAATTGGGGTAAGCCATTCTGCAATGATGTTCCTCAGTTTCCGTAAGAAGTTGTCAGTGGTGTGCCTCTTACGGAAACCGGTGATACATAGCGTAGCCTGCCTAGGAATGAGTTGGCATTTGCGAGATGCTGCTACTGGTGCCGCTGCTGTTGTTGCTGTGGGAGGCCATACATCTACCCAGTGGGCTGTCACAGTCATATAGTCCCTAGTCTGCCCTGTTCCTCTTTTCCATATGTCCATGGTACAACTGCATTTTTCCGGACACTGAGGACACTTTTTCTGACGTCTCTGTACATTCTTGGTATCGCCTGCCTAGTGAAGTGGAACCTAGATGGGATTTGATACAGGGAACACAGTACCTCAAACAATTCTCTAAGTCCCACTGAACTAATGGTGGATAGCGGATGCACGTCTAACACTAACATAGCTGTCAAGGCCTCAGTTATCCGCTTTTCATCTTCCTCACAAAGGACTGTTGGACAGTCAATTGCTTAGTTGAAGTAGTACAAGTGGTCTTCCGACTTCTCCTCTGGGATGACGATCGACTCCCAGCAGCAACAACAGCAGTGGCATCAACAGCAGGCGTACCACTCAAGGATCCCGGTTAGGAGAGGACTCCTCAGTCTTGACAGTGACATGGCCTGCAGAACTACTGACGTTCCTGACTGAGGAGGAAGTTGACGTTGAGGGAGTTGGTGGTGTGGCTTGCAGGAGCTTGGGTACAAGAGGAAGAAGGGATTTAAGTGTTAGTGGACCGCTTACGCTCTTACCCAAAGTTTCAAAACTTGACACTGACTTCTGATGAATGCACAGCAGGTGACGTATAAGGGAGGATTCTCCTAGGTGGTTAACATCCTTACCACTACTTATTACAGATTGACAGAGGCAACACACGGCTTGACACCTGTTGTCGGGATTTGTGGAGAAATAATTTCACACCGAAGAGGTGGCTTTTTTTGTATTTTGCCCAGGCATCACAATGGACTTCTTCATCCCATGGACAACAGGTGTCTCCCCTGGTGCCTGATTTAAACAAACCACATCACCATCAGAATCCTCATCATCAACTTCCTCCTCTGCACCAGCTACACCCATATCATCATCCTGGTGTACTTCAACAGTGACATCTTCAATTTGAATATCAGAAACTGGACTATGTTTGATCCTTTCAGCACTTGCAGGGGGCATGCAAATGGTGGAAGGAGCCACCTCTTCCTGTCCATTGTTGGGAAGGTGAGGCATCACAACTGCCGACACACTTGAACTCTCCTTGGGGATTTGTGATACCATCTTAGAACACACAGTTCTTTTCTGTTGTTTTTCCAGCTTAACTCTTATCATATTCTAGCAGGAAAATTAGGGTTTTCATCGTCATGTGAAGCTGAATCACTAGTCATGAACCACTAGTCATGGCCAGGGCCTTAGCCGTTCCTTGCCACTCTGTATCGTAAATAGCATATTGGCAAGTTTACTTTTCTCCTCAGACCATTTAAATTTATTTTTTTGAGTTTTTTTACTGAACTTTGGCTTTTTGGATTTTACATGCCCTCT
This sequence comes from Pseudophryne corroboree, assembly GCF_028390025.1. Taxonomy (NCBI): domain Eukaryota; kingdom Metazoa; phylum Chordata; class Amphibia; order Anura; family Myobatrachidae; genus Pseudophryne; species Pseudophryne corroboree. The sequence continues at coordinate 312,039,079 of NC_086450.1, read as the reverse complement.
ACTATCACATTGGGCATCATCCTTGGCAGACGATGTTGATGGAATTTCATCATCTACTGTATGTCATGACTAGTGGAAGCAGCTTCAGCACTAGGAGGAAGTGGTTCTTGATCTTTCCCTATTTTGTCCTGCAAATTTTACGGCTGGATCACTGGATTTATATGGAAGTACCGCTGGACATATAAGGCAGTACCGCTGGACATTTACGGCAGTATCACTGGACTGGATTTATACGCCAGTACCACTGTAATTATATGGCAGGATCACTGGACTTATACGCCAGTACCACTGGAATTATATGGCAGGATCACTGGAATTATACGGCAGGATCACTGGAATTCTACGGCAGGATCACTGGATTTTTATGCCAGTTCCACTGGAATTATACAGCAGGATCACTGGAATTATGCGGTAGGATCACTGGATTTATACGGCAGGATCACTGCAATTATACTGCAGGATCACTGGAATTATACGGCAAGATCACTGGAATTATACGCCAGTACACTGGAATTATACGGCAGGATCACAGGATTTATACGGCAGTACCTCTTAACATATACGGCAGTACAGCTGGACATATACGGCAGTATCAATGGACATATACGGCAGTATCACTGGACTGGACTTATACTCCAGTACCACTGGAATTATACAGAAAGAAGGTTAATTTGGTGTCGCACAGGACTATAGAGATTCTTTAATAATGGGCTCTTATAAAATTTGTCCCTTGTGAACCAACAGTGCATAAGCATAAGAAATGCCTGTATCGGTAATCAAGGAGTTACTGTTGTTGGTGGTGCACCCAGAGTCAATAGTACATGTCAAAGTTACAAAGGAAAAGAGAGACTCTGTGTTGGGGCACGCTTGAAAACTAAAACTTAACTTTTAATTAGAATCTAAATAAAATTATGGTACACAGATAAACACACATATATATATTTTTATGACACTTTAGGAGAAGGCCATAAAATTGTTATAGCCTTTCTCCACTTGTGTTCTATGTTAAGAGAAATGATTCTCACTCAAAAGATCATTAGGAGTAAACAATCTCTAATTAATATAACTATTAAAGGTGACAGTGACACCTGGGGTGAAAATATTAGAAATTAAATTTCAGCATAACAGGATAGTAAATTCTTTAACATGTGGTACATAGGCATTAGATAGACTAAAATCTTAGTCCAATTTTATTATATCTAATGCCTATGTACCACATGTTAAAGAATTTACTATCCTGTTATGCTGAAATTTAATTTCTAATATTTTCACCCCAGGTGTCACTGTCACCTTTAATAGTCATATTAATTAGAGATTGTTTACTCCTAATGATCTTTTGAGTGAGAATCATTTCTCTTAACATAGAACGCAAGTGGAGAAAGGCTATAACAATTTTATGGCCTTCTCCTAAAGTGTCATAAAAATATATATATGTGTGTTTATCTGTGTACCATAATTTTATTTAGATTCTAATTAAAAGTTAAGTTTTTGTTTTCAAGCGTGCCCCAACACAGAGTCTCTCTTTTCCTTTGTAACTTCTACTGGAATTATACGGCAGGATCACTGGATGTATATGGCAGACCTGCTGGACATATACGGCAGTACCGCTGGACATATACGGCAATATCAATGTACATATACGGCAGTATCACTGGACATATACAGCAGTATCACTGGTCAAGATTTATATGCCAGTAGCACTGGAATTATGCGGCAGGATCACTGGAATTATACGGCAGGATTACTGGACTTATACGGCAGGATCACTGCAATTATACTTCCGGATCTCGGGAATTAAACGGTGGTATCACTGGATTTATATGCCAGTACCACTGGAATTATACGGCAGGATCACTGGATTTATACGGCAATTCCGCTGAACATATAAGGCAGTACCGCTGGACATATATGGCAGTATCAATGGACATATACGGCAGTATCACTGGACTGGACTTATCTGCCAGTACCACTGTAATTATACGGCAGGATCAATAGATTTATACGCCTGTACCACTGGAATTATACGGCAGGATCACTGGATTTATACGGCAGTACCGCTTGACATATACGGTAGTATCAATGGACATATACGGCAGGATCGTTGAAATTATACAGCAGGATCACTGGAATTATACGGCAGGATCATTGGATTTATATGGCAGTACCGCTGGACATATACGGCAGTATCAATGGACATATACGGCAGGATCACTGGACATATATGGCAGTACCACTGGACATATAGGGCAGCCAATGGACACTACCACTGGACTGATGCAGGACAACACAGCACCACTGCAATGAACTGGACTTATACAGCAGCACTGGACATATGGCAGCAAAGGACACCCCCACTGTGACTGGACAGATGCAGCACAAGACACGGACACAGAGGCCACTGAGGACGGAGGCACGTCCTCTCTCTACACTCTCCAATGCCGGAGTGAAAATGGCGTTGACGCGTTTCTCCTTATATGGAATCCAAACCCTGCGAGAATCTGACAGCGGGATGATGACGTTTTACCTCATTCTGGTTTCCAAGTCAGGCAGGAAAACCCAAGCCTGACTCGGATCCGGGCTTGGGTGGTGAAGTCCGGTAGGGTTCGGGTCTCTGAGAACCGAACCTGCTCATCTCTAGTAAAATCCTTCGGGGGGGTCACTGAATGAATGTTTCAAATATACAGGATGTCCACTTTTTTCAGTTACTTTATATATTTTGCACTATAAAATGTGATCTCGTTTTTAAAGATCTGTTCAACTGGACACTTTTCTCCCACCAACTTTACTTGTGTTAAGCTACAACAAAATTGCAAACTCACAATTTGACTGTTTATGTCTATGTTTATATTGTAGATAGAACTAGCATAAATGTAAAATAGGTTCTACTGCAATCATGCCAGGTTGCTCTTTTTTCAGTGAGACTTTCTATATTTAAATTCAACAATTTTGTCTTTGTTTATGCAGTTAAGATTTAGAATAACACCATACTTTGCTAAACTGTTACAGTGTCGCCAGAATCTGTTTTGTGACATTTAATCAGAATCACCTGTGTATACAGTATACAGTATTTCAGAAGATGGGGAACACATCAAATAATAGATACATTCTCTACTGTGTTACGGGGGATATCAGAATGCCAGGAATAAACATGTGCTATTATACCCTCGGTGTTCTTAGAAATATGCAAACACACCAAAGAATATATGCATTTTAATTACAAAATAAATGTGCACATGGTGTGGTACTCATTTTATATTCTTCCCATCTGTGCTCATTATAAATTCATTATCTTATAAGCATTTTCTTTATTTCATCTTAATAGGACATTGAAATGATTGTATTTCTATGAGGTGACTGCAGTTAAAGAGAGATTGAGCGATTTTTATAATTCCGAAAATATATATCTGGGTGAACATCATTATTACCAGTTATATATATAGCACACACATATTCCGAAGCACTTTGCAGGGAATATTATAGCCATTCGCATCAGTCCCTGCCCCAGTCGAGCTTATAGTCTATATTCCTACCACATGTACACGCAGACACATTCATGCTAGGGTTAATTTTGTTGGAAGCCAATTGACCAACTGGTATATTTCTGGATTGTGCGAGAAAACAGGGGCAACCAGGGGAAACCCATGCAAGCTTGGGGAGAATATACAAACTCCACACTGTTAGGGAATTGAACCCATGAATCCAGTGCTGTGAGGCAGCAATAATAACCATTGCACCATCCGTGCTGCCAATGAAACATGAAAACAGAGTATGGAACACAGGTTGTAATTCAGACCTGAACGCTGCTGTGCATTTTTGCACAGCAGGCGATCAGGTCTGAACTGTGTATGCATATGCACCGCAATGTCGACGGTCTGCAGCACCGGGGAGCGCCGGGCAGCGATGGAATGGTGCGAAAAATCCGGTCGCACGGCGATCGCAAGAAGATTGACAGGAAGAGGGCGTTTGTGGGTGGCAACTGATCATTTCTAGGGAGTGTCCGAAAAAACGCAGGAGGGACCCAGCGTTTTGTGGGAGAATTCGTGACGTCAGCTCCGGCCCGATCATCGCAGTGGCTGAGTAAGTCCTGGGCTGTGCAGAGACTGCACAAACAGCTGTTTTTGCACGTCTCCTGCACATGCGATCACACACCTGCACAGCGAATTCCCTCTCCCCCTGTAGGCGGCGACTACCTGATTGCAAAAAACGTTCCCTAACGATCAGGTCTTAATTACCCCCACAGTGTGTTAGGTGTGACAGGAAAGTGAAACATTACTATGTGGTCGGTATCACAAGAAAAAATAGACTGTGCAGGCAGGTCAATTTTGACTAGAAAGTGTGCAATCTAGTACATAGTATAGTCAAAATTGGCCATAGCAAAGAATGCCCAGATACAAAATCACACCATGTATGTAGTCAGTATTTGTGGTTTTGGGCTCCAGGGACTTCAAGAGAAATCGCATAGGGCAAACCCGCCACATAGGCAGAATCGCACAATGTGTATGCCCCTATATTAGAAACAATCTCAGGGATTGTGTTTTCTAATTGGTGTTCCCACTCATCATTTCCTGCTTTCAGAGCACCATACTGTACAGCTTGGTTTTCAGCCAAGGCTGTGAGACATGCCACCAAGACACAAGAAAAATAGATGTAGCCCACAGATCAGTTGGAGGGTAGGAGTTTATTATTTTTATATGGTAATGAAAAGTAAAAGCACAAATAAAATGTTCAGGATATTACAAGTTGGGGATATTTATACTCACTTGCAGCCTATGTATTGTTTGATAGAGTTTGGTCTTGTGAAGCCAAATTCAACCTTAATATCAGTTGTGTTTATTATTTTGGACCCTATTTAACATTTGGGACAACTGTATGTGCAAAGAAGTGCTACAACACATAACAACCAGTCAGAATAAGTTGTGTTTGTTGTGAAGTTTTAGAAATGAAAGCAAACAATTGATTGGTTACTTTACATTAAAACACCATTTCATTTATTAAATAACCCCCATATTCCTTAGTCTTCAAGGACATTGTGTATCATGGATGAATACATATTTCTATGATAAATTTACTTGTTTATATGAGTAAAACATTTAGCTTAACACACCATGTTTGTGGCTAATGCAGCTGTGGATAACGTTGCTCTTTCTGATGTAAGAATCTGGTTATTTTAGGGTATTCTTTGATGAATTAGGAACCTTTGTAATGTGGCTGAACCATTATGCAATAGGTAGCACCTATCCTTGTGTACAGAGCCGGATTTAGGGGTCAAGCTGCTCCTAGGCACAATGATATTGGGCGCTCACCCCCCTTCCCAAGCACAATGATATCTGCCACTGAACATCTAACCCCCCCCTTATAAACTCACCAGCTGTACCTTTGCTCGGGTGCTTGGTACCTCTATAGCCATTCTTCCAGACCGCCTGTCCGTCTGCCCTCCATCTGCCGCTACTCTGATGCAGCTGTGGGAGGGGAGAATGCCATGCTGCACTGCTGCTCTGATGCAGGGGGGCGGGGACTGCTGTAAACACATTGCGCAAGGTAGAGCCTCTTACACACATTGTGCCAGGTAGAACTTCTTATATGTATTGCGCAAGGTCGAGTCTCTTATACACATTGCGCCAGGTCGAGCCCATTATACACATTACACCAGGTAGCCCATTATACACCTTGCACCAGGTAGCCCATTATACACATTGCACCAGGTAGCCCCTTATGCACCTTGCATCAGGTAGCCCATTATACACGCTGCACCAGGTAGCCTCTTATACACGTTGCACCAGGTAGCCCATTATACATGTTGCACCAGGTAGCCCATTATACACGTTGCACCAGGTAGCCCATTATACACATTGCACCAGGTAGCCCATTATACACATTGCACCAGGTAGCCCATTATGCACCTTGCATCAGGTAGCCCATTATACACGCTGCACCAGGTAGCCTCTTATACACGTTGCACCAGGTAGCCCATTATACATGTTGCACCAGGTAGCCCATTATACATGTTGCACCAGGTAGCCCATTATTCATGTTGCACCAGGTAGCCCATTACACATTGCACCAGGTACCATGTGTGTGTGTAGGTATCAGGGGATTTAGACTCAAAAAAGGGGCAATTTAACTGCTAATTATGTTTTACTGAGCACCACAGCAATGTATTTCTGCGCATATATCAGCAAGTTAACCTACGCAAGCTATCCTGCGCAATGTGGATGAATGCGTGCTGTCTAAATAAGCAATATTAATGTGGTGTGCTTAGAACTGCTATGTAAAGGCTGCCTATGGGCATAAGATTGTAGTGGGCAAAAGATGGCCACTATGGACACAGGGCAATCAGGTCACAGAGCTATAGTCTATGTTTTTATTGGGACTGAATATAGTGGACATTGTGCGATTTGTGTTGTCTCAGGCAGAATTTACCATCTGTGCCGCTGTGGGGGAAGGGGAGGGGGCAGGTGCAACTCACAGTAAGCAGGGGGGGATGCGGGAAGCTGCCAGTTGGGAGGGAGGCGGCCACAGTTGGTGACGTTGTGGTCAGCAGGCAGACACTGGAGCAGATGTGAAAAACAGAAAGCGGACGGACATGTGGGGGTGCTGCAGCCAAGGCCATTGGGGGGATGCAGGAAGCGACCGGTTGGGAGGGAGGTGGCCACAGTTGGTGACACTGTGGTCAGCAGGCGGACACTGATGTCGCTTGCGGGGTGACTTCCCACCTGCTAGCCCTTCCATGAGGAGGGGGGGACTGGTAGGGGGCTGTTGTGCTGGTTTAGGGGGGGAATGCTGTGCTGCCCCCAGCAGGTGCCACCCCTAGGCATGTGCCTCACGTGCCTAGTGGGAAATCCAGCACTGTTTGTGTATCAATACAGAATATACAACAATGTGGGAGGTATACAACCCTGGGCGCGTCAATTTAGTGCAAAGTTACTATATGTGCAATACGTTCCTTATAGGTGAACTCTTCAGTGTCCATCCTTTAATCCATTGGCTTGATTTCCACTCAAAGTGACGTAGTGCATATAAAAGAAATACAAAAAAGAAAAAAAGTGTAATACAGTTTTTTATACACAATAAGAATAATTATTCGTGTAGACGTGACTATCACATGAAACTAACTCATGTGTTGAGAAGCATACTGAAACTCACACTAAAAGTGCTAAAATATGCAACAAAAGGTTTCTTTAGTGCTTGAACTGCTAACGGAGTATTATTCGACTGATGCAAAATAGTGTATAGGCAACGAAGAGCGTACCACACTCACTGTATATTATACTGTAAAGCAGGCTTATAAAGGTATCTTTAGCCAAGATAGGAAGGCGTACCCCACTCACAATGCGACTAAATAAAAAAGGACTTTTATGAGACACTATACCACACCAGCTGGAATTGCCTGCTCCATTACTGGACTCCATCTGCAGACTTTCGGTACACACACAAGTTTTTGATGTTTTGATTGGATCAGTCTGGGGAATCCCACAGAGACATGCAAAAGATACCTGATGTGCTTAAAACCTACAACATTATTGTGAGTGGGGTACGCCTTCCTTTCTCGCCTGGACAAAATCATTCAAGGGGCTGACAAAGGCGGAGCAATTGTGGCGATGGATACAACAGATTATAAACAGGAATGTTCATGGTTACATGATGATTTTGACCACATACCTGAAACTTCCAAATGATCCTACAGATAGGTTTAAGGCTGACTTGGAGCAGTAGGTACAGGATGGTGTAAAGAGTGGGTTTATTGATATTGATACCAAGTCACATTTATGTATTGGAGCCACTGTGGTGCCCATTTTTTATACCATCCCTAAGCTACATAAAGACCAACAGAAACACTCTGGCAGATCAATCGTCTCTGCCAGGGGGTCTCTCTGTGAACCTGTGTCTGTTTCCTTGACTCATTCCTACAGCCATGCATTCAGGATACCACCACTCGTTTGAAAGATACTTCTTTGTTGCTGTGAAAATTGTCAGAGATTAACTTAGTCCCTGAAGATCCGGTGTTGGCCAGTATTGACGTTACTAGTTTATTCACTTGTATACCCCACAAGCTTGGTTTGATGGTAGTCCGCCAATTAATTACAGATAATCAAAAATACACAGGACCAGATGTTGATTTCTTTATTAAATTTCTAGAGTTCAACTGTAAGCATAATTATTTTCTGTATGACGGTAATTTCTTTTTACAATGCGCAGGTTACGCAATAGTGAGATGTGTCGCACCTTCTTATGCAAATGCTTTTATGCATACTGTCAAGAAGAAATTGTTTTTTGAGGTTGCTGCTATTGCTAATAACATATTTAGATATAATCATTATTTTGACAATATCTTATTGTTATGGTCTGGAAAGGTGCGTATGTTGAATGAGTTAATAGAACAACAGAATAACTCTTTATGTCCAGATGAATTAACCATTAGCACTAGCTTGCAACTAGGGTGGCCAATTCCGGAATCAGGATCAGCGGGATCCCGGGATCTAGGCCTAAAATTGTCCAGGATTCAATTCCGAGATTGGAGCTTCCCATCACGGGGATTTCAGGATTAGAAAGCCCCCTTGTTTTTCAATGCCAGGCAGCGTTGAGCATCCTCAGGAGGCTCAGATGCTGCCCACCTCCCTCATCCCAGCTCCCCCTGCCCCATGCACTGCGCAGAGTAATGTGAAGTTAGAGGTCACACTGCGCAGTCTGACACCAGATGCCCGAACAGCACATCACTACTCACCGCGTGCAGCAAGTGAACCCGCCTGCACTCCCAGAGGATGGGGAGCAGTTCTGTGGGCTGGGTGGGTCCAGTAAAGGGGGGGAGGGGCACTGAAGACTTTAACTTAAAATATTCAACCCAATCCTGGGTATCACGGGAATCCCGGGATTGATAATTTTTCAATCCCGATACCTGGAATTGTAAAAAAGGCCTGGGACTGGCCTCCCTACTTGCAACAAATACACTTTCTAGATGTGAAGTATTGTTAAGAGGTAAATAAAGATGAGTCTGTACACAAAGCCTACTGATATGAACACTATACTTAGACATAACAGCTTTCACCCATGAGCTACTGTGGATAGTTCACCTTTTTCACAATGTGTCCGAGTGTGTCGGATTACTAGTGATCCGACAGACAGAGAACAACAACTGGAGACATTAATGCAGAAATTTTCCATGAGAGGATGTCCTATGTCTGTGTTGTTACAGGCTAAGAAAACAGCATTATCCCTAAACAGGGAGGCTCTTTTAACCCCTTGAGTGGTATGCCCAGAAATCTTCTGGGTTGCCAGTGCTGTCAGTGCTGGTAACCCCGGAAGATTTCCGGGCATATTACTAATTGATTCCCCGGAGACAGCCGTGCAGCGTGATGGCGCCCGGGAATTAGCATAAACTATTATGAGTTAAGCCCGCCCCCCGGACTCCTATTGGCCGGTGAGCGTGCTTAACAGTGTAATGGGTTATGCTGATTCTCCGCCTGCTCAATCCACCTTTTCCGTCCGCCTTGCTCATACTCATCCACCCTTGCACTTAACCCCTGCATCCCAGGAATAAAATACACACCATGCTAGGTGTGTATTTGATTAGCAAAAAAACCCACTGTTTTTGTTTTTTGTAGCATCAGCACTGATGATGGAGATGCCCGCAGGTGTTTCCCCATGGGCGGTCGCCCTCCTGCACTCCCTGCACTTTAACCATTGCACTACCTAATTTTAAAAACACGCCATGGGAGGTGTGTATTTTTTTTTTTTTAAATGCCACTGAAGGGGTTAAAGGAAAAATCTGAAAAACCCCCTTCTAATAAAATTATCCCATGGGTGAACAGGTTTACGATCAAAAGTAACAACATCACTAAAAAGGGTAAAATACTATGGCACATTGTAAATACAGATCCAGATCTGCCCTTATTACACAATACACGGTTGCTTCCAAGTTATACCAGAGGCCCAAAATATTAAAGATATGCTAGTGAGGACTGATTTTACTGGCATGAGTCCAGTTAAACATCACTTTCTGAAGAGGAAAGGTGACTACTACCAATGTATGGGTTGCACCACTTGTAGCGCTCTTATCATTGGCAACAAATTCACACATCCATATAGAGGTAAAGTGTATGAGATAAAAGTTCATGTGACATGTACTTCTAGTTTTGTTGTATACCTTATATCTTGCCCATGTGGCTTACACTACGTGGGCAAGGCAGAGAGACAATTTAAAGAAAGAAAAGATCAGCACAGGGCAGCAATCATAGCTGCTTCATTGTCAGGCAATAGTGATCAAGCAGTCACAAGAAATTTCACATGGACTAGGCACAACGTGGCCATGCTCAGATATAGAATGATCGCGCAGGTTCCAAATTCCCTGAGAAGGGAGATAGAGCAAATAAACTTTTACAATTAGAGGGAAAATGAATCTTCAGTTTAGATACTTTCAGCCCCAGGGGTTTAAATGAATTCCTGAGAAGTTCCTGTTTTCTGTAAAGGGGAGTGCCTGATGTGTCTTAGGTCAGGTTAAAAGCATAAGAGTAAAGGTACACGCTTTCTACACATTTAAGATTCGTGTGGGTTGCCCTATTTTTGCATACATTTACCTTACAGCAAATTTAGTATAATTGTTTATATATATATATTGTTGTTATAAAAATCTAGTATGTTATCAGACTTTGGGGTCTATTTACTAAGCCTTGGATGGAGATAAAGTGGATGTAGATAAAGCAATAGCCAATCAGCTCCTATATGCCATGTCACACACTGTGTTTGAAAAATGACAAGTCATATTATTTTTTAAAGGTTGTATATTATGCCATTATATTTATTTTGTCTACAAAGTAGGGAGCTAATAGATTTTTTAATAAATTTACAATTAATACATCTCCAGGAAACTGTGATATGATATGTGATTTTCAGAAAAACCACTTGGTATTTTATGATACCTATATGGAATGGATATATTTTAAAAAAAAATCAATTTAGCTCATTATTGAGTTAGGGTAATTATTCAACAAAATGCTATAATTCTATATTGTGATTTCAAAATATCCCAATTAGTGCTGGAGAAATAACCTATTACTATGGAAAAAACAGTGTCTACATTCCATGTTAAAATTGTATTCATGCTTAATGTCGGTATGGCCAGTGTTGACGTAATGACCATGTCTATGGGCTCCTGTTGACATTATGAATGTAAACACAACAAACTGAACCCAGCATATTCTGTTTCCAACTTATTTTTCTATAGAATATCAATCCTATCACTCACAGAGTTGCATGATATGATGATATTATTACTAGAGATGAGCGGCTTCGGTTTTACTCGGATTTACCCGAATCTCCTTATTGGCTCATGGACATCACGTTTTAGTTAGTGTCAAAGTCGACAAATATTGCAGTACACACATCACGTACAAACCACACACACATGCCCGCTGCGCGTGCACTTGTTCCACCATGCGTGCACATATCCGCAAATTGCGTATGGTCGCACCCAAGGTCCGGCGCATTAGAGCGTGGTACGAGTAATTACAGTGGAATTTGTACTCTCATGGAAAAGCCACAAAGATATATCATAGATCTAATATATATATTGTAAAAATCCCACACCGTCTGATCTTTCTTCTAAATAGCATAAAGGTCAGTCACACATAAATTAAAACTCCCAGAGACTAAAATACAATGGCCTTATTTACACTAAGCTTTGAAATTCTATGAAGAAGGCAAACACCTTTGTTTACTAGGAGAGCCGAGTTTCTATTTTACACAATGAGTACTGGATTGTCATTGTCTCACCTGAAGGAAAAACAAATGAAGAGACAACACCCAGGATCCGAAGCTGTTTAAGAAAATCAATTAACAATAGCTAACCAAAACACAAGACCAGACAGTTAGAAATCTAAGATATTAACATTCATAGTCTAAAACTCATGGAGATGTGGGTGTTTATATATATATATATATATATATATATAATTCCTAACAAATTGTAATAGCAGGAGTATGTGTGTATGTGTGTGTGTATATATATATATATATATATATATATATATGAGGATATGGATATATGTGGATATATGTATATCTTGAGGATTGAAATAGATAATCATATCATGTGTGGGATCATATTTTTCAGAGTCACGTAAACATTAATCTGGTGGGAATAAGAACATTATTATATATTACCTCATTAAGTTATTAATAATACCATATTTATGTATGATTAATGTGATGGGTTTAACTGGTCATGGGGCGGGAACTCAGATGTAAACAACAGAAACCACATCTCAAGTCCTAGCCATCGCCCGCTTCTTGAACTGACCAATGGTCCCCGGTGCACAGGATATGTCCCACCCTCGAACCAATGGAAGAAGAGCACACAGTGTCTATTGTATTATGTTTTGATCTACTGAATAAAGAGCGAGCTGCAGGCCAGGTCACTATCACAGACTCTGAACGCTATCTACCTGATGAGCGGAGGACTGGTCCAGGTTACGCAAGCGAATATTCTCACGTATGTACATTGACTGTAGCCATTATTCTGTTGTAGATTTATCTTGTTAGCCTTGTAGTGTATAGTTTGTATTGTTATCCCCTTTCAAATAATCTACTGTGGCGTTAGAACCCAGTGGTTAACTACAAATCGGTGTTGTGTCCTCATTTCCCTGCTAAGGTTTAAAGCGTATTACATTACCTAACTGTATAAGGTTTAAAAGTATATTGATAAGGTGTGTACGCGCTGCGGGTACTTTGTACCGTCAGCGCTACATAAGGTTTAAGTTGTATCATCATTGCAGTGCTTTGCTGCATAAGGTTTAAAGTGTAATCATATAATTGCATTGTATTACGAATAAGGTTTAAAGTATATCAATTGAGTGTGTACGCGCTGTGTGTACTTTGTACCCCCAGCGCGGCGTTTGTACGCAAAGTACGTACACGGTGCGGGACTCTGTACGCAAATAGCGTACGAAGTACGTAGCATGAGTATTAAGTCTAGCGGCCGCAGTGGCTCCATGGTAAAGGTGTGATTTAAGGTATAGCTTTGTGTTTTAAGGTAATATCGACATTATCATTAGCCAATAAGAAAAATCCAGAAAAAAAGAACTTGCGATAATTCTGGCATTAAGAACTGAGTAAATCTGAACCCGCTCATCTCTAATTATTACAAACAGACAATGTTTCTGCGCATGCGTCAGAGTCACACAGTGCAGTTGTTCCAGTTGTTACCACATAGAGACACAGAACAGATTTGGACACAGGATATATGGATTTCACTGGGTGTTCATGGGAGGTAATAGGAGTGGCTAAGCAGATGGGGAAATGTCAATGTAAGCAACTACACCCAAAGTCTACACCCAATCCGCTCACATAGGAGGTCATACTCAGATGAAGAAAGGCACCTGCCATAGGGCTGATGCAAGTTTTGATGGAGCATCCAATGGTGCACCAAAGGAGTGCCAAAAGATTCACCAAGAAAGAAGCATTAAAAGGCATTTAAAATGTGCATCCCAGTATTAAGAAAATTGGATGCTGCTTTACCACAAGATGCAGTTGTGCTTACAGCAAAAGATGCAGCAGTGGCCTCATCTATGTGGCACTCTGAATCAGGCCCTATATGAGAATGGAGCAGTTTTACCAGGCTTGTATTGCATATTATCACAATTTCATACTGTACACTGCAGATCTAGTCCAAATACAAACAAAGAGAACAATAATTGAACACAGCTGGATCTGACCATTCTCTAGTACAGCAGTGTCAAGCAAACCATTGTGAGCAACAGCACAAAGTTGTTGTGAAGGAGGAAAGCAATCTTTCTGATAAAACTAGTTTTGTATTATAACATGCAAACATTTTTCTTAAGTGATAAAACATTTAAAACACAAGTACAGTCTGTGCAGATATCACCTAGACAAGTAAAGATACAGGACCTGATGGGATTTGGAAACAAGGCAGAAAAAGAATGTAACTTTGTAACTGGAACAAACCATTTTGCAATGCAAGGAGAGGAAATTAATTTATGTTTTTTCTATGCAATAGTAAATAATGGCTGCTTTAGCATGTAGCCCACAAATGTTAGCTTTATTTTTACACTGCAATTTAGATTTCAGTTCACCCCACCCAAATCTAAACCTCTCTGCACATGTTACATATTTTGCAGTGCAACATGGTTTTGTCCAGATGCTTACTTTTTTGCTTTGCTTCCACATCTGAATAACCCCAACAAGTAGCACATAACTATCAATTTATTTGAATAAAGCATGATAAGCTAAAAGTCTTGTTGTTTTTATTATGTTTACAATTGTCTATATTAAATAATAGGAAACTATTATATGGGTGATTAAAATTGCTACAATATTTAATTTAGAATTATTTATGATTTAATTTACTTTAGTCTCATGTCCATTTGTTTTCAATAGTGCATACACCTACGTAAAGTAGCCTTTACCATTTGTTATGCTACTATGACAAATCTGTTAATTATATAGGAGAACACAAGGCAGATCGTTTATATCTTGAACTGATTCCCACCAACGGAACAATAAGGCATCCAGTGGGAGCTATAACAAAGCATAAAAGTGTACTCAGTAAGTTTTTCCAATAAAAAAATCCAATAACTTCAATGTGATTACACTTGTTTTAGACGGTCATCAAAAGTGAAGTATTGATTGATTGTCTTTTTGTTTTTCTTCATTGGTCTCAGTGGAGCAAATAAAATGCCCATTAAAAGAGTAACCATTATTAAATTGACAAGAATGTTATCAATTCAGTTGCCAAGATATCCTATTAAGGTACAGAAAGGGAGACATTTTTAATGAACAGGAAACAATTATCTTGGTGAACAAAGGTAATGTTGTCAAATAGTTGAATTTCCTTTCAGATTATTACCTGACATACTCATAAAAGTAAACATGTTTCTCAAGCTGTGGCAGAAAGTAAATCGAATAAACTCTATATGGAATGGGTCTATGTAAAGTGCTGTAACACCATCAAGGAATCACATCCTGCATCAAAATATGTAAGTGAGGTAGCAATAAATAAATGTAGTAGTAAAAAAAAAATAACTTTTTTTCATTACTGTATAATAGAATAAAATTAAAGGAACATAAACATTTTACTTACATGAAGACAATTTTTTCTGCATTTGTACTTTATAGTGAAATAGTTCTAATATCGACCTAAGAGATCCAGAGAATAAACTAAAGTCCTGTTTCTTGATTGACATTGCAACAGTTTTTCAAGAACTGGTGTTTTCTGTCTGGTCTGAAGTTTCTGGTTTTACTTCGACACCAAGTATTCCATTTTTTTTTAAATACAAATGTACAGGTATAGGAGCTTTCTCTTACGTCCTAGAGGATGCTGGGGACTCCGTAATGACCATGGGGTATAGACGGGCTCCACAGGAGACATGGGCCCTATAAAGAACTTTAGAATGGGTGTGCACTGGCTCCTTCCTCTATGCCAATCCTCCAGACCTCTGTTAGATCTTGTACCCAGAGGAGACTGGGTGCATTAAAGGGGAGCTCTCCTGAGTTTCCCTGAAAAAGAATTTTGTTAGGTTTTTTATTTTCAGGGAGCACTGCTGGCAACAGGCTCCCTGCATCGTGGGACTGAGGGGAGAGAAGCAGACCTACTTAAGTAATAGGCTCTGCTTCTTAGGCTACTGGACACTCCAGAGGGTCGGAACGCAGGTCTCTCCCTCGCCATTCGTCCCGGAGCTGCGCCGCCGTCCTACTCACAGAGCCGGAAGATAGAAGCCGGGTGAGTAGAAGAAGAAAGAAGACTTCAAAGGCGGCAGAAGACTTCAGTTCTTCAGTGAGGTAATGCGCAGCCATTGCTCCCACACACACACACACACACACACACACACACACACACACACACACACACACACACACCAGCGGGCACTGTAAGGGTGCAGGGCGCAGGGGGGGCACCCTGGGCAGCAATTAATAGCCTCAAGGGACACTGGCAGATGTACAGATACTGCGGAGGCAGTATATTATTAACCCCCGCCAGTTTTTTTATTATTTGAGCGGGACCGAAGCCCGCCGCTGAGGGGGCGGGGCTTGATCCTCCAGCACTAACCAGCGCCATTTTCTCCACAGCACATGCAGAGAAGCTGGCTCCCCGTACTCTCCCCTGCTGAACACGGTCACAGAGGGTAAAAAAGAGGGAGGGGGGCACATGTAATTGGCACAGTGAGTGTTATTATATATATATTTTTTATATAAAAGCGCTGTCCTAACTGGGATTTTATTCCAGGGTCTGGTGGCGCTGGGTGTGTGCTGGCATACTCTCTCTCTGTCTCTCCAAAGGGCCTTATTGGGGAACTGTCTCCATATAGTTATTTCCCTGAGTGTGTGGGGGTGTCGGTACGTGTGTGTCGGCATGTCTGAAGCGGAAGGCTCTTCTAGGGAGGAGGTGGAGCAGATGATTGTGGTATCTCCGTCGGCAACGCTGACACCTGACTGGTTGGATATGTGCAATGTTTTAAATGCAAATGTGGCTTTATTACATAAGAGATTGGACAAAGCAGAGTCCAGGGATAAAGCAGGGAGTCAATCCATGGCTTTAACTGTGTCACATTGACCTTTTGGGTCTCAGAAACACCCACTGTCCCAAGTAGCATTCACTGATACCGACACGGATTCTGACTCCAGTGTCGACTACGATGATGCGAGGTTACACCCAAGGGTGGCCAAAAGTATTCATTACATGATTATTGCAATAAAAGATGTTTTGCATATCACAGATGACCCCTCTGTCCCTGACACGAGGGTACACATGTTTAAGGAAAAGAAGCCTGAGGTAACTTTTCCCCCATCTCATGAGCTGAATGATTTACTTGAAAAAGCTTGGGAAACTCCAGACAAGAAACTGCAGATTCCCAAGAGAATTCTTATGGCGTATTCTTTCTTGGCAAAGGACAGGGTACAGTGGGAATCCTCGCCCAGGGTGGACAAGGCGTTAACGCGCTTGTCCAAAAAGGTGGCGCTACCGTCTCCAGATACGGCAGCCCTCAGGAATCCTGCTGATCGCAGGCAGGAAACTACCTTGAAGTCAGTTTAAACACATACGGGTGCCTTGCTCAGACCGACAATAGCGTCAGCTTGGGTTTGTAGCGCTGTGGCGGCTTGTACGGATACCTTGTCAGCTGACATTGATACCCTGGATAGGAATACCATTTTATTGACCTTGGGTCACATTAAAGACGCAGTCCTATATATGAGAGATGCTCAGAGAGACGTTGGCCTGCTGGGTTCGAGAGCCAACGCCATGGCGATTTCTGCTAGGCAAGCCTGTGGAGCCGCCAATGGACGGGTGATGCCAACTCAAAGAGGCATATGGAGGTTTTGCCTTACAAAGGTGAGGACTTATTTGGGGAAGGTCTCACTGACCTGGTTTCTACAGCTACTGCAGGTAAATCTACTTTTTTACCTTATGTTTCCTCACAGCAAAAGAAAACACCACAATATCAGATGCAGTCCTTTCGGTCGCATAAGTCCAGAAGAGGTCGGGGCTCTTCCTTCCTTGCCAGAGGTAAGGGTAGAGGGAAAAAACTGCCGGCTACAGCTAGTTCCCAGGAGCAGAAGTCCTCCCCGGCTTCTACTAAATCCACTGCATGACGCTGGGGCTCCGCTGAGGGAATCCGCCCCGGTGGGGGCACGTCTTCGACTCTTCAGCCACGTCTGGGTTCAATCAGAGGTGGATCCCAGGGCAATGGAAATTGTATCCCAGGGTTACAAGCTGGAATTCGAAGACGTGCCTCCTCGCCGGTTTTTCAAATTGGCCTTACGAGCTTCCTCCCCAGAAAGGGAGATAGTTTTAGCTGCAATTCAAAAACTGTGTCATCAACAAGTGGTTGTCAAGGTTCCCCTACTTCAACAGGGGAAGGGGTACTATTCAACCCTGTATGTGGTCACGAAGCCGGATGGCTCGGTCAGACCCATTCTGAATTTAAAATCCCTAAACATGTACTTGAAAAGGTTCAAATTCAAGATGGAATCGCTCAGGGCGGTTATCAACAGCCTGGAAAGGGTGGATTTTATGAAGTCACTAGATATAAAGGATGCATACCTTCATGTCCCCATATATCCTCCTCATCAGGCGTACCTGAGATTCGCGGTACAGGACTGTCATTACCAGTTTCAGACGTTGCCGTTTGGGCTTTCCACGGCCCCGAGGATTTCCCCAAGATAATGGCGGAAATGATGGTGCTCCTGCGCAGGCAGGGAGTCACAGTTATCCCATACTTGGATGATCTCCTGATAAAAGCGAGATCGAGAGAACAGTTGCTGCAAAGCGTGTCACTCTCCCTAAGAGTGCTGCAGCAACACGGCTGGATTCTCAATCTACCAATGTCACAGCTGGTTCCAACGACCCGGTTGACTTTCTTGGGCATGATTCTGGACACAGAACAAAAGAGGGTTTTTCTCCTGATGGAAAAGCCCAGGAACTCCAGAACTTGGTCAGAGACCTGTTGAAACCGAAAAGTGTGTCGGTCCATCAATGCACTCGAGTACTGGGAAAAATGGTGGCGTCCTACGAGGCCATTCCCTTCAGCAGGTTTCATGCGAGGACTTTTCAGTGGGACCTTCTGGACAAGTGGTCAGGGTCCCAACTACACATTCATCAAAAAATTAGCCTGTCCCCCAGGGCCAGGGTGTCTCTCCTGTGTTGGCTGCAGAGTGCTCACCTTCTAGAGGGTCGCAGGTTCAGCATTCAGGACTGGGTTCTGGTGACCACGGATGCGAGCCTCCAAGGATGGGGTGCAGTCACACAAGGAAGAAACTTCCAGGGACTATGGTCAAGCCAGGAGGCTTGTCTGCACATCAACGTAATGGAATTGAGGGCCATATACAATGGCCTGCATCAGGCGGAGAATCTTCTTTGCGACCTACCGGTTCTGATTCAGTTAGACAACGTCACAGCCGTGGCTCATGTAAACCGCCAAGGCGGAACAAGAAGCAGAGTGGTGATGGTGGAAGCCACCAGGATTCTTCGCTGGGCGGAAAATCATGTAAGCGCTTTGACAGCAGTCTTCATTCCGGAAGTGGACAACTGGGAAGCAGAGACACGATCTCCATCCAGGAGAGTGGGGACTTCATCAAGAAGTTTTTGTAGAGATAACAAGTCATTGGGAACTTCCTCAAATAGACATGATGGTGTCACGCCTCAACAAGAAGCTTCGCAGGTATTGTGCCAGGTCAAGGGACCCTCAGGCAGTAGCAGTGGACGCCCTGGTGACACCGTGGGTGTTTCAGTCGGTCTATGTGTTCCCTCCTCTTCCACTCATCTCAAAAATATTGAGAATCATAAAACGAAAAAGTGTGCAAACAATACTCATTGTTCCAGATTGGCCTCGCAGGGCCTGCTATTCAGATCTTCAGGAAATGCTCACAGAAGATCCGTGGCCTCTTCCTCTCAGAGAGGACCTGTTGCAACAGGGGCCCTGTCTGTTCCAAGACTTACCGTGGTTGCATTTGACGGCATGGTGGTTGAACGCCGAATCCTAGCTGGGAAAGACATTCCGGAAGAAGTCATCCCTACTCTGATAAGGGCTAGAAAGAAGGTGACGGTGAAGCATTATCACTGTATCTGGAGAAAGTATGTATCTTGGTGTGAAGCCAAGAATGCTCCTTCGGAAGATTTCCATCTGGGCCGTTTTCTCCACTTTCTACAGACAGGAGTGGATATGGGCCTAAAATTAGGCTCCATTAAGGTACAGATTTCGGCCCTATCAATTTTCTTTCAGAAGGAATTGGCTTCTCTCCCAGAAGTCAAGACTTTTGTAAAGGGAGTGCTGCACATCCAGCCTCCTTTCGTGCCTCCAGTGGCACCATGGGACCTTAACGTGGTGTTACAGTTCCTGAAATCTCACTGGTTTGAGCCTCTTCAAACGGTGGAATTAAAACTTCTCACTTGGAAGTTGGTCATGTTGTTGGCCTTGGCATCTGCAAGGCGGGTGTCTGAATTGGCGGCTTTGTCTCACAAAAGCCCCTATCTGATTTTCCATGTGGATAGAGCAGAATTGTGGACTCGTCCTCAATTTTTGCCTAAGGTGGTTTCATCGTTTCATATGACCAACCTATTGTGGTGCCTGTGGTAGGTTTATGTAGCCAGGACGGCTCGGGTTAGGAAAAACAGAGGCTCTGTTTGTCCTGTATGCAGCCAACAAGGTTGGCGCTCCTGCTTCTAAGCAGACTATTGCTCGCTGGATCTGTAACACGATTCAGCAGGCTCATTCTACGGCTGGATTGCCGTTACCAAATTCGGTTAAGGCCCATTCCACTAGGAAGGTGGGCTCTTCTTGGGCGGCTGCCCGAGGCGTCTCGGCATTACAGCTTTGCCGAGCGGCGACTTGGTCGGGTTCAAACACTTTTGCTAAATTCTACAAGTTTGATACCTTGGCTGAGGAGGACCTAATGTTTGCTCAATCGGTGCTGCAGAGTCATCCGCACTCTCCCGCCTGGTCTGGAGCTTTGGTATAATCCCCATGGTCCTTACGGAGTCTCCAGCATCCTCTAGGACGTAAGAGAAAATAAGATTTTAAACCTACCGGTAAATCTTTTTCTCCTAGTCCGTAGAGGATGCTGGGCACCCGTCCCAGTGCGGACTTAATTCTGCAAGACTTGTATATAGTTATTGCTTACATAAGGGTTATGTTACAGTTATGATCAGTCTTTGGCTGATGCTGTTTTGTTTCATACTGTTGACTGGTTCATATATTCCAGGTTATACGGTGTGGATGGTGTGGGCTGGTATAAATCTTGCCCTTGGATTAACAAAAATCCTTTCCTCATACTGTCCGTCTCCTCTGGGCACAGTTTCTCTAACTGAGGTCTGGAGGAGGGGCATAGAGGGAGGAGCCAGTGCACACCCATTCTAAAGTTCTTTATAGGGCCCATGTCTCCTGCAGAGCCCGTCTATACCCCATGGTCCTTACGGAGTCCCCAGCATCCTCTACGGACTAGGAGAAAAAGATTTACCGTAGGTTTAAAATCGTATTTTTATCCAGAAAGCTGGAAACTTTAATTTTTTCTGGAAAGTTGTTTTTCCAGGATATTAAGCACCATTCTACAATCAACTAACAGATTAAAAAAATGAAGTGTCTTTCCATGCACCTCACCTCCCTAGCTGTCCCCAACTCCTTTGGTACTTTATGAAGCAGTGTAACTCTCAATAACTTTAGGAGTTGAAAATTGAGAATCATGTATGTTTACAGCATATGACAATGCCATAGACAACAATTATTTACATTTTCTGTTTTTCTTTGTTTTTTGGGGGGCTCCCTTTCATATTTCGAACTGCTAAAGTCCAGAAAGTATGGAAAAAAGAACTAAACTATGTTACTCAGAAGACACAATCATAGAAATGTGCAATGTTTATTTCACAATTCTCTATTTCATATTGTTTGGATCCTCTACTATATGTTTGTGAATATACAAGCATTACAGACATAATTTAATAATATAACTTATCAAACAAGTAGAAATATAGTATATATGATCATTCATAAACGAACAATGAGACAAAGACCATTGTAGCATCATGAAAAATATCAACATATATTAACAGAGTGAGCGTCAAATAACATAAGTAAGCATAAAATAAAATAAGACTATGAAAAAACAAAACCAAAATATACTGTAACTAAAGTAGTTAGAATAAAAACAAGGCATAAATAGCTAGAGATATCGAAAATGAACACTGACTCCATTGCAAATCAAGACCCGCAGTGCCGCAGACCAAGTATTTCTGAGCAAGTGCGGCATATTAAAAGGGGGTACAAGTGGTCAATAACTCTATGTCATACCAGGAGGTAAGTTTAAAACATTTGTGTAGAGATAAGATGTGAATATAAGGAAGCCAAGTAATGAAACATTTCTCAACTCTACCTTCTTTATTTACAGTAGCTTGTTTCTAATCCATGTTAAACAAAAAGGATAACAGGGTAGCATTAAAGACATATTATGAACATGACTGGATATCCATTGGGATATGAAAGTTTTCCTTGCTGTAGCTGCAATCCGATTTAGTAGGAATTTCTTGCCCTTAGTGATCATTTGTTCATGCAAGGATTTATACAGATCACAGAAGGCTTATTCAGGAGTCATCCTGAAAGGGATGTGTAAGGCATCAACTATAAATTATTGGACTGTAGTCCAAAAGTCTGCATCAGGGTACATGACGCCAGGCAGTGGCAAATCTCTGCCTCAGGCTGATTACTCTTAAAACAATTCAAATCAGCAGATTTACCTGTTAGGTGTCTCAATGTTGTGGTAAAATAAACTCTGTGTACAATTTTTTAGGTTATCTCTGCATAAGTAGTTGAAACAAACCGTTTATTGAGTGTTCCATATGCCCACGGATCTCTGACAGTTCAATGTTAGGGAAGTCACAAAGCCACTTAACTAGAACCCTAGTCATGATATCAAGGCTTAAAATCCGTTTGACATAAGTTTACAGCTGGGACATGAATAGACTTTTATGAGGGCAACAGAGCAGGACACCATCCAACACATTACATTGATCAAAGTCATGTGAGAACCAAACTAAACAAGAGACACATCTATGAGCCTGTTGATATTGAAGCAATTGGAAGGTACAGTAAGGTGAGGAAACTTCTCTTATAGTTAAGACCATGTAAATGGCTGCCAATTCCTTAAGCCCAAAAACTGGAAACAAAAACTGAGTCCCTGAAAGAGCCAACTGTGTATTAAGACTGAGAAGTTACAACATTGAAAATTGGGGTTGTTTAACAATGGCAAAAAGATGGAATGGAATAAAGTTAGTTACAGTCTGAAACGAACTCCACGGCAAGCTCTATAAATGGAATACAGGTTGAGTATCCCATATCCAAATATTCCGAAATACGGAATATTCCGAAATACGGACTTTTTTGAGTGAGAGTGAGATAGTGAAACCTTTGTTTTTTGATGGCTCAATGTACATAAACTTTGTTTAATACACAAAGTTACTAAAAATATTGTATTAAATGACCTTCAGACTGTGTGTATAAGGTGTATATGAAACATAAATGAATTGTGTGAATGTAGATACACTTTGTTTAATGCACAAAGTTATAAAAAATATTGGCTAAAATTACCTTCAGGCTGTGTATAAGGTGTATATGTAACATAAATGCACTCTGTGCTTAGATTTAGGTCCCATCACCATGACATCTCATTATGGTATGCAATTATTCCAAAATACGGAAAAATCCGATATCCAAAATACCTCTTGTCCCAAGCATTTTGGATAAGGGAGACTCAACCTGTATACAGTAATAGTCAAATTTCTTTAATAAAAGGAAGCAACTGTGCTGGGTGAGTATGAAATAGTGCTATTAAAGATAGGGGAGAAATTCCTGCTCTGTTGAAAAGGTGGTAAACTTTATTTAATCAAGCAGTAGTTATTTATAATAGTGGTAGTTTATGGCAGATTTACCCCTCCAAGTACTGGTGTATGTTGCAATTTACATAAGAACAATTGTGTTTGTGGCTCATATAAAATGCTGCATCCCTCTGTTTAGGATGGAGGTCGTTTTTAGAAATAAATAGGGGCAGCATTTGGAAGGCATATAGAAGACAGGGAAATGTAATCATCTTTATTAAATACCAACATCCCAAGTAGGACAGTGGGAGATGGGACGAAGCTTTATAATGTGATAATGTCTTACTAATTTGTGCCGGTAAGTTTACCTCTTGTAAACAAGAAGGATCAGTGGGGAACCAAAAACCCCAAAAGATTAGAGTATTAGAGGTTTACTGGAATGAAACATTTCCCCCTACAACCCCTTTTCACCAAGTCAAAGAAGGCCAATACTTCAGTTTTGGAGGTATTAACAAGGAAGCTTCAGCTGGATTACTTTATGCAGGTTAAGAAACAAGAGCAATAAACTATTAGCAAATATTGCTACTTTTAAGTTTTGAGAGCTAACCTGTATTATTTCCCAATCCTTTAGGTTTTAAAAGTGTCAACTCAATGGGTCTAAGGTAAGGTTGAATAAAAGGGGAGAAAGAGGACATCTCTGCCTGGATCCTCTACGTAAATAGAAGGCTCAAGTATTAAGATTGTTAAAAGTGAGATACGCCATCAGTTGGTGATACAACGCCTAGAAAATATTGACAAAGTTGGGGCCAAAACATTGATACTGAAATATTCTCTGGAGATGCAACCATAAGACATGATCAAATGCCTTAATCATACACAAAAGGAATTCCTTCTTTCGAGCGCTTTAACGAACTGCAGCTGTTAAAACTAGAGATGAGCGCCTGAAATTTTTCGGGTTTTGTGTTTTGGTTTTGGGTTCGGTTCCGCGGCCGTGTTTTGGGTTCGAACGCGTTTTGGCAAAACCTCACCGAATTTTTTTTGTCGGATTCGGGTGTGTTTTGGATTCGGGTGTTTTTTTCAAAAAACACTAAAAAACAGCTTAAATCATAGAATTTGGGGGTCATTTTGATCCCAAAGTATTATTAACCTCAAAAACCATAATTTACACTCATTTTCAGTCTATTCTGAATACCTCACACCTCACAATATTATTTTTAGTCCTAAAATTTGCACCGAGGTCGCTGTGTGAGTAAGATAAGCGACCCTAGTGGCCGACACAAACACCGGGCCCATCTAGGAGTGGCACTGCAGTGTCACGCAGGATGTCCCTTCCAAAAAACCCTCCCCAAACAGCACATGACGCAAAGAAAAAAAGAGGCGCAATGAGGTAGCTGTGTGAGTAAGATTAGCGACCCTAGTGGCCGACACAAACACCGGGCCCATCTAGGAGTGGCACTGCAGTGTCACGCAGGATGGCCCTTCCAAAAAACCCTCCCCAAACAGCACATGACGCAAAGAAAAAAAGAGGCGCAATGAGGTAGCTGTGTGAGTAAGATTAGCGACCCTAGTGGCCGACACAAACACCGGGCCCATCTAGGAGTGGCACTGCAGTGTCACGCAGGATGTCCCTTCCAAAAAACCCTCCCCAAACAGCACATGATGCAAAGAAAAAGAAAAGAAAAAAGAGGTGCAAGATGGAATTGTCCTTGGGCCCTCCCACCCACCCTTATGTTGTATAAACAAAACAGGACATGCACACTTTAACCAACCCATCATTTCAGTGACAGGGTCTGCCACACGACTGTGACTGATATGACGGGTTGGTTTGGACCCCCCCCAAAAAAGAAGCAATTAATCTCTCCTTGCACAAACTGGCTCTACAGAGGCAAGATGTCCACCTCATCTTCACCCTCCGATATATCACCGTGTACATCCCCCTCCTCACAGATTATTAATTCGTCCCCACTGGAATCCACCATCTCAGCTCCCTGTGTACTTTGTGGAGGCAATTGCTGCTGGTCAATGTCTCCGCTGAGGAATTGATTATAATTCATTTTAATGAACATCATCTTCTCCACATTTTCTGGATGTAACCTCGTACGCCGATTGCTGACAAGGTGAGCGGCGGCACTAAACACTCTTTCGGAGTACACACTTGTGGGAGGGCAACTTAGGTAGAATAAAGCCAGTTTGTGCAAGGGCCTCCAAATTGCCTCTTTTTCCTGCCAGTATAAGTACGGACTGTGTGACGTGCCTACTTGGATGCGGTCACTCATATAATCCTCCACCATTCTATCAATGTTGAGAGAATCATATGCAGTGACAGTAGACGACATGTCCGTAATCGTTGTCAGGTCCTTCAGTCCGGACCAGATGTCAGCATCAGCAGTCGCTCCAGACTGCCCTGCATCACCGCCAGCGGGTGGGCTCGGAATTCTGAGCCTTTTCCTCGCACCCCCAGTTGCGGGAGAATGTGAAGGAGGAGATGTTGACAGGTCGCGTTCCGCTTGACTTGACAATTTTGTCACCAGCAGGTCTTTCAACCCCAGCAGACTTGTGTCTGCCGGAAAGAGAGATCCAAGGTAGGCTTTAAATCTAGGATCGAGCACGGTGGCCAAAATGTAGTGCTCTGATTTCAACAGATTGACCACCCGTGAATCCTTGTTAAGCGAATTAAGGGCTGCATCCACAAGTCCCACATGCCTAGCGGAATCGCTCCCTTTTAGCTCCTTCTTCAATGCCTCCAGCTTCTTCTGCAAAAGCCTGATGAGGGGAATGACCTGACTCAGGCTGGCAGTGTCTGAACTGACTTCACGTGTGGCAAGTTCAAAGGGCATCAGAACCTTGCACAACGTTGAAATCATTCTCCACTGCACTTGAGACAGGTGCATTCCACCTCCTATATCGTGCTCAATTGTATAGGCTTGAATGGCCTTTTGCTGCTCCTCCAACCTCTGAAGCATATAGAGGGTTGAATTCCACCTCGTTACCACTTCTTGCTTCAGATGATGGCAGGGCAGGTTCAGTAGTTTTTGGTGGTGCTCCAGTCTTCTGTACGTGGTGCCTGTACGCCGAAAGTGTCCCGCAATTCTTCTGGCCACCGACAGCATCTCTTGCACGCCCCTGTCGTTTTTTAAAAAATTCTGCACCACCAAATTCAAGGTATGTGCAAAACATGGGACGTGCTGGAATTTGCCCATATTTAATGCACACACAATATTGCTGGCGTTGTCCGATGCCACAAATCCACAGGAGAGTCCAATTGGGGTAAGCCATTCCGCGATGATCTTCCTCAGTTGCCGTAAGAGGTTTTCAGCTGTGTGCGTATTCTGGAAAGCGGTGATACAAAGCGTAGCCTGCCTAGGAAAGAGTTGGCGTTTGCGAGATGCTGCTACTGGTGCCGCCGCTGCTGTTCTTGCGGCGGGAGTCCATACATCTACCCAGTGGGCTGTCACAGTCATATAGTCCTGACCCTGCCCTGCTCCACTTGTCCACATGTCCGTGGTTAAGTGGACATTGGGTACAACTGCATTTTTTAGGACACTGGTGAGTCTTTTTCTGACGTCCGTGTACATTCTCGGTATCGCCTGCCTAGAGAAGTGGAACCTAGATGGTATTTGGTAACGGGGGCACACTGCCTCAATAAATTGTCTAGTTCCCTGTGAACTAACGGCGGATACCGGACGCACGTCTAACACCAACATAGTTGTCAAGGCCTCAGTTATCCGCTTTGCAGTAGGATGACTGCTGTGATATTTCATCTTCCTCGCAAAGGACTGTTGAACAGTCAATTGCTTACTGGAAGTAGTACAAGTGGGCTTACGACTTCCCCTCTGGGATGACCATCGACTCCCAGCGGCAACAACAGCAGCGCCAGCAGCAGTAGGCGTTACACGCAAGGATGCATCGGAGGAATCCCAGGCAGGAGAGGACTCGTCAGAATTGCCAGTGACATGGCCTGCAGGACTATTGGCATTCCTGGGGAAGGAGGAAATTGACACTGAGGGAGTTGGTGGGGTGGTTTGCGTGAGCTTGGTTACAAGAGGAAGGGATTTACTGGTCAGTGGACTGCTTCCGCGGTCACCCAAAGTTTTTGAACTTGTCACTGACTTATTATGAATGCGCTGCAGGTGACGTATAAGGGAGGATGTTCCGAGGTGGTTAACGTCCTTACCCCTACTTATTACAGCTTGACAAAGGGAACACACGGCTTGACACCTGTTGTCCGCATTTCTGGTGAAATACCTCCACACCGAAGAGCTGATTTTTTTGGTATTTTCACCTGGCATGTCAACGGCCATATTCCTCCCACGGACAACAGGTGTCTCCCCGGGTGCCTGACTTAAACAAACCACCTCACCATCAGAATCCTCCTGGTCAATTTCCTCCCCAGCGCCAGCAACACCCATATCCTCCTCATCCTGGTGTACTTCAACACTGACATCTTCAATCTGACTATCAGGAACTGGACTGCGGGTGCTCCTTCCAGCACTTGCAGGGGGCGTGCAAATGGTGGAAGGCGCATGCTCTTCACGTCCAGTGTTGGGAAGGTCAGGCATCGCAACCGACACAATTGGACTCTCTTTGTGGATTTGGGATTTCGAAGAATGCACAGTTCTTTGCTGTGCTGCTTTTGCCAGCTTGAGTCTTTTCATTTTTCTAGCGAGAGGCTGAGTGCTTCCATCCTCATGTGAAGCTGAACCACTAGCCATGAACATAGGCCAGGGCCTCAGCCGTTCCTTGCCACTCCGTGTGGTAAATGGCATATTGGCAAGTTTACGCTTCTCCTCCGACAATTTTATTTTAGGTTTTGGAGTCCTTTTTTTTCTGATATTTGGTGTTTTGGATTTGACATGCTCTGTACTATGACATTGGGCATCGGCCTTGGCAGACGACGTTGCTGGCATTTCATCGTCTCGGCCATGACTAGTGGCAGCAGCTTCAGCACGAGGTGGAAGTGGATCTTGATCTTTCCCTAATTTTGGAACCTCAACATTTTTGTTCTCCATATTTTAATAGGCACAACTAAAAGGCACCTCAGGTAAACAATGGAGATGGATACTAGTATACAATTATGGACTGCCTGCCGACTGCAGACACTGAGGTAGCCACAGCCGTGAACTACCGTACTGTACTGTGTCTGCAGCTAATATAGACTGGTTGATAAAGAGAAGATGTCTATGTAACTATGTATGTATAAAGAAGACTGAAAAAAATCCACGGTTAGGTGGTATACAATTATGGACGGACTGCCTGCCGAGTGCAGACACAGAGGTAGCCACAGCCGTGAACTACCGTACTGTACTGTGTCTGCAGCTAATATAGACTGGTTGATAAAGAGAAGATGTCTATGTAACTATGTATGCATAAAGAAGAATGAAAAAAAACCACGGTTAGGTGGTATACAATTATGGACGGACTGCCTGCCGAGTGCAGACACAGAGGTAGCCACAGCCGTGAACTACCGTACTGTACTGTGTCTGCAGCTAATATAGACTGGTTGATAAAGAGAAGATGTCTATGTAACTATGTATGTATAAAGAAGAATGAAAAAAATCCACGGTTAGGTGGTATTACAATTATGGACGGACTGCCTGCCGAGTGCAGAGACACAGAGGTAGCCACAGCCGTGAACTACCGTACTGTGTCTGCTGCGACTGGATGATAAATGATATAAAAAATATATATATATCACTACTGCAGCCGGACAGGTATATATTATATATTATATAATGACGGACCTGCTGGACACTGTCTGTCAGCAGAATGAGTTTTATTTTTATAGAATAAAAAAAAAAAAAACACACAAGTGAAGTCACACGACGAGTGTTTAACTTTTTCAGGCAATCACAATATAAGTATACTACTAACTATACTGGTGGTGAGTGTGGTCAGGTCACTGGTCAGTCACACTGGCAGTGGCACTCCTGCAGCAAAAGTGTGCACTGTTTAATTTTAATATAATATGTACTCCTGGCTCCTGCTATAACCTATAACTGGCACTGCAGTAGTGCTCCCCAGTCTCCCCCACAATTATAAGCTGTGTGAGCTGAGCAGTCAGACAGATATATAATATATATAGATGATGCAGCACACTGGCCTGAGCCTGAGCAGTGCACACAGATATGGTATGTGACTGACTGAGTCACTGTGTGTATCGCTTTTTTCAGGCAGAGAACGGATATATTAAATAAACTGCACTGTGTGTCTGGTGGTCACTCACTATATAATATATTATGTACTCCTGGCTCCTGCTATAACCTATAACTGGCACTGCAGTAGTGCTCCCCAGTCTCCCCCACAATTATAAGCTGTGTGAGCTGAGCAGTCAGACAGATATATATAATATTATATATAGATAATAGATGATGCAGCACACTGGCCTGAGCCTGAGCAGTGCACACAGATATGGTATGTGACTGACTGAGTCACTGTGTGTATCGCTTTTTTCAGGCAGAGAACGGATATATTAAATAAACTGCACTGTGTGTCTGGTGGTCACTCACTATATAATATATTATGTACTCCTGGCTCCTGCTATAACCTATAACTGGCACTGCAGTAGTGCTCCCCAGTCTCCCCCACAATTATAAGCTGTGTGAGCTGAGCAGTCAGACAGATATATATAATATTATATATAGATAATAGATGATGCAGCACACTGGCCTGAGCCTGAGCAGTGCACACAGATATGGTATGTGACTGACTGAGTCACTGTGTGTATCGCTTTTTTCAGGCAGAGAACGGATATATTAAATAAACTGCACTGTGTGTCTGGTGGTCACTCACTATATAATATATTATGTACTCCTGGCTCCTGCTATAACCTATAACTGGCACTGCAGTAGTGCTCCCCAGTCTCCCCCACAATTATAAGCTGTGTGAGCTGAGCAGTCAGACAGATATATATAATATTATATATAGATAATAGATGATGCAGCACACTGGCCTGAGCCTGAGCAGTGCACACAGATATGGTATGTGACTGACTGAGTCACTGTGTGTATCGCTTTTTTCAGGCAGAGAACGGATATATTAAATAAACTGCACTGTGTGTCTGGTGGTCACTCACTATATAATATATTATGTACTCCTGGCTCCTGCTATAACCTATAACTGGCACTGCAGTAGTGCTCCCCAGTCTCCCCCACAATTATAAGCTGTGTGAGCTGAGCAGTCAGACAGATATATATAATATTATATATAGATAATAGATGATGCAGCACACTGGCCTGAGCCTGAGCAGTGCACACAGATATGGTATGTGACTGAGTCACTGTGTGCTGTGTATCGCTTTTTTCAGGCAGAGAACGGATTATAAAGTAAACTGCACTGTCCTCACTAGTAAACTCTCTCCACTCAGTCTCTACACTTCTACAGTAACAGTACTCCTCCTAGTCAGCTCCAGTAAATCTCTCTCAGTCTCTTATAATCTAAATGGAGAGGACGCCAGCCACGTCCTCTCCCTATCAATCTCAATGCACGTGTGAAAATGGCGGCGACGCGCGGCTCCTTATATAGAATCCGAGTCTCGCGATAGAATCCGAGCCTCGCGAGAATCCGACAGCGTCATGATGACGTTCGGGCGCGCTCGGGTTAACCGAGCAAGGCGGGAAGATCCGAGTCGCTCGGACCCGTGAAAAAAAACATGAAGTTCTGGCGGGTTCGGATTCAGAGAAACCGAACCCGCTCATCTCTAGTTAAAACTGGGAACTGCAGATCAGCCTTTCTGCATATTAAAGCAAATTCGTCATCCAGAAATACCCAGAAATATATTACAGTCCTGTCCCAGTCTTAATTACAGGTATCTTGCGAGTGTGACCAACGCTCCACTTATATGAATAATACGGGGGTGGCAGCAGTACGTGTGTGAGGCTAAACCCAAATACCTCCAATAAATAACGTATAGCAAGAATTTACACAACTGCGCCTGCGTGCATATAGGATGTCAGAAATAAGTGGTTAAAGTGAAAAAAGATCACAGGATGATATTTTTTGAAAATAAAACTGACATTTATTCTTATAAATGATGTTTGGGCAAATTTGCCTCTTTACAAGTATATAGATTTAATAAGTTTGAGGTGGGGGATGAAAAATGAAGAAATAGAAAAATAATAAAAATAAAAATAAAAAATGAAAATACAAAAAATAATATTGGGATACAAGCAAAAATATGAAAAAATATATATCAGGTCAGACTGTTCGTACTGCACCTGTGTATTATGAAAATAGATTTGAAAAAGGGTTTGAAAAAATGAAATTCCAAATATGTGGTGTGAACAGAGTGTGGCGTCCCACCTCTTTTCCACCTTATTGTGGTTTGATAATGTTTTATACTGCAGACTGTGCGGATACTTCTGGATTATCAGGAATGTTCAAATTCCAGTTATAACACAGTGGTTTTATGATTACAGTTTCTGGTGGAGGCAAGTTCTTATTTGAAACGGATGTGTCGCTGCGGGGTACCCCAATGTGGGTAGTAGTGGGATAAGGTGATCAGGGGAAAGGTAATGGAAAAAGCCCCGGACTCCCCGCTAATCTGCTCCGTTTTTCACAGCCGGAGGCGCCCGCACACACAGGCGTCTGCCGACCGTCAGTACCGGAGGGACGTGGTCATGCCTCTGGGGGGAAGGTGTCACCGACTTCGGGACCCACAGGGGGACTGTCCGTCATGAACCTTCCCTCCTACGGGGTCGATTACCTTTTCTCCTGCGCTTGATCCCGACGTATAATTCCACTCTTTTCTTCTGTCTTCCTTCAGCCTGTTTGATCGGTGTTCCACTCGTAGGTCTGTCCCTTCTCAGCCGTGCGGCTCCGTTTTTCCTTCACAGGATCACTTGTATGTGTGGTTTGTTCCGTCCAGATTTCCTTCTAGGTGCTGCTGTATTGTATAATAGTAGTTATGTGATGATCTGCTCCTTCTCCAACGCGTATCGACCCGTTTGGGTCTTCCTCAGGGAGTCTGTGTTCGCCATCTTTTTTGAGGGCTTTTTATGCCCATACTTCGTTACGTCATCCTAATGGGAGTGTCCATATTTTCTCTGCATGTGTTGGATACAATTGTATCTTTGAATTTGTAACATAAATTGACAGAATTATATCTGAGTAATGGTTGATATTTTTGTGGCTGTGTGTAATACCAAAGAAAATAATAATAATACTAAAACATCCTAGATAGGTAGGATATAATGGAATTGAGATAAAAAATAAAAAATAAATGCCCAGTGATCATATCTGAATTACCCCCATAGTTTTGCCCATTAGAGAACAATTTGCTGCTGCGATCAGGTCTGAATTAGGCCCTTAGAGTGGTCCTTGAACATGGGGTCGTTTGTAAGCTAATAAGATCACTCCTTTGCTGAACAACTTTTGCTGTAGCAAAGAATCAAGTGATTTTTTTCCAATTGTTCTTGGAAAAAGTGTTGTTATGAACTGAGTACCTGGAACTCAGGGGAGTATGCAGCAACTGGGAAGTTCCAGTACTCATGGGTAAAGCTGCTGCTAGAATGGATGACCGCAGAAACTCGTGCTCTACCCCTGACTCTGTTACTCAGTGGTCGGTTGGTGCCTGCAGAGCTAGTATTCTCCTTTAGCAGTTGCGTTTAAATGGGCAAATTAGGTCCGCCCAGACTCCGATGCCCCCCAGGTCTTACGAGGTAACAAGGCACCAACTGAGACTGTGAATGAGTAAGGGGAAGGTTAACTAACCCTGTAACACTAAATACACGAGTGATAGTGAAAGCAACAATGCTCTAAGATGTTATAAGCAAATAAACAGTGAGAGCAACAATGCTCAGGGATATTATAAATAGAAATGCAAGAACTGTTTGTGTGGATACTCCACAAAAACCTGAACACAAGGCTGGCTGAATATGGTCAGGTAATCAATCAGGCTAGGTCTCCAGGTCACGGGCACAACAGGTTCACACAGAAGTAGGAACTATCACTAGCCTTTTGGGAGTGACCAGGAAGGAAATATAAATGTAGCTGCACCAATAACCGCACAAACCCTAAATTACAAAATACCATGCAGCTGCCCTGCTGCACATCCCTGTACCACAGCTGAGTACTTAGTTACCCAGCAACAGGGAATGCCGTCTACTTCCGGTGTCCCCGTTGCCAGGGATCCGGTGGCTCTCAGCGCCTGGCATCTGCCAGTTGCTAGGCGCCGGGCGGGGACCAGGAGACCTTGCGCCCAGCGTCTGCCTGTTGCTAGGTGCCAGACCGGGGTCAGCGGAAGGCACGGCATCCCGGCTCATAAGCAACGGCTGGGAAGCGCTCCTCCCGGTGCTAACACTGGTATAATGGTGGGATAAAGGAAATACCACTGGGTATCCAACTAGTACTGGATATTTTGCAGTGGCCTCCTGGAATGTGAGAGTCCGACAGACTTCAGTGTCTACAAGGCAGCTAATATAGCACTCCACCCAGTCTCCATGAATTAAAGGGATTTTGAGCTTGCTCCCCATGGAAGTCAGGATTAGAAACAATGGAAGGTACAAGGATTTGTGCACGTTCAAGTTGTGTCTATGTCAGGGTATTCCATAGTTTCCTGACATACCAGAGGAGTGGTTGTTCCTGAATATGAGGAACTATTTCTTGATCATGAGAATGTAAAAATTATACTAGGTTTTCTCCTTTGAGAAATTCCCTCTCCAAAGGTTTATTAGCATAATTGTAATAATTATGTTTTGTTGGAAAGTATTGGTCAGGTAGTGCTTTGTGGCTCAGGGGTATGAAAAGGAGGTTTAGAGAGCAGTGTGACAGGTACAAGACTAGTACCTGAGTTTGCAGCAGGGCTCTGACAGTGATGGAGACAGATAGGGCTCTGGCTCATCGACCCATTAACCTACCACTATGTTTTTGGAGAGTAGGAGGAAATCTACACAAACTTGGTGAGCACATACAATCTCCACACAACTCGACTATGTCTGGAAATTGAACTCATGATCATAGGTTAATGAGACAGCAATACGCACAACTACTACCATTAAGCTAATCACTACATTTAGAAATTTCCATGCAGCAGTTTGTGTGCACTGGAAAACACAGTACATGGGGATAATATAAATTTGCAAATAGCAAATAAATACCATAGCTTTTTTTGAAAGTAGGTTTACAAGTGACTCACCTCTTAATTTGTTTTGCAAATGTACAGTAAATTCTCTGTGTGTACACCTTTTCATAGAAAGATTTAATACTATATGTATACCATGAGCGGTCACTAATTCATATCGCATAATTACACTACAATATTGTGGAATTCTTTTATGATCAATAAATACAATAATTTTGTACCAAACTCATGAACCAAATTTGGTTTGTGGCCAAAATGGAGCCAGTCGTGGCTCCGTTTGTGCCTAGGCACGCCTAGGATTCAGCATCTCCATTGCCGACTGGGCACGCACACAAGTGACTTAATTAGGAATAACTCAAACTGTAGCTTGTATGCTGAATTTTCAGGAGTGAAGGCAGAAACATGAGTGAATTAGTCAGGATTGTGCCAAACACCACTGAATATACTGTATATGTATAGATATCTAGCTGATGCTCTATGTTGTGGTGTCAAGAATACGATACAGTATGTGAGTACAAACAGTAATACACACCAGGGATATGTGCTCACTGCAGATGATGTCAATGTTGATAATAGTAACCTGATGGTTGAGTCAGGAACTGCATGAAAATAAAGCAGGTCGTAGCTTTAAGGAACAGCCCGGCTGTAATGAATTGTGAATGCAGGAATACATGGCATAATCAAGTATTACCAAAATGTATTGCTGCTCCCGATCTGATTTTAAATGAACCCGCCAGGTCCATGCCTATTCACTCAAGGGGAACTTGAACCACCAGAATATGAATCAATAGGACCCTGTTATCAGGTTTAGAGATGTTTTCTGAGTTACTGGGCAGGACAGGTAATACTTTTTTACTGCTGCACATATTCCCAACCAGTAGAACTTTAGTAGCACTCTTTCTAGGATCTTTTATTCAACCAACTCTCCCCCACAAAGATGTGTGTGTGCAGCATTCTAAACAAAAAAAAAGAGTATACTTGCAAATTCCTGTAACAAAAATAGTCTTGGAATTGGGGACCAGTCTTCAGTTTCCTCTGGTGCCACCAAAGTTTCCTCAACAATGTCCCT
Source organism: Pseudophryne corroboree (assembly GCF_028390025.1). Classification (NCBI taxonomy): domain Eukaryota; kingdom Metazoa; phylum Chordata; class Amphibia; order Anura; family Myobatrachidae; genus Pseudophryne; species Pseudophryne corroboree. The sequence goes on along the minus strand of NC_086450.1, from coordinate 312,003,625 downwards.
GGCCAATGTTGGCTTCTCCTGTCTTCTTGGGCAATACCTGGGATGAGTAGCACTCATGGAGCTGTATTCAGAATCCATAAACTATGGTTTTGTTGACTGCCTTCACAGGGAAAGGTCTTGCCTCAGGAAAATGGGGAATGGTATCTTTGGGGCTATGTCTGCTATTACCTTAACTAAAAGCTTTTTAGTGTGAGTGGTAGGCAAACCATTTACAGTATATTCTTCTGTAGTTCCATGAATGCATAGCATTTTCACCTTCGGCAACCTTGCTATTACTTATTTTGGAACTAAAGTACTGGAAACAAATGTTAGCTAGCTCTCAGAGTCCACCAGGGCTAACACAGCCATTGATTTATTAGAACAGTCACTCAAAACATTAATGGATCCCCTTTAGATGGTAACATGCTTGGTCTTTCAACATGGAAATGCCCAGGTTCGCCTCATTCAAAGCACTCAATGGAAATACTTTACCTACTGGTTCTGCTGTCGGCATTGTCGAACTTTGACTGGGAAACAGTTTTGGACTCCCCATCTTTAACCCTAGGCATGTGTTGCAGTTCCTAATATTGATCTATTGTTGTAGACAAGTCCTCCAATGTCTGTGGATCTGCTTGCAGCACCACTTCTGTAAGCTCAGGTCAAGCTCACAGATACAGTTGTCAGTGACTACAATCTCCATCATGTGGCCAGGTGAATTGCAACCAGCTCATCAACACTTTGGAGAGTACTGCCAGTTGTGCATGAGCTGTTTTACCTTTGATGAAATGCTAATAGTCTTTCATATTTTCTAAAATATTGGGTGTCTAGTCTTCCTTCCGACATACTGGAGGCGGCATGGACATTGAAGCAGTGTCTTGGAAAACTACACTATGATACACACCAATTTGTTACATACAGTATTGATTGCTTATCTCAACCAAGTTCTCTTACAACTATTAGATGTCCTTTTAAATTGCAGATTCCTTTTATTATTCCTATTAATTAATAAGTAGAAGAAAAAGATGGGCAGACAAATACAGTATAAGTTCATTTTCACTAACATACTGTACCACTATGATGTAATTATATTTACAGTACTGTATATATGAATTTACACATGATCCAGCTTTTTGTTTATCTTTACAGCAATCCTTTGAGTCTCACACATGGCTGTTCTGCATTTATAATTAATTTGCTACTTCCCCATGCATCTGTCTGTGGTTTTCCAGTGCACTGCCCCTTTGTTAGTACAACCACAAACATACTGTATGTTACTTTTCCAATTATAACATGCATTGGAGAGCAATTGCACAGTATAATACTTGCCATTTCAACAACAATAAGTGATCACAAGAGGTATTGTTTGAATGTTTCTGTAAAATATGTTTGTTATTATTAATATTTTTAAACCCAGTATAAATAAACAAAGTTTTAAACCGGAAATTAATTGGCATTCTGTACTACCAGATAAATATGAAATAGTGTATTATTTTTATTCAAATAAATAATTATGGTGTGTGCTGTAAGCTTTGTACTTTCCTTTATCATGGTATTAGGTATTAGAATTTAACTTTAAGTGGAATTAGGCAAGTTTAAAAAATTTAATATTTTTTTTTTAATTGCACTCCTTGTCTGGCTGTTCCTGCACCACTTCTAATGTCTTCCCCTACACTGGTGGATTGCTTTACAGTCTACTAGTGTTCTTTAACTATTGTTTATTTAAAGCACCTCCACATTCTGATTCTGATTCACTTACATGGATTTTTTGTTGTTGTGGAATTGGTCAGAAATCATTAATTCCATTATACAGTATCACCCCATGAGGCATATCCTTGGAACCCAACAACATACTGCATTGTTTCCTAAACAAATTCCGGACTCTAACTATTTAAAAAAAAAAGCTGTAAAAGTGAATATACTGTAACTACTAACTTACTCATTTTTCACAGCGCTCCATCGTTTTTGTATACATTTAGCAATTTTTATAGTTGGAGCAGCTTACACATACAGGCGCAATTTGGGAATTTTAGATATTGTATAGCACTGACTATCTACCAGTGATGTGTGGTGAGGTATTTGGAATCCAGTAGGTATCTCCATTTGAATGAAAAAAAAAACAACATAAAGTATACAATGTGGTGTTAAATTATAAGAAAATTGCCTTTTGCCAATGTCAGGTTCAAGCCCCTGTGTTTTTTCTGTAGTCATTTGGTGTGTCTTGGTCCTTCGGATACATCATCCACTACTGATGCAATTCTAAAGAAGAAAAATCTTATACTAACATTGGATGCTAGGCCATTTATTAGAGGCCTCATGTTTTCTAAACATAGTTTCATCCAAGAAGGTCTAGTACAATCAGTTAAAAGTTCTCGGAAGAAGCGATGAGTAGTATCTAGTCTGAAACCAGGTGACAGGTTATTTACTTATGATCCACACCATACCTTGTCATGCCTGATGTTAGAGGACAAGGATTTTCCTACTACTGATCCTCACTCTGTTCTTGATACTCTAAGTATTGTAACTACTGAGACTAGTGATATTCTTCCATTGGTTAAAACATTTGTCTCTGAAAACCACAAAAGAAGGATCCTTATGTTTTCAATCAAGCTACTGTGGAACTCCAGTACCAAGTATCTACAATCTGGTATCTCAGTCACTGGGATGGCTTCTAGTGTCATTGGCTCAGTGAATTTATTAATGAAGACAGGCCCTCATTCCGAGTTGATCGCTCGCAAGGCGAATGTAGCAGAGTTACACACGCTAAGCCGCCGCCTACTGGGAGTGAATCTTAGCTTCTTAAATGTGCGACCGATGTATGCGCAATATTGCGATTACAAACGAGTTAGTAGTTTTTGAGTAGCTTCAGACTTACTCTGCCTGTGCGATCAGTTCAGTGCTTTTCGGTCCTGGCTGACGTCATAAACACACCCAGCGTTCGCCCAGGCACACCCACCGTTTCCCCGGCCACTCCTGCGTTTTCTCCGGAAACGGTAGCGTTTCCAGCCACACGCCCCTAAAACGCCGTGCATCCGCCCAGTAACACCCATTTCCTGTCAATCACAATGCGAACGTCGGAGCGATGAAAAAGCCGTGAGTAAACTTACTTTCTTCATAGTAAAGTTACTTGGCGCAGTCGCAGTGCGAACATTGCGCATGCGCACTAAGAGAATTCTCACTGCGATGCGATGAAAATCTCCGAGCGAACAACTCGGAATGAGGGCCCAAGTATCTACAATCTGGTATCTCAGTCACTGGGATGGCTTCTAGTGTCATTGGCTCAGTGAATTTATTAATGAAGACAGTTCGAATTATAGTGATAGTGAATGGTCTACATGTTCTGGTGACACAGATCTTTCTTCTGTAGATGAGAGCTGCGAGACTTTGGGGTTTATTCAGGTCTGTTAGTAAACCACAAAAGTTAGCAATTGGGCAAAACCATGTTGCACTGCAGGTGGGGAAGGTGGTAACATGTGCAGAGAGATTAAGATTTGGGTACAATATGTTTAACCTGAAATCTAAATTGAAGTGTAGAAATTAAGCAGCCAGTATTTACCCTGCACAGAAGCAATATAACTCCCCAAATCTAAATCTCTCTGCACATGTTACATCTGCACCACATGCAGTGCAACATGGTTTTGCCCAATTGCTAATGTTTTTGGTTTGCTAACAAACCTGAATAAGGCTCTTTATCTGGAAAGAAAGATTTTGCGGACTCCAGTTGCTTCCTGATAGGTGTCTGTCTTCCCATTAGATGCCAGTTATTCAAGAAATTTCCTCCTAAACTTTTCTTCAAAACCTCAGATGTGTCCATGAACTACACCTAAAAGGGGTACTGTCACACTGTGGGTTCTCAGATAGACTTAGCACAGTCACCACTTCTGATTCACTGGCTGGCACATCTCTGCTGTCATCTCTGGATGTTTCTGTTTGTTACTACTTCAGGATATCGTTCCTGTGTTCCTGGGCTTTACGGGCGGAGTGATCTTGTCTGAGGTCAGTTGACACTAATGCAGCCAGTCACAAATTCTAACATGACAGTGGGGGTCATTCCGAGTTGATCGCACGCTCGCTGTTTTTAGCAGCCGTACAAACGCGTAGTCGCCGCCCACAGAGGAGTGGATTTTCGCTTTGCAAGTGTGCGAACGCCTGTGCAGCCGAGCTCTGCAAAAACATTTTGTGCAGTTTCAGAGTAGGTCTAAACTTACTCAGCCCTTGCGATCACTTCAGTCTTTTTGGTGCCGGAATTGGTGTCACACACTTGCCCTCCAAACGCCCGGACATGCCTGCTTTTTCCCAACCACTCCCAGAAAATGGTCAGTTGCCACCCAGAAACGCCCTCATTCTGTCAATCTCCTTGTGATCGGCTATGCGAATGGATTCTTCGTTAAGTCCAGAGCTCAGCAACGATCTGCATTGTACCCGTACGATGTGTGTGCGCATTGCGGTGCATACGCATGCGCAGTAGAGACATGATCACAGCGCAGCGAAAATCGGCAGCATGAGATCAACTCGGAATGACCCCCAGTATCCAATCCCAGTGTGTTGAGCTCTATATAGATCATTTCTGGTGCCTGCTCATTGCCAGTTCAACTTGACTACAGTCAATGCCTGAGCTAAGAAGCGATTCTCTAATCCCTGTGCTTCCTGCTACTTTGTTACAGTCTGTCTCTAGTGAGCTACAGCAGGTTTTTATTTCTCTACCTGCCTCCAAATCCTGTGTTCAGTATTTCATTGAACAACAGAATCCTTCTCCAGTTCTCCTTGATGAAAATACCTCTTATTTTTTTCACCAGTGTGCGGTCTGCTTTCTGTTTTACACCCAGCGCCATCAGCTGCTCTCTACAGTATGCCCTCCCAACCTCGGTCCTCAAAGCACACTAAAAGTCCTGGTTTTAGTGATATCCATGCTTGAGCAAAGGTGACTTAGTAGCTCTATTATTTTGATTTAACCATCTGGATATCATTAAAAACGAGACTGTTAGTGTGCCTTGAGGACCGATGTTGGAAATACCTGCTCTATAGCCTTCTGCAGTCATCAGGTGCTCAGCTTATCATTACTGTGACATTCTCTGCTTCAGTCTGCATCATACTTGCCTACCTGACCCTCTCCATGAGGGAGAAAATGTTCGGTTCCTGGACTTTCCTGGTAATGTATGATTGCCATCACCTGTGGTGAGCTAGTTAATTGATAAGAAAGGTGTTTCATCACAGGTGTTGGCAATCATACATTACCAGGAAAGTCCAGGAACAGAGCATTTTCTCCCTCATGGAGAAGGTCAGGTAGGCTAGTATGGTCTGCATACCTCCCTTTAATACAGTACTTCGGCCTGCATATCCTGCAAACAGTTTCATTCTGCATACCTTTCTATAATACCTCAGCCTGCATATTCCTGCCTATAGCCTCAGCTTATATGTTTCCAGTATATCTGCAGTCTCAACCAGTGTATTCCTGCATCCACAATTCATTATAACTGGGCTGTTCCTTAAAGCTACGACCTGCTTTATTTTCATGCAGTTTCTGACTCAACCAGTAGGTTACTATTATCAACATTGACATCGGGCCTAATTCAGACCTGGTTGCACGCAGGTTATATTTTGCACTGCTGCGACCAATTCATTGCCACCTACAGGGGAGGGGGTAAACGCTTTGCAGGGGTGCGATCGGCTATGCAATGAGCTGCACAAACAAAAGCCCAGGACTTACTCAGCCGCTGCGATGATCCGGACAGGTGGTGACATCAGGAATCCTCCTCCGGAACAGCTGGGCACACCTGCGTTTTACCGGACACTCCCAGAAAACGGTGAGTTGCCGCCCACGAACGCCTTCTGCCGGTCAATCTTCTTGCGATCGCCGGTGCGAAAAAATGCAGCTTGCGATCGGGTCTGAATGAACCCCATCATCTGCAGTGAGCACATATCCCTGGTGAGTATTACTGTCTGTACTCACATACTGTAACGTATTATTGACACCACAACATAGAGCAACAGCTAGATATATATACATATACAGTATACTCAGTGGTAAAGGAAAAAGGAAAATATTCCCCTGCGCTGAAAGTGTAGATGCTGCAAGTATGTATATGTTCCGGAGTTATCGACCAGAAAATTAACAATAACACAATGCAAGAAATTATATACAAAATGCGCTTCAACACTGGATAGATTAAAATGTTTCAGACCGATTTGTTCCCAAGAGTTGTAAAGTCTCTGATAGATTTCTTCAGGAGTTTTCTCCAACAAGGTAGTACATAAAGGGAGAAAACAAAAGGAAATATGTCCAATATGTAGTAATTTCTTTAAGAGGTAGCAAGAATCATATAGAGGGACTATAGGATGTAAGGTCTCCCCTCCTTAGTGTCTTTTTGGAAATATTCTGGGGTCACCCGGAAAATGTGTCAATCATAAACACGGGATGCTCACTTTCTTGCTTACTTCAATATACGTGTGCGTACTCCTATCAAGGTATCTTTGGGATTTTCATGGAAAGCTTCACTCCAAATGATTCCCAGTTTATCAGGCTTTCTTTGCTTGCAGAGATGTCATCGCTGTTACCACCTAGTTTTATCCACTTGTTAAACCTGGATGTAAAATGATCCAAACTCAAACAGAATTAGTTGGATTTCAAAAGAAAGCATCCGGCAAGAAGGGTATGTCCCAGCGCGTGGTGTAATTCAAGCCCAGGATTTCTTTTCACCAGCCAACGGGCATTGGAGCAGCACTCAGAGTCCTTTAACTCAACCTCTGAGTGCTGCTCCAATGCCCATCCAGGTTTAACAAGTGGATAAAACTAGGTGGTAACAGCGATGACATCTCTGCAAGCAAAGAAAGCCTGATAAACTGGGAATCATTTGGAGTGAAGCTTTCCATGAAAATCCCAAAGATACCTTGATAGGAGTACGCACACGTATATTGAAGTAAGCAAGAAAGTGAGCATCCCGTGTTTATGATTGACACATTTTCCGGGTGACCCCAGAATATTTCCAAAAAGACACTAAGGAGGGGAGACCTTACATCCTATAGTCCCTCTATATGATTCTTGCTACCTCTTAAAGAAATTACTACATATTGGACATATTTCCTTTTGTTTTCTCCATTTATGTACTACCCTGTTGGAGAAAACTCCTGAAGAAATCTATCAGAGACTTTACAACTCTTGGGAACAAATCGGTCTGAAACATTTTAATCTATCCAGTGTTGAAGCGCATTTTGTATATAATTTCTTGCATAGTATACTCAGTGGTGTTTGTCACAATCCTGACTAATTCACTCATGGTTTCTGCCTTCATTCCTGTAATTCAGCATACAAGCTACAGTTTCAGTTATTACTAATTAAGTCACCTGTGTGTGAATTCCTCTGTGAGAGTATCTGTAGTATTCAGTGATCAGCAGCTGTTCTTTCCTGGCTCATTGTGCAGCTTGTTAGTGAAGTTTGTTCATGCTGTCTTGTAGTACAGCACTCTCAGTATCCAGTGTATTATCCTCAGAGCATACCTCCCAAAATGACCATCTCCAGGATGGACATAATGCTCTGCTTCTCGACTTTTCTCTTAATGTATGATTGCTGGCACCTGTTTTGAACAGGATAATGGATAAGGAAGGTGTTTCAGCACAAGTGATGGCAATCATACGGTAGGAGAGAAGTCCCGGAGCAGAGCATTCTGTCGCTCCTGGAGAGGGTCATGTTGGGAGCTAAGTCGGAGAGAGACTTCATAGTACACTATTTCCTGGTGTTTGGGCCTAAACCAAGTTCCCTCCAAGACTTGGATGTCGCAATCTTGCCTCTGGTCAGGTGACAAGATTCAGACCAAACCCGGCCAGGCTCAGTCTCAGCTGACTCCTCCAGCCAATCCACTGACACACCAGGGTATAAAGCTGGTGAGTTGGAGCTGCAACAGTTTCAGTGCTTTCATGTATTTTCAGGTTTGCAGTTCTCTCCACTAAGGGAATGCTCAGCTGACATCTGCTAAGGAGCTCTGGCGTCCCCCGTACCTTTGCATCACCTGACAATATGGCTCTCCTGGCCTGCTGTGCATCCGAGGCTATTTTGCACTCCAGACCTGCTGTGCATCTGAGGCTATCTGGCTCTCCTGGCCTGCTGTGCATCCGAGGCTATCTGGCTCTCCTGGCCTGCTGTGCATCTGAGGCTATCTGGCTCTCCTCTCCAGCTGTGCATCCGAGGCTATCTGGCTCTCCTGGCCTGCTGTGCATCCGACGCTATCTGGCTCTCCTGGCCTGCTGTGCATCCGAGGCTATCTGGCTTTCCTGGCCTGCTGTGCATCCGAGGCTATCTGGCTCTCCTGGCCAGCTGTGCATCTGAGGCTATCTGGCTCTCCTGGCCTGCTGTGCATCCGAGGCTATCTGGCTCTCCTGGCCTGCTTTGCACTAGTGACTGTTTAGATTCCTTATTGTGTGGTGCCCTTTGGAATTGGCACCAAGCCGTGTACCAGCTATTGAACTGACTCAATTGACTTCTACTCCCATTTAGGATTAGGCTAAGCCTGCCTACCACCTCAAGTCTGAGGTCACTCCTTATTTGCCTATTTATAAATTAATTATTTTCTTATTGATTCATGTATACGGAGAAGTTATATTAAACTGCCTTGTTTCATTCTTAAGCCTATGGGTGGGATTCAATTCTTTTCACCCCTTTCCACACTCATTCTGTTTCTGCCCTCAGGGACGTTGTATCATTATTTCAGCTCGCTACCCCTGGAGTAGCGAGGCACCCAACCCTTTACACAGTAAAGCTGATTACTATGGCCGCAATATGCGCAATAACGGAGATCATTTTAGAAAGGAAATTGGGCGTGATATGTCATTTGAATCTCACCCCAAGTGTCCAATTCCTGGTGTTAACCCTAGTTAGGGTCCAACAGAAACTCAAAGTTCTGACAGTGTTTCTACCATTACTGATTTCCAAACTAGTACCTTGCCTAGTATCATTTACTCCACTTTTTACCAATTCTGCCAGTGGTCCCAGTCTGTGCCCATAACAAATACATATAGCATCCGACACTGAGAAGTATAGCTGAAAATTAGGGGATGTGACATTATTTTACTGGGTCCTAAATTTGTTCAATTGAGTCCAGAGCTAACATTCTCTTGGACAGAGGGCCTAACAGGGATTCAGTATATTTTGATGACATTCATGTCAACATCCACAATGTCTACATGAGAATGGTGACATGGTCGTGATGTCAACATGCAGCCTGTCGACAAGTTTAGAATGTCGACACTGACCATATTCACAATCATCATATCAACACTGATGAAATGTTAACAGGATTAGCATGTTTACAAAACAGTGTGTCCTGATGTACAGTAGTACTCAATTACCTACTAGTGGATCTCCAGCAGTGTCTTCTGAGTCTGGTGGTCATGTGATGGTAAGTATTGGCTGTCATCCAGAAGTTCTGGTGGTAAATAACTCTATACCCTATACCCAGGGGCGGCTCCAGAGGTTAAAAATTCAAATAGAGAGCCACACCAACTGCCAGTGAGTCAATTTGGGATGACAGTTGAAATATGAACTGACCTGCATCCCCACCTCTGGAGCCACCACTGCCTATACCCAGAGGCATAGTGTGGAGACATGACACCCAGAGCAGGGTCATGCCACAGCGCCCTCCACCACCACCACCATCACCTATATATATATATATATATACTGTATATATATTCACACACATATAGGCACAGTCATACATAACCACACATATATACACACACACACATATACACAGACATACACGTATACACATAAACACACACATGTGCACACAGACATATACAAACATATAAACACATTTTACACACAAACACTCACATTTACACATACAAACACACTCATACATTTACACATACATACATATACACATACACACACAGACATGTACACACATATACACATAAACACACAGTATACACAGACATAAATACACAGTATACACAGACATAAACACATACACACCACACAGTATACACACATCAATTCTTACCAAGAAGAGAGCAGCAGCTCCTCGTTCTAGCATAGAGGGGCGGAGCTTCTATGTGATTGACAGGCTGGGCCACCGTGGGTAGGAGGAAAGGACAGAGGAAAGGGTGGCCACCACCCTGCCTGCATGTTCCATATCACTGAATGCTTATGCAGTACCTGACAGCCAGGAAGGTTCTTCTGACAAAGCCTTCAAACCTCCTTTCTTCCCTAACAACACACCACACTGCACTTGCAATCAGTGACACGGAACATGCAGGCAGTGTGGTGTCCACCCCTTTCTTCTCTTCTAGTCATCTCCTCTTACCCTGAGTCCTGGCTCCTAGCTCTATTACAGAGAGCCAGCGCCTTCTGTCCCCAGCGGCGCCTGGAGCTCAAGCTCTTCTCGTTTCACCCTCGCTATGCCCCTTCCTATACCTAATCTTTACTCTAATCCCTAACCCTTCCCTCCTGCAGCCTAACCCTAATGTAGGCATTTGGCAAAATGTTGACATTACACATGACGACATTGAACAAGTCGACATTCTGCAGATGTTGACCTGTTCCATCATAACTGTCAACAATTGTCAGCACAGTGTCTGCATACCTAGTGCAGTGATATTTATTATTCTGGTTTTCTCAGCAGAAGCAAAATATTGCCATTTTGCAGAAGTCAGAATGTATAATAACCTTATAAATTTCTTATGTTTATATTTTATGGCTTTGTGTTTCTACATGTGAGCCCTTACAGTACTATACTGTATACTGTAATGGGGAATGTGACTCAGAGTTCAAAACTGTGAGGTTTGTGCACACCAAGCAATACTTAAACATGAGACGCGAGGCGCTACTAAAGTGCTCTATGAGAGGCTATTTGGTGTGACTGAAGCCATAGTGTATGATGGCAGATATGTATATGCCTTTTTGTCTTTTATGCCATAAAGTGCGAGATGCATGGAGCAACCAAGACACTCTGAGGTGTAGCATACTGTCTTTTCTTTGCTTTCTGCATCTTATTTGCTTCACAAATACATGAAACACCTCTCAAAGGGGGTCATTCCGAGTTGTTCGCTCGTTATTTTTTTCTCGCAACGGAGCGATTAGTTGCTAATGCGCATGCGCAATGTCCACAGTGCGACTGCGCCAAGTAAATTTGCTATGCAGTTAGGTTTTTTACTCACGGCATTACGAGTTTTTTTCTTCGTTCTGGTGATCGTAATGTGATTGACAGGAAGTGGGTGTTTCTGGGCGGAAACTGGCCGTTTTATGGGTGTGTGTGAAAAAACGCTACCGTTTCTGGGAAAAACGCGGGCGTGGCTGGAGAAACGGAGGAGTGTCTGGGCGAACGCTGGGTGTGTTTGTGACGTCAAACCAGGAACGAAACTGACTGAACTGATCGCAGATGCTGAGTAAGTCTGGAGCTACTCAGAAACTGCTAAGAAGTGTCTTTTCGCAATTCTGCTAATCTTTCGTTCGCAATTTTGATAAGCTAAGATTCACTCCCAGTAGGCGGCGGCTTAGCGTGTGCAATGCTGCTAAAAGCAGCTTGCGAGCGAACAACTCGGAATGACCCCCAAAGTACACTAGAGATGCTGGGCTGTGACTTTAACTTTACAGAAATTATTTTTAAACACATAAATGACACAGGTCAATTGCAATATGACTCGGCATGAGGAAAAGCCAAAAAGTACCGCATTGCAGCAGTTGGTATAGCCATTCAGACTCACAGATGTACAAATGTCACACATCAAATTAATCAGTGCAATCAAGCACATGTTGGGTAATAAAGACTCTCGACGTGAGACAGACTGTTTGGCACAACTGAATCCACAGTGTGTAAAAACACATCTCTATATGTCTTTTTTGTAATTTAAGTAATGTTATAATTATCACAAAACCGTCATTCATTTTGAAACCAGCTCATTCAAGAAAAATATTATTTTAATTTGTATTGGAAGATGGGTGCATGAAAAAGCCTATTACAGGTTTTTTTTTTTTACATTGGGTCCTTTACAACTGATGGTATACAGCAACATAATGGCAATATCCTGATGATGGTTAGATTGGGAGTTTACTGGCATATTATTGAGATCTCTGCTCAAAGCAGTGTAAAATCCTCAGACATTTGCTTGACTTGACCACTTTTCAAGAGTTTTATGTTTAGGAATTAAATATAAAGACACTTTTAGGAACATACCAGATATATGATCTCACCTCCCATATTATATGGGAGATACCTGCCCTTTGCCCTTATCTCACACCATCAAACCATCATCTTAGATCTTGGGTGGGTCTGGGACTTGAGTATAATACTGTGACTGAGCTACCAATAGGCTCTTTATATTACACTAACCGTCAGGCTGCGAGATCTGTATTAGACACTGGGTCATCTGGGGATGGACTTTCCTTAATATTGTGACTAAATGTTTTCACTTTAAAACACCCACAAACCATTTAAGACATGTCGATTTTAAAAGTTTCCATTATTACCAATTAGAGATGAGCGGGTTCGGTTCTCCGCTGTCGGATTCTCGCGAGATTCGGATTCCATATAAAGAGTCACGTGTCGCCGCCATTTTCACTTGTGCATTGTAGAGGGTACAGAGAGGACGTGGCTACGTTCTCTCAGTGGCAAATCTCAATATCCGTGCTCAGTATCAGTGCTTATTGCTGCTCAGTAATACTAGTACAGTGTCTCTCTTGTGCTGCATCTTGCTGCTGTAGAGTGCTGTGGTAGTAGTGTCCTGTGACTGTGTATCGTTCATCATCATTCCAGTCACAGTGGTATCTGGGGGGTGACAATTCCAGAGTGCTTTTGTGCTGCTCAGTAATAGTTACTAGTACAGTGTCTCTCTTGTGCTGCATCTTGCTGCTGTAGGGTGCTGTGGTAGTAGTGTCATTTGACTGTGTATCGTTCATCATCATTCCAGTCACAGTGGTATCTGGGGGGGGGGGTGACAATTCCAGAGTGCTTTTGTGCTGCTCAGTAATACTAGTACAGTGTCTTGTGCTGCATCGTGCTGTTCAGTGTCAGTTCTCCGTAGTATCATCAGTGTTCAGTATCATCAGTGCTCAGTATCATCAGTGCTCAGTATCAGTGCTCAGTATCATCAGTGCTCAGTATCAGTGCACAGTATCATCAGTGCTCAGTATCAGTGCTCAGTATAATCAGTGCTCAGTATCATCAGTGCTCAGTATCAGTGCTCAGTATCATCAGTGCTCAGTATAATCAGTGCTCAGTATCATCAGTGCTCAGTATCATCAGTGCTCAGTACAATCAGTGCTCAGTGTCTTGTGGTGCTCAGTAATACTACATTATTATACTAGTACAGTGTCTTGTGCTGCATCTTGCTGCTGTAGGGTGCTGTGGTAGTGTCCTGTCACTGTGCATAGGTCATCATCATTCCAGTCAGAGTGGTATCTGGAATCTATCTAGTGCAGTGATGGCTAACCTTGACACTCCAGCTGTTGTTGAACTACACATCCCAGCATGCCCTGCATCAGTTTTGTTATTTGGCCATGCTAAAACAGATACAGGGTATGCTGGGATGTGTAGTTAAGCAACAGCTAGAGTTTCAAGGTTAGCCATCACTGATCTAGTGGTATCTAAATTCAGGCATTACTGCCGTCTAATTCCAAATATATTACTGGCATATACTTCCACACAAAAAATGGAGAACAAAAATTTGGAGGGTAAAATAGGTAAAGATCAAGATCCATTTCCACCTAGTGCTGAAGCTGCTGCCACTAGTCATGGCAGATACGATGAAATGCCATAAACGTCATCTGCCAAGGCCGATGTCCAATGTCATAGTAGAGAGCATGTAAATCAAAAAGCAAAAGTTCAGTAAAATGACCCAGAAATCTAAATTAAAATCGTCTGAGGAGAAGCGTAAACTTTCCAATATGCCATTTACGACACGGAGTGGCAAGGAACAGCTAAGGCCCTCTCCTATGTTCCTCATGACTAGTGGTTCAGCTTCACATGACGATGGAAGCACTCATCCTCCCGCTAGAAAAATGAAAAGAGTTAAGCTGGCAAAAGCACAGCAAAGAACTGTGCGTTCTTCTAAATCACAAATCCCCAAGGAGAGTCTAATTGTGTCGGTTGCGATGCCTGACCTTCCCAACACTGGACGGGAAGAGATGGCTCCTTCCACCATTTGCAAGTGCTGGAAGGAGAACCCAAAGTCCATTCCTGATATTCAAATTGAAGATGTCACTGTCGAAGTACACCAGGATGAGGATATGGGTGTTGCTGGCGATGAGGAGGAAATTGACAAGGAGGATTCTGATGGTGAGGTGGTTTGTTTAAATCAGGCACCCGGGGAGACACCTGTTGTTCATGGGATGAATAAGGCCATTGACATGCCTGGTCAAAATACAAAAAAAAATCATCTCTTCGGTGTGGAATTATTTCAACAGAAATGCGGACAACTGGGGGTAAATTTACTAAGATGGGAGTTCTATTTAAGATGGGATGTTGCCCATAGCAACCAATCAGATTTCTCATCTCATTTATCTAGCACCTTCTAGAAGATCATATCTGGAATCTGATTGGTTGCTATGGGCAACATTCCATCTTAAATAGAACTCCCATTTTAGTAAATTTTCCCCATGGTGTCAAGCCGTGTGTTGCCTTTGTCAAGCTGTAATAAGTAGGGGTAAGGATGTTAACCACCTAGGAACATCCTCCCTTATTCGTCACCTGGAGCGCATTTATCAGAAGTCATTGACATGTTCAAAAACTTTGGGTGACAGTGGAAGCAGTCCACTGACAACTAAATCCCTTCTTCCTCTTGTACCCAAGCTCCTGCAAACCACACCACCAACTCCCTCAATGTCAATTTCTTCCTTAGACAGGAACGCCAATAGTCCTGCAAGCCATGTCACTGGCAAGTCTGACGAGTCCTCTCCTAACTGGGATTCCTCCAATGGATCCTTGAGTGTAACACCTACTGCTACTGTTGCTGCTGGTGCTGCTGTTGTTGCTGCTGGGAGTCGATCGTCATCCCAGAGGGGAAGTTGGAAGACCACTTGTACTACTTTCAGTAAGCAATTGACTGTCCAACAGTCCTTTGCGAGGAAGATGAAACATCACAGCAGTCATCCTGTTGCAAAGCGGATAACTCAGGCCTTGACAACTATGTTGGTGTTAGACGTGCATCCGGTATCCACCGTTAGTTCACAGGGACTTAGAGAATTTCTTGAGGTATTGTGTCCCTGGTACAAAATCCCATCTAGGTTCCACTTCTCTAGGCAGGCGATACCAAGAATGTACACAGACGTCATAAAAAGTGTCCTCAGTGTCCTAAAAAATGCAGTTGTACCCACTGTCCACTTAACCACTGACATGTGAACAAGTGGAGCAGGGCAGACTCAGGACTATATGACTGTGGCAGCCCACTGGGTAGATGTATTGCCTCCCGCAGCAACAACAACGGCAGCACCAGAAGCAGCATCTCGCAAATGCAAACTCGTTCCTAGGCAGGCTACGCTTTGTATCACCGTTTTCCATAAGAGGCACACAGCTGACAACCTCTTACGGAAACTGAGGAACATCATCGCAGATTGGCTTACCCCAATTGGACTCTCCTGGGTAATTGTGATATCGGACAACGCCACCAATATTGTGCATGCATTACATGTGGGCAAATTCCAGCACGTCCCATGTTTTGCACATACAATTAATTTGGTGGTGCATAATTTTTTGAAAAACAACAGGGGCGTGCAGGAGATGCTGTCGGTGGCCCAAAAATTGCAGGCCACTTTGCAGCCACCACGTGCCAAAGACTGGAGCGCCAGTAAACACTCATGAACATGCCCTGCCATCAGCTGAAACAAGAGGTGGTAACGAGGTGGAATTCAACCGTCTATATGCTTCAGAGGATGGAGGAGCAGCAAAAGGCCATTCAAGCCTATACATCTGCCTACGATATAGGCAAAAGAGGGGGAAAGCACCTGACTCAAGCGCAGTGGAGAATGATTTCCATGTTTTGCAAGGTTCTCCAACCCTTTGAACTTGCCACACGTGAAGTCAGTTCAGACACTGCCAGCCTAAGTCAGG
Source organism: Pseudophryne corroboree (assembly GCF_028390025.1). Classification (NCBI taxonomy): domain Eukaryota; kingdom Metazoa; phylum Chordata; class Amphibia; order Anura; family Myobatrachidae; genus Pseudophryne; species Pseudophryne corroboree. The sequence continues at coordinate 311,987,606 of NC_086450.1, read as the reverse complement.
TCATTCCCCTCATCAGGCTTTTGCAGAAGCAGCTGGAGAGATTGAAGGAGGAGCTATAACAGAGCGTTTCTGCTAGGCATGTGTGACTTGTGGATGGAGCCCTTCATTCGCTTAACCAGGATTCACGGGTGGTCAATCTGTTGAAATCAGAGCACTACATTTTGGCCACCGTGCTCGATCCTATGTTTAAAGCCTACGTTGTATCTCTCTTTACGGCAGACACAAGTCTGCAGATGTTCAAAGACCTTCTGGTGAGAAAATTGTCAAGTCTAGTGGAACATAACCCACCAACAGCTCCTCCTTCATTTTCTACCGCCACTGGAGCTGCCAGGAAAAGGATAAAATTTCCAAAACCACCCACTGGCGGTGATGCAGAGCAGTCAACAGCAAGTGCTGACATCTGGTCCGGACTGAAGGACCTGCCAACGATTACTGACATGTCGTCTACTGTCACTGCATATGATTCTGTCACCATTGAAAGAGTGGTGGAGGATTATATGAGTGAGAGCATCCAAGTAGGCATGTCAGACAGTTCGTTCGTATACTGGCATGAAAAAGAGGCAATTTGGAGGCACTTGCACAAACTGGCTTTATTTTACCTAAGTTGCCCCTCCTCCAGTGTGTACTCCGAAAGAATGTTTAGTGCAGCCGGTCACCTTGTCAGCGATTGGTGTAGGAGGTTACTTCCAGAAAATGTGGAGACAATGATGTTCATCAAAATGAATTATAATAAATTCCTCCGTGGAGACATTTACCAGCAATTGCCTCCAGAAAGTACACAGGGACCTGTGATGGTGGATTCCAGTGGGGCCGAATTAATACTCTGTGAGGAGGAGGATGTACACAGTGAAAGTGGTGAGGAATCGGAGGATGATGATGAGGTGGACATCTTGCCTCTGTAGAGCCAGTTTGTGCAAGGAGAGATTGATTGCTTCTTTTTGGTGGGGGCCCAAACCAACTAGTCATTTCAGTCGTGTCATGTGGCAGACCCTGTCGCTGAAATGATTTGTTTGTTAAAGTGTGCATGTCCTGTTTATACAACATAAGGGTGGGAGGGCCCAAGGACAATTCCATCTTGCACCTCTTTTTTTATTTATCTTTGCATCATGTGCTGTTTGGGGACTATTTCTTTAAGTGCCATCCTGTCTGACACTGCAGTACCACTCCTAGATGGGCCAGGTGTTTGTGCCGCCCACTTGGGTCGCTTAGCTTAGTCATCCAGCAACCTCTGTGCAAATTTTAGGACTAAAAATAATATTGTGAGGTGTGAGGTGTTCAAAATAGACTGGAAATGAGTAGAAATTATGGTTATTGAGGTTGATAATACTATAGGATCAAAATTACCCACAAATTGTATGATTTAAGCTGTTTTTGAGGTTTTTTAAAAAAAACACCCGAATCCAAAACGCATCTGAATCCGACAAAAATCCGAAAGGGTGGTTTTGCCAAAACACGTCCGAATCCAAAACACGACCGCGGAACCGAATCCAAAACCAAAACACAAAACACGAAAAATGCCCGCTGCACATCTCTATAACCAATTTGGAATGTTCATTTTGATGTCAGCGATTCCATGTGTCCTTGCAAATTAATGTTTCTTTTTCACCCTTTGAGCAGGATCCAGTCTACTGAGCGAGGTCCAGTTCAAAACATCAAGATCATATAAAAAGTGTTTCAAAGGTACTTTGATTTTAGTTATATTTTAATTATAGATGTGCAGTTTAGTTCTCCAGAAATCAGATCTCCAGCAAATTTTGTGGATCCAAACTGAACCAAAATCTAATTCAGCTCTCCTGAGGAGATCTGATCCAATCCAAGTTTCGGTTTGGTTCTTCCCATGGTTCAGTATTTGGATTTCCAATTTGAATTTTGAGTTTTGGAACAAGTAAAAATAATATGAAAAAAAGTGAAGGTTGTGAAGAAGATGGCGCTATTAGGTCTGTGAGGAGAAAGATTTGCAAGAAAAAGGAGATCCAGGGGTATACTTAACGTCTATTGCTGAGAGTCTTTCTTCCCAGATGTGATCTCTTCTCTGGATACTTGGATATGCTCAGAGATCCATGGATGAAATAATAAAAAGAAAGAGAAAACGTGTGTAGGAATGTCTCAAATGATGATATACTGTATGTTGTAGTTCTTATAGTGACATTTTTTCAATAATCAAATACATGAACAGAACTATATCTGATGGTATTTTATAGTTGTAATGACTGTATGGTGACGTGCGTACCTCACTTACATAGTGAGGAACAAGTTAAAGCACATCAAGGTATCTTTACATAGCAACTTTGTTTTTTCATATGAAAAATTGTGGATATGGTATCTAGCCGCTGCGTACCTCACTTACTCAGTGAGACGAGAATTGGTGCACGTAGCAGTTTCTTTATCACATTAATGGAAACAGATTGAAGCACATAGAATTTCTCATATAGACAATATAGGTATAGCGTCTGACCACAGCGTACCTCACTTACTTAGTAAGCAGGGAGTAAGTACATAAAATGGTTTCTTTAACACGTGTGATAAGGCGTACCATTACTCACGATGGAAAAGATGGGGATCCTCATATCATGGTATCTTTACATCAACCACGCCGGTATCTCGATTTATAGCCAGCAAGAAAAATTTATTTTACAAAACACAATAAAACAGTTAAAAAATGAATAAAATTCCAGCATTGAGCAGGGGAGATGTGCAGATCTGATAGGGGGACCCTCTGTTTGGAGAGCAGAGTTCCGGTTCTGTGCTCTGGATCGAATTTCTAAATGAATATAGAGTGGGGTCTTACCTTCTCAGAGTAGCACATGAAGTCCACCTGCACCAAGGCCTCCTGAGCCAACGCGTTTCGAGTAAAAACTCTTTTGATGCCTTGAAAAAGAGTTTTTACTCGAAACGCATTGGCTCAGGAGGCCTTGGTGCAGGTGGACTTCATGTGCTACTCTGAGAAGGTAAGACCCCACTCTATATTCATTTAGAAATTTGATCCAGAGCACAGAACCGGAACTCTGCTCTCTAAACAGAGGGTCCCCCTATCAGATCTGCACATCTCCCCTGCTCAATGCTGGAATTTTATTCATTTTTTAACTGTTTTATTGTGTTTTGTAAAATAAATTTTTCTTGCTGGCTATAAATCGAGATACCGGCGTGGTTGATGTAAAGATACCATGATATGAGGATCCCCATCTTTTCCATCGTGAGTAATGGTACGCCTTATCACACGTGTTAAAGAAACCATTTTATGTACTTACTCCCTGCTTACTAAGTAAGTGAGGTACGCTGTGGTCAGACACTATACCTATATTGTCTATATGAGAAATTCTATGTGCTTCAATCTGCTTCCATTAATGTGATAAAGAAACTGCTATGTGCACCAATTCTCGTCTCACTGAGTAAGTGAGGTACGCAGCGGCTAGATACCATATCCACATTTTTTCATATGAAAAAACAAAGTTGCTATGTAAAGATACCTTGATGTGCTTTAACTTGTTCCTCACTATGTAAGTGAGGTACGCACGTCACCATACAGTCATTACAACTATAAAATACCATCAGATATAGTTCTGTTCATGTATTTGATTATTGAAAAAATGTCACTATAAGAACTACAACATATATCATCATTTGAGACATTCCTACACACGTTTTCTCTTTCTTTTTATTATTTCATCCATGGATCTCTGAGCATATCCAAGTATCCAGAGAAGAGATCACATCTGGGAAGAAAGACTCTCAGCAATAGACGTTAAGTATACCCCTGGGTCTCCTTTTTTTTGTGCAAATCTTTCTCCTCACAGACCTAATAGCGCCATCTTCTTCACAACCTTCACATTTTTTCCATTAGAATTTATTGGACTAAATTGGGATAAGTCCAACTGTGAAGTAAAGAGGCAGCCACTTGTCAATTAAAGCGCCAAGTAATACTCCAAAAACCCCACACTCTAAAAATAATATGAGTTTAGCTGCTTTTATTGATTTGTGTAAATGATTATCAATTTTTTATTGATTTTTATTTGAATCAAAAACCGAATCTGACCTAAAAGAGTTCAGGGTGGTTTTCCCAAAACCGAAGCATAATGATGAATTAGAACAAGTACCAAAACACGGTGTCCACACACACCCCTAATTTTAATGTGTTTTCTTTGCATTCAGCCTGACAGTGCTGCCATTGAACCATTCATATTTCTCAACTCGTGTCAACGAACTCAATACAGTGTGTGCTAGAAGAAGAAAAAACTCACTTTAGAGCATCACTACAAGTCTTCATTGTTAATACACAGTAGGATGGATTTATGTTCTCATGTAATTTGGGGCATATCTTACAGTATTTTTTTTTTTTTCAAAACACCTAATGTCCAGTGTTTGTAATCCATGCACCCTCTATCGTAACATGTTCTTGTTGATTACTATCGGTAGAACTAGAACATTATGACATCACTGGCTTCTCTATGCCATATATCACTAGGTACAATAAAGTACAAAAATGGGCAAATGAAACATTCATGTTGATATAACTCTTTCAGCACCATCAAAGTATATCTGTTAAGTTGTAACAGTATATATTGTAAGCTCCTGTCAGAGTTGAACCTGTGTTCTGTTTCCAACTATATGACCTTCAAGTATAATAAAATGTTTTAGATACAAATAAAAGATTTTACAATATACCAAAGCAATTCAAAATTTTATCAGCTCCCCCGATCAGATGTGTTTCCACCTCATTAAATTTTTTTACTCTGCTTAGTTCATTTTTACAAGAATTGTCCACCATTGCTTTAATATATAGTTGTATACTTCTTTACACAAATATGGACCCAGGTGTATGCCCTATAACTTAGTTAAGATAACCCCAAGTGTAGGTTATCAAAAAACATTTTGTAATATAACTTTTTAAAGATCAATCATGAAATACATATTTTTTTAAAATTATTATTTAATAATTGATTTTTTGTTATCAACTAGTCAGCCTGCTAGTTTGTTTTAAGTTCCTGCAATGCTTAAGAGGTTTTTGCAGGAATTTGGACGAAAATAAGTAAAAAACAACATTTTAGGCAACAGAGTGTGATTAGAGGAACTTCTCATTATGTAATTGATAACACCTGCCTTCATCAGTTTTCATGCTCCTGGTACTTTCTGGATAGTGTTCTCTTTGAATAAAGACTATGCAGAAGGTGCAAGCTCATTTTGAGAAATATCATTATTTCTAAAGAAGCATTTTTTTTTAGCATGTGAGTTGTACTTAAATGGAAAACTTAATCAAACATGCTTACAAGTTGCAAATTACTTTTTTTGTTGTTGATCTGTTTTTTATTATTATATTGTCTTTAAAGAACTTTTTGTCATTGACAAAACCACATGATGGGGATTGGCATTTTAATGAGAAGCACAATGCTTTGTGACATGAAAGTACTTATCAAGTGTCATGGAAATTGTATATCCCATTGAATGCTATATATGCCTAACAAAGCTCTTAATGTTTTCTGGTTTTAAAATGATAAGGAGTTCTAAAAGAATAATAATAAAACTAACCCTGAAGCTGGCATTACAAAAATGAAAATTTTATTTTCTGTAGTTTAATAAATATATTGTCAAATACAATTTGTATTAAAGTTTGAAAGTTTTTTCATATGAAATTTTGTAAAGTAAAACATGACTAACTATATGTAAATAGGAGAGTTACCTCAGGTGCGCTAATAGAACACTTATGTAAAGTAAGTAAAGTAATAAGTAAAGCTCTGTCTCTGGTGCTCATCCCTACCTTAACTAACATCTGTAATCTCTCTCTCTCTACTGGTATTTTTCCTTCACTCTTCAAGCATGCAGTGATTACTCCCATTTAAAAAAAAAAATTCTGACCCTAACGCTCTCTCAAACTATCTCTCAGCTCCCTTGCCTCTCTAAGCTACTTGAGAGACTTGCCTACACTCGACTCACACACTTTCTTAACTCACACACTTTATTGGACCCACTTCAGTCAGGCTTCCATTCCCAACACTCCACAGAGACAGCACTGACTAAAGTGGTTAATGATTTGGTCACAACGAAGTCTAAAGGCCATTACTCACTACTTATTCTTCTAGATCTATCTGCTGCATTTGACACTGTTGACCACTCTCTTCTCATACAAACACTACAATCCCTAGGTCTTAAAGACACAGCCCTTTCTTGGTTCCTATCCTACCTATTTAATCACTCCTTCAGTGTTTGCTTCTCTGAATATACCTCTTCTTCGCTACCTCTTTCAGTTGGAGTACCGCAAGGCTCAGTCTTGGGTCCTCTGCTTTTCTCTATCTATACCTATCTATCTATATGTCAAACGCTTTAACAAAATGAGATAATTTATAAGTAAGACTTGTTTTATTGTTTGTTTTCTTGTGCAGGATGTTTATTGGAAAATGTCAATGACATTTCATTTGTCTTGTCTTGTTAATGACAATAAATGACAATAAAGTATTCTTATTCTTATTCTCTTGGTAAACTAATCAGCTCTTTTGGATTTCAGTATCATCTGTACGCAGATGATACTCAAATCTACCTATCCTCCCCTGACTTGTCCCTACCTGTACTGCAGGGACGTGCATTCAGGGGAGGTAGTGCCTCCTCTGTCATCAATGATTAAAATAATATAAAGAAGATACTTATGACACATATTCTGTGTCATAAGTAATTTCTTTATCTTATCCTAATCATTTTAAGCCTAAAAAGTAGTTTGGGAGGCACTGATAACAGTGCCTCCCGTTAACTATAAGAACTGGTTCAAGCTGGAGGGGCGGGGCCAAGCACTGGGCTGTCAAAGCCCATTGAAAACCGGAGCCGAAAGCGGCACTTATCCAAGTGCCTCGTTGACAGGGGAAACCTGCCCCTGTCAGCGAGGCAGATGTGATTGGACAGCGGATCCAGTGCTGGATCCACTCGTCCAGTCACCCGAAGAGGCAGCAGGACCCGGCGCTACTGTGGAGCTGTCACCACAGTTACAGTAGTGCAGCGGGGTGAAGAGGCAGCGGGACCTGGAGTTGAAGCCAGGGCTGGCCGCGTAGACAGCAGACCGAGGAGGGCGCTGCTGTGGACTTACATCGCCGGAGCCGCCCGCTGTGCCTGGATGCCACTGGGTGTCCTCCTGCTCCCAACCCTCCCGCGATGCTGGGGAACTGGGGGAGACAGTGGAGGATTGCCCCCCCCCTCCTGTCATCTGGGAAATGTGCCCTCAACGGTGTGACCTCCCGCTACCAGCCCTCCCATGATGCTAAAGAACTGGTGGAGGCAGTGGTGGATTGCCCTCCCCCCTGTCGTCTGGAAAGGGTCCTGCAGTGCCACCAGTGCATGAAATCCAGCCCCAGCCCACGGTGTCAGTGTGGAACAGGAGACTCTGAAGGGGCCATGGCTGCCTGCTGCTGCACTACTGGAACAGGTACCGCCCGCCGCTCAACGCCGCCAGCCACCCGCTGCTCACCGCCACCAGCTGCCCACCGCTCACCGCCACCACCCGCAACAAATGGCAGTCAGAGGGACCTCACCGCCGCTGCCCATTGGTGCCTCTGCCAACCACAGTCAGGTAAAGTTCCCCTGCTGTCACCCTCTCTCCCTGTTGTTACTGTCCTTGTCCCTATTGTCACTCTCTCTCTCCCTGCTGTCACTGTCCTCACTCTCTCTCTCCCTGTCATCACTCTCTCTCCCTGTCCCTGCTGTCACAATTTCAGCTCATTCAGTGTGCTACAATGTGAATTTCGGCTCATTCAGTGTGCTACAATGTGAATTTCGGCTCATTCAGTGTGCTACAATGTGAGTTTTAGCTCGTACTATGTGCTAGAATGTGAATTTCAGCTCGTACTGTGTGATATAAGGTGAAAGGGTCACGCCCCCTTTCGGGTGACCACGTCCCCTTTTCTGGAGCACGCGCGCACCTTCGGTGTGCATAATTGCGTCCTTGTCTTTTCCATATCCCCAAAATTTCCACTTCGACCACTATATATATATATACATATATATATATATATATATATATTCAATATAAGGAAGGCACTCACCAGACTTGTAATGCAAAAAGAATTGTTTATCAAAATCTCACATCAGCAGCTTAATCGTGGTTGGTCGACGTTTCGGTCCCATACCGGACCTTTTTCCAGACCAGTGTATACAGTCGTCAGAATCACAAACCAAATGGCCTCAGTGTGGAACTACAAATACCCCCACAGAGTCCGCCCATAACTCAATCAACCAATCAAAATGTTAAATCAGTTAAATTATATAATTGGCAAACACACATAGCATACTACACCTGTAAAGCATATGGTTTAACCTATTTATGTACAGCATATTAGAATAGTGGTGGCGCTCACCTCATTCCCTGTTTGGAATCGATAGACTGGTGGAACGCACGCCGCCGGTGACACGCATGGCACTTCCGCTATCTCTTTTACCCCTTCCGGTTTCATCGTTTAACACTAGATAACTAGTGGAACGCAAGCCGCGGGTGACCCGCAAGGCACTTCCGCGTCTCATATCACCATGTAGTCATTTCCGGATAGTCATGTGAATACCGGAGCGCAGCATAAATACGCTATATAATACTTCATATGTCTTCATATTAATGTATCAACAATAAGTCAAATATGAGTAGCTGTATCTGTGTTTGCACTAGTATATCTTTAGTCAAATCTTATTAATCTTTTGAGTTAGCCGCTCATGCTGGTGTCAGTAGTTCCACACTGGTTCAAGCCAACATAGTGAAAATCCGATATCAATACATATAAACATACAAACATATAAACATACAAATAATATGGTATTAAATACCATAGTATTATTAAAATCAAACAATTAGACTGAATCGCTGGATAACCATGGTGGATCACCCCTTTAAAAATTAATCGTTAAATAATCAAAGATCTCAAACTTGAACTTATTAGAGCTCAATGTCCAAAATATTTCAAGAAACATACTTAAAGAAAAATACTTAGATGGTTCTGTTCATTTAGCCCTCTTGGTGACACAGTTCCCAAATAATGGATCCAATACGCTTCCCTTTTTAGGAGCAATAGACCTCTGTCTCCCCCCCGTTGGGGTGGCGGGATCCAGTCAATGATCATATGGCGTAATGTGGCAACCTGATGTTTCATCTGCATGAAATGAAGTGCCACAGGTTTATCTGTTTTACCGCTGGTGAGTGCCAGTTGTATTGAGGACCTGTGTTGATTGATTCGTTCACGATACGTTCTGATAGTTTTTCCCACGTACATCTTCCCACACGGGCAGGTGAGATAGTAGACTACATGGTCCATTAAACATGTCAGATGGTGCCTTAACTGAACTTTTATGCCATATAGTGGGTGGTTGAAAAATCGCCCAGTTATCATAGCTCTGCAGGTCATGCATTTCAGGCATTTAAAGCATCCTGGATTTACATTCAACCAGGTATTGACAGTCGTCGTTGTTGGTCGCATGGTTGGTCTCATCAGCATATCCTTCAAATTAGAACCTCTTTGTACACTCAATAAAGGTGGTTTGCTGCCAACCTTCTTAAATTTGGGGTCAGTGCTGATCATGGACCAATTTTTCTTTATTGTTTTCTCCACCGTATGCAAACTGGTGTTACAACTGGTCTTGAATATTATGCGGTCACGGTTCTTGTCTCTACTGCTGATGCTTCCCTTGTGTATTTTACGTGCTTTAATCAAACACTTATCCACCACTGGAGCTGTATATCCACGTTCTATGAAACGTTGTCTGCACTCAAGCAGTTGTGTGTCAGCATTGGTGTCATCAGAGTTATTTCTTAATACCCGAAGGAATTGAGAAACAGGTAAGTTAGATTTTAACTTATCCGGGTGATGGCTGGATGCCCATAAAAGGGTATTTCGGTCAGTGGGCTTACGATATAGAGTATAGTCAAGCATAGATGGTGATGATGGGTCTTTGTATATGGTAATGTCCAAAAAGTTGATAGTCAACTCACTTATTGTAGCTGTCAATCTAATTGGACTATTAAGAGCATTAAGGGTGTCCACCATGGTCTGAAAGGATTCGGCGGATCCCCGCCAGATGATAAAGAGATCATCAATGTATCTCTTGTAACATACAATGTGCTCAGCATATGTCACCAAAATGTTTTCATGTTCATATTTCGCCATGTACAGATTGGCGAACACCGGGGCCAAATTAGAACCCATAGCGGTGCCCGCCAACTGCACATAGTACTCGTCCTGGTATTGAAAATGGTTACATGTAAGTACTAACCTTATCAAACTCAAAACAAATTCAATGGGTGGACCCTCATAAGGTCCCTTGATCAGTGCCTCTCTTACAGCCGCTATCCCTTCTTCATGAGGTATCACGGTGTATAGTGATGTCACATCTAGAGTTGCTAAAAGGCAGGAGGATACATCATCAGTAATCCGAGATAACACCCCCAGGAGATCACCTGTATCGCGGATATAGCTATCCATCATCTTCACACATGGTTGTAGAAAATGATCGACAAACCGTGCCAACGGTTGCAGCAATGACCCTTGCGCAGATATTATTGGTCTCCCTGGGGGTTTTACCAGGGATTTGTGCACCTTTGGGAGGGTGTAGATAATAGGACAAATAGGATAAGTCACTGATAGATAATCGAAGGCATCATCATTAATCCATGTACATCGTAATGCCTGTGTCAACAGATTGTCAACCTCCTTTTTAAATCTAGGAATGGGATTATAGGGGACTTGCATGTAGGTGTTAACATCAGACAATTGTGTTTTAATTTCAAGATCATAATCCGCAAAGTCCTGAAGGACTACCGCTCCTCCCTTATCGGCATTCCTAATCACCAGGCTGGTGTTTAGTTTTAACTCTCTAAGTGCTTGCCATTCAACATTGGATAAATTAGAATAACCTTCATTGTCCTTATTACTTTTCTGAATCTCATTATCTATCACCTGTAAAAAGGTTTTTAAACTTGCATTATTAGATACCGGATCAAATTTGCTTGAATTCTTAAACAACCCCAATGATCGTGTATGAGTATCAAGCTGTGGCTGATTATTGACAAATTTATTGTCAAAAAACTCCCTAAGACGCAATTGGCGTCCCATCTTATATCGCTCAATTGACCACTTAAAGGGTTTAAAATGGCAAGTTGGGACAAACGAGAGGCCTTTATTCAATAATGAAGTTTCTGCCTCAGATAGCACATGAGTAGACAGATTAAATATTAGGTTCGGGAACCTCTCCCTCCTCGTCCCCGTGTTTTTGATCCTCCCCCTCCGCGGGTGGGGTCGCCTGTAGCGACTTTGGCCCTCCGAGCTCTGGTGCCTGGTCCTAAAAAAGAGGACGAAGCTCCAGCTCCAGATGGCGGTATAGTATCAGTAAACTCAGAATCAGACGAGGAATAACCTTGTGAGTAATTAAATCTTTGTTGTCTCTGATTATATCTACCTTGTCGGTTATGTCGCCATCTGGTGGTTTGATCCTCCCCAGATAGCCACTTATATACAGAATGTTGTTGGTAATCAGATTCCACAGTTTCCCATTTCTTCCTTTTGAATGCTAACAAATCAGTTCTGTATTTATCAACCTGTAATTTAATTTTCTCTAGCCAGTTTTCTGATTTGTCAGCCTTCAAACTGGAAGTATATTCACGTTCAAACGTCTCAATGTCATTTTTCACCTTTTTAAGTTCTATCCCTACTTCCTCTACCACAAGCACCAATAGGTCAGATGAGCATTTGTTTAATATTCCACACCACTTAACACAAAACGTTGGATTTTTTCTGCCAATTGTGGGAGTATTTGCAATTCTAAATCCCCTGGGGATTCTTTTTTTCCGGTAATATTCGGAAAGGAACTGCCCATGAAGGGTTAAATCAATTTCCCTCTTCTTTAATTTGTTAAGTTTGTGAAAAAGATCTAATGGTGTTCGGGCTGGCAGCTGTTCAAAATCTGTTTGATTGAATAGAACTTTTTCAATGTCATCATCAGTGAAACTAATTAATGCATTTTCTGCTTCACTTAAAGAATTCTCATCTAAAGTGCCACTATTTTGAGACATTCTATACCAGGCGAGACTATGAACAATAACTTATCCAGCGATTCAGTCAACACATAAATATAGACAATTTAAAATACCATAAATCAGGTCAAAATGGTAAGGATTCCTGACAATTTGTATTTAGTCAGATGTATTCACCATCTAAATCTCCAAAAAAGCTTATAATAGTCCATCCAACGGTGGAACTTCTTAGTCTTAGTGTTCAAATGCAGGGTGCTCACTTAGATATATATCACAATGATATCATCACATATTTTGGAACAGGTGAAGTGGCACTCACTATATATCCAAAGTCATCTGCTGGGGTGCCAAAATTCCAGGGTAAAACTTGTATCCGCAAGGTCCCGTTATACATTCAATTCAATATAAGGAAGGCACTCACCAGACTTGTAATGCAAAAAGAATTGTTTATCAAAATCTCACATCAGCAGCTTAATCGTGGTTGGTCGACGTTTCGGTCCCATACCGGACCTTTTTCCAGACCAGTGTATACAGTCGTCAGAATCACAAACCAAATGGCCTCAGTGTGGAACTACAAATACCCCCACAGAGTCCGCCCATAACTCAATCAACCAATCAAAATGTTAAATCAGTTAAATTATATAATTGGCAAACACACATAGCATACTACACCTGTCAAGCATATGGTTTAACCTATTTATGTACAGCATATTAGAATAGTGGTGGCGCTCACCTCATTCCCTGTTTGGAATCGATAGACTGGTGGAACGCACGCCGCCGGTGACACGCATGGCACTTCCGCTATCTCTTTTACCCCTTCCGGTTTCATCGTTTAACACTAGATAACTAGTGGAACGCAAGCCGCGGGTGACCCGCAAGGCACTTCCGCGTCTCATATCACCATGTAGTCATTTCCGGATAGTCATGTGAATACCGGAGCGCAGCATAAATACGCTATATAATACTTCATATGTCTTCATATTAATGTATCAACAATAAGTCAAATATGAGTAGCTGTATCTGTGTTTGCACTAGTATATCTTTAGTCAAATCTTATTAATCTTTTGAGTTAGCCGCTCATGCTGGTGTCAGTAGTTCCACACTGGTTCAAGCCAACATAGTGAAAATCCGATATCAATACATATAAACATACAAACATATAAACATACAAATAATATGGTATTAAATACCATATTATTATTAAAATCAAACAATTAGACTGAATCGCTGGATAACCATGGTGGATCACCCCTTTAAAAATTAATCGTTAAATAATCAAAGATCTCAAACTTGAACTTATTAGAGCTCAATGTCCAAAATATTTCAAGAAACATACTTAAAGAAAAATACTTAGATGGTTCTGTTCATTTAGCCCTCTTGGTGACACAGTTCCCAAATAATGGATCCAATACGCTTCCCTTTTTAGGAGCAATAGACCTCTGTCTCCCCCCCGTTGGGGTGGCGGGATCCAGTCAATGATCATATGGCGTAATGTGGCAACCTGATGTTTCATCTGCATGAAATGAAGTGCCACAGGTTTATCTGTTTTACCGCTGGTGAGTGCCAGTTGTATTGAGGACCTGTGTTGATTGATTCGTTCACGATACGTTCTGATAGTTTTTCCCACGTACATCTTCCCACACGGGCAGGTGAGATAGTAGACTACATGGTCCATTAAACATGTCAGATGGTGCCTTAACTGAACTTTTATGCCATATAGTGGGTGGTTGAAAAATTGCCCAGTTATCATAGCTCTGCAGGTCATGCAGTTCAGGCATTTAAAGCATCCTGGATTTACATTCAACCAGGTATTGACAGTCGTCGTTGTTGGTCGCATGGTTGGTCTCATCAGCATATCCTTCAAATTAGAACCTCTTTGTACACTCAATAAAGGTGGTTTGCTGCCAACCTTCTTAAATTTGGGGTCAGTGCTGATCATGGACCAATTTTTCTTTATTGTTTTCTCCACCGTATGCAAACTGGTGTTACAACTGGTCTTGAATATTATGCGGTCACGGTTCTTGTCTCTACTGCTGATGCTTCCCTTGTGTATTTTACGTGCTTTAATCAAACACTTATCCACCACTGGAGCTGTATATCCACGTTCTATGAAACGTTGTCTGCACTCAAGCAGTTGTGTGTCAGCATTGGTGTCATCAGAGTTATTTCTTAATACCCGAAGGAATTGAGAAACAGGTAAGTTAGATTTTAACTTATCCGGGTGATGGCTGGATGCCCATAAAAGGGTATTTCGGTCAGTGGGCTTACGATATAGAGTATAGTCAAGCATAGATGGTGATGATGGGTCTTTGTATATGGTAATGTCCAAAAAGTTGATAGTCAACTCACTTATTGTAGCTGTCAATCTAATTGGACTATTAAGAGCATTAAGGGTGTCCACCATGGTCTGAAAGGATTCGGCGGATCCCCGCCAGATGATAAAAAGATCATCAATGTATCTCTTGTAACATACAATGTGCTCAGCATATGTCACCAAAATGTTTTCATGTTCATATTTCGCCATGTACAGATTGGCGAACACCGGGGCCAAATTAGAACCCATAGCGGTGCCCGCCAACTGCACATAGTACTCGTCCTGGTATTGAAAATGGTTACATGTAAGTACTAACCTTATCAAACTCAAAACAAATTCAATGGGTGGACCCTCATAAGGTCCCTTGATCAGTGCCTCTCTTACAGCCGCTATCCCTTCTTCATGAGGTATCACGGTGTATAGTGATGTCACATCTAGAGTTGCTAAAAGGCAGGAGGATACATCATCAGTAATCCGAGGTAAGAGAGGCACTGATCAAGGGACCTTATGAGGGTCCACCCATTGAATTTGTTTTGAGTTTGATAAGGTTAGTACTTACATGTAACCATTTTCAATACCAGGACGAGTACTATGTGCAGTTGGCGGGCACTGCTATGGGTTCTAATTTGGCCCCGGTGTTCGCCAATCTGTACATGGCAAAATATGAACATGAAAACATTTTGGTGACATATGCTGAGCACATTGTATGTTACAAGAGATACATTGATGATCTCTTTATCATCTGGCGGGGATCCGCCGAATCCTTTCAGACCATGGTGGACACCCTTAATGCTCTTAATAGTCCAATTAGATTGACAGCTACAATAAGTGAGTTGACTATCAACTTTTTGGACATTACCATATACAAAGACCCATCATCACCATCTATGCTTGACTATACTCTATATCGTAAGCCCACTGACCGAAATAACCTTTTATGGGCATCCAGCCATCACCCGGATAAGTTAAAATCTAACTTACCTGTTTCTCAATTCCTTCGGGTATTAAGAAATAACTCTGATGACACCAATGCTGACACACAACTGCTTGAGTGCAGACAACGTTTCATAGAACATGGATATACAGCTCCAGTGGTGGATAAGTGTTTGATTAAAGCACGTAAAATACACAAGGGAAGCATCAGCAGTAGAGACAAGAACCGTGACCGCATAATATTCAAGACCAGTTGTAACACCAGTTTGCATACGGTGGAGAAAACAATAAAGAAAAATTGGTCCATGATCAGCACTGACCCCAAATTTAAGAAGGTTGGCAGCAAACCACCTTTATTGAGTGTACAAAGAGGTTCTAATTTGAAGGATATGCTGATGAGACCAACCATGCGACCAACAACGACGACTGTCAATACCTGGTTGAATGTAAATCCAGGATGCTTTAAATGCCTGAAATGCATGACCTGCAGAGCTATGATAACTGGGCGATTTTTCAACCACCCACTATATGGCATAAAAGTTCAGTTAAGGCACCATCTGACATGTTTAATGGACCATGTAGTCTACTATCTCACCTGCCCGTGTGGGAAGATGTACGTGGGAAAAACTATCAGAACGTATCGTGAACGAATCAATCAACACAGGTCCTCAATACAACTGGCACTCACCAGCGGTAAAACAGATAAACCTGTGGCACTTCATTTCATGCAGATGAAACATCAGGTTGCCACATTACGCCATATGATCATTGACTGGATCCCGCCACCCCAACGGGGGGGAGACAGAGGTCTATTGCTCCTAAAAAGGGAAGCGTATTGGATCCATTATTTGGGAACTGTGTCACCAAGAGGGCTAAATGAACAGAACCATCTAAGTATTTTTCTTTAAGTATGTTTCTTGAAATATTTTGGACATTAAGCTCTAATAAGTTCAAGTTTGAGATCTTTGATTATTTAACGATTAATTTTTAAAGGGGTGATCCACCATGGTTATCCAGCGATTCAGTCTAATTGTTTGATTTTAATAATAATATGGTATTTAATACCATATTATTTGTATGTTTATATGTTTGTATGTTTATATGTATTGATATCGGATTTTCACTATGTTGGCTTGAACCAGTGTGGAACTACTGACACCAGCATGAGCGGCTAACTCAAAAGAGTAATAAGATTTGACTAAAGATATACTAGTGCAAACACAGATACAGCTACTCATATTTGACTTATTGTTGATACATTAATATGAAGACATATGAAGTATTATATAGCGTATTTATGCTGCGCTCCGGTATTCACATGACTATCCGGAAATGACTACATGGTGATATGAGACGCGGAAGTGCTTGCGGGTCACCCGCGGCTTGCGTTCCACTAGTTATCTAGTGTTAAACGATGAAACCGGAAGGGGTAAAAGAGATAGCGGAAGTGCCATGCGTGTCACCGGCGGCGTGCGTTCCACCAGTCTATCGATTCCAAACAGGGAATGAGGTGAGCGCCACCACTATTCTAATATGCTGTACATAAATAGGTTAAACCATATGCTTGACAGGTGTAGTATGCTATGTGTGTTTGCCAATTATATAATTTAACTGATTTAACATTTTGATTGGTTGATTGAGTTATGGGCGGACTCTGTGGGGGTATTTGTAGTTCCACACTGAGGCCATTTAGTTTGTGATTCTGACGACTGTATACACTGGTCTGGAAAAAGGTCCGGTATGGGACCGAAACGTCGACCAACCACGATTAAGCTGCTGATGTGAGATTTTGATAAACAATTCTTTTTGCATTACAAGTCTGGTGAGTGCCTTCCTTATATTGAATTGAATGTATAACGGGACCTTGCGGATACAAGTTTTACCCTGGAATTTTGGCACCCCAGCAGATGACTTTGGATATATAGTGAGTGCCACTTCACCTGTTCCAAAATATGTGATGATATCATTGTGATATATATCTAAGTGAGCACCCTGCATTTGAACACTAAGACTAAGAAGTTCCACCGTTGGATGGACTATTATAAGCTTTTTTGGAGATTTAGATGGTGAATACATCTGACTAAATACAAATTGTCAGGAATCCTTACCATTTTGACCTGATTTATGGTATTTTAAATTGTCTATATTTATGTGTTGACTGAATCGCTGGATAAGTTATTGTTCATAGTCTCGCCTGGTATAGAATGTCTCAAAATAGTGGCACTTTAGATGAGAATTCTTTAAGTGAAGCAGAAAATGCATTAATTAGTTTCACTGATGATGACATTGAAAAAGTTCTATTCAATCAAACAGATTTTGAACAGCTGCCAGCCCGAACACCATTAGATCTTTTTCACAAACTTAACAAATTAAAGAAGAGGGAAATTGATTTAACCCTTCATGGGCAGTTCCTTTCCGAATATTACCGGAAAAAAAGAATCCCCAGGGGATTTAGAATTGCAAATACTCCCACAATTGGCAGAAAAAATCCAACGTTTTGTGTTAAGTGGTGTGGAATATTAAACAAATGCTCATCTGACCTATTGGTGCTTGTAGTAGAGGAAGTAGGGATAGAACTTAAAAAGGTGAAAAATGACATTGAGACGTTTGAACGTGAATATACTTCCAGTTTGAAGGCTGACAAATCAGAAAACTGGCTAGAGAAAATTAAATTACAGGTTGATAAATACAGAACTGATTTGTTAGCATTCAAAAGGAAGAAATGGGAAACTGTGGAATCTGATTACCAACAACATTCTGTATGTAAGTGGCTATCTGGGGAGGATCAAACCACCAGATGGCGACATAACCGACAAGGTAGATATAATCAGAGACAACAAAGATTTAATTACTCACAAGGTTATTCCTCGTCTGATTCTGAGTTTACTGATACTATACCGCCATCTGGAGCTGGAGCTTCGTCCTCTTTTTTAGGACCAGGCACCAGAGCTCGGAGGGCCAAAGTCGCTAGAGGCGACCACACCCGCGGAGGGGGAGGATCAAAAACACGGGGACGAGGAGGGAGAGGTTCCCGAACCTAATATTTAATCTGTCTACTCATGTGCTATCTGAGGCAGAAACTTCATTATTGAATAAAGGCCTCTCGTTTGTCCCAACTTGCCATTTTAAACCCTTTAAGTGGTCAATTGAGCGATATAAGATGGGACGCCAATTGCGTCTTAGGGAGTTTTTTGACAATAAATTTGTCAATAATCAGCCACAGCTTGATACTCATACACGATCATTGGGGTTGTTTAAGAATTCAAGCAAATTTGATCCGGTATCTAATAATGCAAGTTTAAAAACCTTTTTACAGGTGATAGATAATGAGATTCAGAAAAGTAATAAGGACAATGAAGGTTATTCTAATTTATCCAATGTTGAATGGCAAGCACTTAGAGAGTTAAAACTAAACACCAGCCTGGTGATTAGGAATGCCGATAAGGGAGGAGCGGTAGTCCTTCAGGACTTTGCGGATTATGATCTTGAAATTAAAACACAATTGTCTGATGTTAACACCTACATGCAAGTCCCCTATAATCCCATTCCTAGATTTAAAAAGGAGGTTGACAATCTGTTGACACAGGCATTACGATGTACATGGATTAATGATGATGCCTTCGATTATCTATCAGTGACTTATCCTATTTGTCCTATTATCTACACCCTCCCAAAGGTGCACAAATCCCTGGTAAAACCCCCAGGGAGACCAATAATATCTGCGCAAGGGTCATTGCTGCAACCGTTGGCACGGTTTGTCGATCATTTTCTACAACCATGTGTGAAGATGATGGATAGCTATATCCGCGATACAGGTGATCTCCTGGGGGTGTTATCTCGGATTACTGATGATGTATCCTCCTGCCTTTTAGCAACTCTAGATGTGACATCACTATACACCGTGATACCTCTTGAAGAAGGGATAGCGGCTGTAAGAGAGGCACTGATCAAGGGACCTTATGAGGGTCCACCCATTGAATTTGTTTTGAGTTTGATAAGGTTAGTACTTACATGTAACCATTTTCAATACCAGGACGAGTACTATGTGCAGTTGGCGGGCACCGCTATGGGTTCTAATTTGGCCCCGGTGTTCGCCAATCTGTACATGGCGAAATATGAACATGAAAACATTTTGGTGACATATGCTGAGCACATTGTATGTTACAAGAGATACATTGATGATCTCTTTATCATCTGGCGGGGATCCGCCGAATCCTTTCAGACCATGGTGGACACCCTTAATGCTCTTAATAGTCCAATTAGATTGACAGCTACAATAAGGGAGTTGACTATCAACTTTTTGGACATTACCATATACAAAGACCCATCATCACCATCTATGCTTGACTATACTCTATATCGTAAGCCCACTGACCGAAATACCCTTTTATGGGCATCCAGCCATCACCCGGATAAGATAAAATCTAACTTACCTGTTTCTCAATTCCTTCGGGTATTAAGAAATAACTCTGATGACACCAATGCTGACACACAACTACTTGAGTGCAGACAACGTTTCATAGAACGTGGATATACAGCTCCAGTGGTGGATAAGTGTTTGATTAAAGCACGTAAAAAACTCAAGGGAAGCATCAGCAGTAGAGACAAGAACCGTGACCGCATAATATTCAAGACCAGTTGTAACACCAGTTTGCATACGGTGGAGAAAACAATAAAGAAAAATTGGTCCATGATCAGCACTGACCCCAAATTTAAGAAGGTTGGCAGCAAACCACCTTTATTGAGTGTACAAAGAGGTTCTAATTTGAAGGATATGCTGATGAGACCAACCATGCGACCAACAACGACGACTGTCAATACCTGGTTGAATGTAAATCCAGGATGCTTTAAATGCCTGAAATGCATGACCTGCAGAGCTATGATAACTGGGCGATTTTTCAACCACCCACTATATGGCATAAAAGTTCAGTTAAGGCACCATCTGACATGTTTAATGGACCATGTAGTCTACTATCTCACCTGCCCGTGTGGGAAGATGTACGTGGGAAAAACTATCAGAACGTATCGTGAACGAATCAATCAACACAGGTCCTCAATACAACTGGCACTCACCAGCGGTAAAACAGATAAACCTGTGGCACTTCATTTCATGCAGATGAAACATCAGGTTGCCACATTACGCCATATGATCATTGACTGGATCCCGCCACCCCAACGGGGGGGAGACAGAGGTCTATTGCTCCTAAAAAGGGAAGCGTATTGGATCCATTATTTGGGAACTGTGTCACCAAGAGGGCTAAATGAACAGAACCATCTAAGTATTTTTCTTTAAGTATGTTTCTTGAAATATTTTGGACATTGAGCTCTAATAAGTTCAAGTTTGAGATCTTTGATTATTTAACGATTAATTTTTAAAGGGTGATCCACCATGGTTATCCAGCGATTCAATCTAATTGTTTGATTTTAATAATAATATGGTATTTAATACCATATTATTTGTATGTTTATATGTTTGTATGTTTATATGTATTGATATCGGATTTTCACTATGTTGGCTTGAACCAGTGTGGAACTACTGACACCAGCATGAGCGGCTAACTCAAAAGATTAATAAGATTTGACTAAAGATATACTAGTGCAAACACAGATACAGCTACTCATATTTGACTTATTGTTGATACATTAATATGAAGACATATGAAGTATTATATAGCATATTTATGCTGCGCTCCGGTATTCACATGACTATCCGGAAATGACTACATGGTGATATGAGACGCGGAAGTGCCTTGCGGGTCACCCGCGGCTTGCGTTCCACTAGTTATCTAGTGTTAAACGATGAAACCGAAAGGGGTAAAAGAGATAGCGGAAGTGCCATGCGTGTCACCGGCGGCGTGCGTTCCACCAGTCTATCGATTCCAAACAGGGAATGAGGTGAGCGCCACCACTATTCTAATATGCTGTACATAAATAGGTTAAACCATATGCTTGACAGGTGTAGTATGCTATGTGTGTTTGCCAATTATATAATTTAACTGATTTAACATTTTGATTGGTTGATTGAGTTATGGGCGGACTCTGTGGGGGTATTTGTAGTTCCACACTGAGGCCATTTGGTTTGTGATTCTGACGACTGTATACACTGGTCTGGAAAAAGGTCCGGTATGGGACCGAAACGTCGACCAACCACGATTAAGCTGCTGATGTGAGATTTTGATAAACAATTCTTTTTGCATTACAAGTCTGGTGAGTGCCTTCCTTATATTGAATTGAATGTATAACGGGACCTTGCGGATACAAGTTTTACCCTGGAATTTTGGCACCCCAGCAGATGACTTTGGATATATAGTGAGTGCCACTTCACCTGTTCCAATATATATATATATATATATATCCCGGCCAGTGACCTCACCGCACGCCACTGCTGTACTGGGCCGTGTCACCGAAAGCCTTTCTGCCATTTCATCCTGGATGATATCTCGCCACCTCAAACTTCATATTTCTAAGACAGAGTTAATTATATTTCCACTGGCCAATAGTAGGTACCAACCTGATATCTCTATCACTGTTGAAAACTCGACTATCTACCCTACCCTACAAGCTCGCTGCCTAGGTGTCATCCTTGACTCTGATCTGTCCTATGTTCCCCACATTCAGTCTGTCTCAACATCATGTTACATGCATCTAAAAAACATATCCAAAATACGACCATACCTTACACAAGACACTGCTAAAACTCTAATCCACGCTCTCATTATATCCCGCATTGATTATTGCAATAGTCTCCTAACTGGTTTTCCCAAAATGAGACTCTCACCACTACAATTCATTCTGAATGCAGCGGCAAGGCTAATCTTCCTTGCTAGATGTTCATCGTCTGCAGATCCACTCTGTCAGTCCCTCCATTGGTTGCTTGTATTCTACCGTATTCAATATAAAATACTTTTACTCACACACAAGGCCATTAACCAAACTACACCAATGTACATCACTTCGCTTATCTCTAAATATCTCCCAACCCGACCTCTTCGCTCTTCACAAGACCTGCGTCTCTCATCCACATTAATTACTCGCTCCTACTCACAATTGCAGGGCTTTCATTGGGCTGCACCCACTCTGTGGAATGCCCTACCACACACAATAAGACTCTCCTCTAGTCTCCAAACCTTCAAGCGTTCCCTGAAAACTCACCTCTTTAGGCAAGCACATCAAATTCCAGAACCGCCCACATAACTTTCATAAACCTTCCTATCAAATTGCATCCACTTTGCACAGTCCACACATATCTTCACATGGCTCCTCATTTTTCACTTTCCCTTCCTCTTGACCCTGGTTCATCATTGCTGTGTGACCATATCTTACAGCCCACCAAGAACCTTTGCAATCTGGTGGACAACTATGCAATAGATAGCACCTTTCCTTGTGTATACATGCCTATTTCCCTATAGATAGTACGCTTGCGAGCAGGGCCTTCCTACCTCTATGACTGTTTGTTATTATCCAGTTTTGTTATATCATTGTTATTTCCAATTGTAAAGCGCAACGGAATTTGCTGCACTATATAAGAAACTGTTAATAAATAAATAAATGATTATGTAGGGATAATTCCTTTAATGGATAATGTACCCTTTTTACAAATGGTCATTTCAGATTTTTTTAAATAAGATGATATCATCCACTTAGATACCTGAATATTTATTCTTGGTATAAAAACAGAAGTACTAAAACATATTTTCGTAAAATACAATACAGATGATTTTCATTGATTCACATAAATGATAACATATAAACATGCCGAAAAGTAAGGGATGTAATGTTTGGCTGTCACCTCACCCTTACAGGTGAAGATTCCCTATGTATTGGATGCAGGCTTTTATAAGAACAACCCTACGAGTTTTGTCTACATGCGGGATTTCATCATGGGTATAATTCAAATTAATCAATTAAATGCACAATCAGCGAAGGTGATTTATTTTCTTTAAATGACCAAATGGAATCCACAAGTGAGCATTAATGTGCCAAATGAATCTTCATGGAATTGTAACTATGGCTATGTATCATGTAATTCCAAATGGTGAAAAACAATCAGACTTAAACCCAGAATTGTGTGTCTCTTCCTCTGTTCTGCAGCAAAAATAATAATTACATGTAGCCCCCTATGGCTATAGCTCAGAGGTTCCCCCTCTTAGCAAAAATTTCCAACCACTTCTCATCAAAACATTGATTGACATTTAAAGGGGTCAGAGAGGCTGTTGGTTTGAATTGAAAGTAAAGCTATACAGACATCTTAATGATGATACCAAACATTAAATATAACGATTTATTTCTAAATAATAGAATTTTTCATTATTTCACAAAGATAACTTTATATTTATTTTCAAACCTTTAATTTTGATTTTGTATCCCACAACTGCATTACTGTTAATGAGGATTTGTTCTCTTATAATAATGTGTTCTGCTATTATCATCAGCACAGTTACAGTCAATGCATAACGGTAAGTATTTTTAGAGCTATTCTTAATATTACTGCTTTGAAATTAGACAATTGTAATGACACATAATGTGTTGGAAGCTATGGTATGTGTAACCTGGGAGTTATGAATTGTGTTAATCAAATACTCTTGTCTATGGGTGGCCCAATAGCTGAGTGATTGATTCCTTTCAGCTCCCAGGTGCTGCACAGCATAGATCATTTGTAAATAGCTTATTTCTTCTGCAATTTTGATTCTCATGAAGGTTTTGTTTTAATGGAATCATTTTTCAGTGATGCAAATCCAGTCTTACTTATTGCAAAAACAATCTAGGACAGTTCTCTAAGGAGCTCATCTGTGAAGCAAAACGTACTTGGCATACTTTGGTACCAAACACAGTGTGTGTTTGCCACAGCACTGAATGATGATGAAGACAGAAATGTTCACTTGCCATGAAAAAATAAAAAAATATTCTTATATCTGGGTCAACATGTAAAAATTTTGGCAGAGCAGCATGAAAATGTATATGACATAAGAATGCACAAATCCCCAGCAACCATTCACACTAACTGTAAAATATAAACAGATTGTGGTTTAAGCATTGTAACATTTTATAACTCGGAATAATTGACATACTTTATGTAACATGACACACTGCTGAAACCTTTTTTATGTGGGCTATTGCTACATCCACAGGGATAAAATAGGGATCACAAAGGCAGATAAATAAAGTTCTTACAGATATAATTGAGGTGAGCTTATTGGGAGCAAAGGAGAAAAGCTATTTTCACAATCCTTGTATGTTATGGCAACAAAGATTATTGCTAAGGTGGATGAATAGGATCCTTAGCACATACAGTTTCATTCAGTGTTCTAAGTTTGCTTCTTTATGTGTGTCTCTAACTATGAAACCAGGCCTAGAAATGCTGCTTCGCCTCAGGCTTAATGTGGGAGAGATGCAGGAGCACTATTCTATCCACTTTACATATCATAGCCTTGTTTTTTTAAACTTTATTTGGATCAAAAATGTTCATATACAAGCATTCTTATACAACGCACACAGCCATAGCCAAATGTTGTTTTCACAAAGTTTGCTGCTTCAATGGTTTTAGACCTTTTTGTCAGATGTTACTATGGTATACTAAAGTAAAATTACAAGCATTTCATAAGTGTCAAAGGCTTTTATTGACAATTACATTAAGTTTATGCAAAGAGACAATATTTGCAGTATTGACCCTTCTTTTTCAAGACCTCTGCAATTCGCCCTGGCATGCTGTCAATCAACTTCTGGGCCACATACTGACTGATGGCCACCCATTCTTGCCTAATCAATGCTTACAGTTTGTCAGAATTTGTGGGTTTTTGTTTGTCCAACCACCTCTTAAGGATTGACCACAAATTTTCAATGGGATTAAGGTCTGGGGAGTTTCCTGGCCCAAAATATTGATGTCTTGCTCCCTGAGCCACTTACTAGTTATCACTTTTGCCTTATTGCAAGGTGCTCCATCATACTGGAAAAGGCATTGTTCATCACCAAATTGTTCTTGGATTTTTGGGAGAAGTTGCTCTTGGAGGATGTTTTATTACCATTCTTTATTCATGGCTGTGATCTTATGCAAAATTGTGAGTGAGTCCACTCTCTTGGCTGAGAATCAACCCCACACATGAATGGTCTCAGGATGCTTTACTGTTGACATGACACAGGACTGATGGTAGCTGAAGGTGATGAGTAGAAGTTATAAAACTAAAACCTTCCAAATGGCCATGGTCCATATTAGCTCCAAGAACTGTTACCTGCCTTGATTAACCCATTAGTCACACACATTCCCATTATTCTATTCTTTTCTCCATGTTAGTCTCACCCAATTTCTGTGTCTGCAGCTCACTGCCCTCCTGTATATCCGCGTCCCCATTTTTTCCCCATCTACCTCCACCATCAGCTAATCTTTTGCCAATCATCACCTCATCTTTTCCTCTCTTAAATGATGTTTATGGTGTGTTGGGCAGAATTGCTGCTGGTGCTGCAGAATGGAGGATCTTAGGCAAAACCATATCCAGTGCTGCATAATAGAAGTTAAGAATAGCAGAAACATTTTTATTTTATAAAACAATTGTGCCTTTTCACTCTTTACAGGGTTAGCACTGCTATTGCTAGTGATATCCCTCTTTAGTATTAAAATTGCTTGTTGTAGCAGCAGACTACATTACCTGCTATATTCAGGGCTTAGTATGCCACCCATATATTCCTATGAGTATGTGGACTAAGACGCACGTGCGCATCCTTGATGAAGGGACACTTGCTGTACCTGGATTGCTGCAAATACACCAAGCTGCAGGATAGATGACCGTGGCTGCATCTGTAACTATATACTGCAGTAATTACCATCATCATAAATCGAAATATAGGCAGTTATTATCGGCTGAAAATAGATTGTATGCAATTGGATACTCCCCTTAATCCATTAAAAACTCTTATTCTTTGAATAAATATTTTTTTTTTTTCATGAAGACTCAGAATTTGTAAATAATGACATTACAAAATACAGTATGTCAGTAGTTTGAGATCATACACTAAATACAGTAGACTCAATTGAAATTTTACAGTTTCTAGATACTTTTGTGTGGGAAGAAAATTATTATTGATGCTCAGTTAAAGCTGAAACTTTCTACACTTCCACATGGATAGGGAATGTTAGCTGTAGAAATAGAGGGAGATCCTATTGTAAATAGTAGTCAAAAATAGTAATTTTAGTCTGTATGAGATTTGTTCTCAATAATTTTGAGTTCCAAGGGGTATATTATAATCAGAGGTGTGGTACAGCAATGCAATTTTATATATAGGAGTCTGGCAAATTTATATATACTGTAGCAGACTGAAAATAAACATGTTTTCAATAAGAATCCCTATAGAGAAAATATACAAATATATTAGAGTATGGTTGATGATGTAATCATTATAGGGGATGAGGAAAAGGAGGTATTTGTGAAAATCCTGAAATATCCTAACAATAATGAACTTAATTTAAAATTAATTTCACTTTTTCAAAAAGAAAAAAAATTGAGTTCCTAGACCTTGTTTTGGATACATCCAAGTGGATTTCAGGGAATAAAACTGAAACATATACAATACTTGTAAAAAAAAACATTGACAGTTAACTGGGATCAAAAGGAACTATGAAATTTGACACACAAATATGCATAGGCATATAGGGCCTAATTCAGAGTGGATCGCAGCATCAAATTTATTAGCAGTTGGGCAAAACCATGGGGGTCATTCTGAGTTGATCGCTAGCTGCGTTATTCGCTGTGTAGCGATCAGTGAAAAAAATGGCTAATCTACGCATGCGGGTACGATTCCTTTGTGGTTTTGCACTGGATCTAGCGATGATTCCAATCGCACAGCCGAACGCAAGGAGCTTGACAGGAAGTGGGAGTTTCTGGGTGGCAACTGATCGTTTTCAGGGAGTGTTTGGAAAAACGCAAGCTTGGCTGGGCGTTTGCTGGGCGGGTATCTGACGTCATTACCGTGTCACTCGTCGCAGCAATCATCGCACAGGATAAGTAACTACAGGGCTGGTCTTGTTTTGCACAAAGTGTGTTCGCAAGCGCTCGGCTGCACAGGTGTTCACACGCCTGCAAAGCAAAAATACGCTCCCCCGTGGGCGGCGACTATGCCTTTGCATGGCTGCTAAAGACTGCTAGCGAGCTATCAACTCGGAATGACTCCCATGTGCACTGCAGGAGGGGGGGGGGGGCAGATATAACATGCAGAGAGAGTTAGATTTGTGTGGGGTGTGTTCAAACTGAAATCTAAATTGCAGTGTAAAAATAAAGCAGCCAGTATTTACCCTGCACAGAAACAAAATAATCCACCCAAATCTAACACTCTCTGCAAATGTTATATCTGCCACACCTGCAGTGCACATGAGGGGTCATTCCGACCCGTTTGCACGCAGCGGTTTGTCACTGGAGTGTGAACAGGTCTGGAATGCGCATGCGTGGTGGCCACAATGCGCAAGTGCATCGTTACCCCGGCGACAGGGGTCGCCAGGTTACGTCACGCTATACGAAAAAAAGCGGTCGCAGAGCCGACCGCAAGAAGATTGACAGAAAGAAGGCGTTCCTGGGCGGATCTGGATCGTTGGTGGACGTTTTCAGGGAGTGGACAAGAAAACGCAGGCGTGTCCAGGAGAACGGAGGGCAGATGTCTGACGTCAAAGCCGGTGCAGCATCGCAGAGATCGTCGCACAGGGTAAGTCAACTTCTGCTTGAGAATTTTTTTAGCTTAGCAGGGCTGCACAAGCAATCGTAGCCCTGCTAAGCTAAAATACACTCCCCCATAGACTAGTTAATCGCAGCAGCAGCAGCAAAAGGTTGCTGGCTGCGATCAACTCAGAAAGACCACCATGGTTTAGCCCAACTGCTAACAAATTTGCTGCTGCGATCAACTCTGAATTACCCCCATTGTGCAAGATTTAAAGAGCAAAAATACCCAATACTGGAGGTCTAAAGGGGGGTACACACGGAGAGATCCATTCTTAAAATCTAAGCAATCTGACTCGAATGCTTAGATTTTAAGCATATATCTCTCATGTGTATGCCCCCCCAGCGATAGCGATGCGTGGCCCCACGTGTCGCTATCGACGGTGCTATATTAGACCTGCAGGCTCAATCTAGCACATCGCTCATTTCACCGGCTTGGTGAAATAAGCACCCCCCCGCAGCACCCCCTTGCTTAGCACACATCGCACTGTGCTGAGCGGGGGGAGATATGAATGCTGAGCAGTCTGTGACAGATCACTCAGCACACATCTGTACACACATAGTGTGTACTGCCCTTAACAAAAAAAAGTAAGGACAAAGGGCCCGATTCAGACCTGATCATTGTGCTGATAATTGTGTTGTCTTGCGACCAGATAGTCACCCCCCAAGGGGAGTGTACATTTGCCCTATGCAAATGTGCGATCGCATGTGTATGCTGTGTGAAAAATGTCCTTCCATACATTTGCAACTCACTCACCATCGAATGGTTTTTCCAGTGTGTGCAGTCTGTGCGCAGCCCAGGACTTACTCCTACAGTATGAAAAAGAACAGGCTGATCAGGTCCAGAGCTGACGTCACACGCCCTCCCAGAAAATGCTTGGGAACGCCTGCCTTTTTCCTGACACTGCCAGAAAACGGCCAGTTACCACCCACAAACGGATTCTTCCTGTCTATCAGCTTGTGAATGGCTGTGCGATCAAAATTTTTGCACCAGCTTGTCGCTGTTAGGCAATGCGTTTTCGCACATTGCGGTGCATACTGTTGGCAGTTAATCTATAATTGCCCGCTATGCGAAAATGCACAGCAGCGATCGGGTCTGAATTGGGCCCTTAGCTAGGAAGTTAGATACTGTAGATGAAGTTTGTTAACCTATAAAGAAAAAAATAATTATGAGAATAGTTTTATACCTTTTCTAACAACTTAAAAAAGATAAACAATATTGTTCCATTCTTAAGAAATATTGGAGTATCCAGCTTGATCCAGTTTTAAAAGGCAAAGGTGAAGATTTATCAAAGCACAGAGAGAGAAAAAGTGGAGAGATAAAAGGCAATATGGATGGTGTTAGGGCAGTATGGATAGTGTAGTGGTTAAGTGGTTAGCATTAGTGCCTCACAGCACTGAGCTCATGGGGTCATGGCCCTAACTGTGTGGAGTTTGTATATTTTCCCCATGCTTGCGTGGGCTTCCTCCAGACACTCCAATTTCCCCCCACAATCAAAAAATATGCTGCTATGTTAATTGGCTCCTGACAAAATGTAACCCTACTGTGTAAGTATTTGTTCATAATGTACATGTGTTTAGAGCAGACTAGATGTGCCAAGTGTGTTTGAAAAATTATAATTAGGAGCTGAGATATGTGCCGATAGCGTATATGATCATATGGCCATTTCCACCTGTGTTTTGTACTTATCTTTGAACAAACGCTCCCGTGTTTGTTCTTTAGTTAATTTCCGTGTTTTAAAAAATGTTCTAACACTCCCATATTTGTCAAATCAGGAAAACATGGAGCTTAGTAAATTTACCCCTTATTGTGCGTGTGAGAGCATTCCACAGAGTGGGTGCAGTCCAAAGACAGTTATGCAGTTGTGAATGGGAGTGATTAATGAGTATGTATGACAGATGTAGATCTTGTGAAGAGAAAATAGGTTGGGTTGGGAGATATTTTGAGATAAGCGAAGAGATGTACATTGTTGTAGTTTGGGTAATGGCCTTACTGTATGTGTGATTAAAAGTATTTTACATTGAATACAGTAGAATACAGGTCACCAATGGAGGGACTGACAGAGTGGATCCGCAGATTATGAACATCTAGTGAGGAGAATTAGCCTCACAGCTGCATTCAGAATGGATTGTTGTCTTTTTGGTAACACCAGTAAGAAGACTATTGAAATAATCAATGAAGGAGAAAATGAGAGCATGTATTGGAGTTTTTGCAGTGTCTTGTGTAAGGTAGAGATGTGCGGTGGGCACTTTTCATGTTTTACAAAGAAAAAATGAAGACGTACTGTATAGTGCGCTGAATAGCTGCCTAATAACTGTTTAGTGATAAAAAGGTGTCACCACACACCCAGAAACAATATCCAAAGAAAAAATATATCATCAAGCTGTCTTCAGGCGCTGACAGAATTTACATATGAATACTTCTGGAGGACAAATTTGTCATCAACTTTTTAACCCTCAAACATAAAAACATAAAAACATAATAGTGTGATACTGTTTACATTCAACCAAATTCTCGTATATAATGTAGGTAGAATCCGTACCATCTGGTATTCTCTACCGTTAAGTAGACAATCTGCGCATCAAAAAGGGAGAGGTTTGAATCCTTAATGAGACTTCACCTCTTCATCCATACATTTCTCCATTGTTGGATTTCATAAAGAAGATACTTTATAAGCAAATATGGTGTAATACCGCTTTTTTAATGTAAATAATAAAAACCAGAGTGCATGACTGGACTCTCACCATATAGAAGAAAAACAAGACAGAATGAAAATATAACCAGGAGTCCTCAGCACCCGCGATTCCTCCTATGGATCCATTCCAGACACCTCTGTCCCCACACAGCCTGACCAACGCGTTTCAATACTTTCAATTATCTTTTTTAAGGCATAAACTTTCACCTCCCAAGGATATCCCTTTATACCCCCCTTGGTGATGACATCACTTCCAATACACAAAACCTATTACCAGACATGGATTTACTATCCTCTAAAAAATCTATGTGTTCTATTGACATAAGTCCGTTCCAAATGTCCTCTCCGGATGTTTGTTGATCCCCTCTCTGGCGCCAAATCATTCCCCCGTCTGAGATCACCGAAGGTGACCCCACATCCGTGTTTGCGTTCCATTGGCTGACGTCACATCCGGCCGCGGTCTGCATATGCGTTCCACCGCTGCTTCCGATAACATAACTTCCGGTGACGGGCCGTATGCGCATTCCCCCATCGTTATCAGTACGTCGCAATTCAACCAGTTTGTACAAGAGAGAGTGCCTCACACCGGAGCAGATAGTCCTCATATATTTGGCGCCGCCATCTTTGGAGGGATAATTCCGGACTTAGTGCAATTTTGGAATGTATGAACAAAAATAAAAAATACATATAGTTAACACACAAACATAATCAATATAAAATACCTAATAATATATGTATATATATATATATATATATATATATATATGCATAAAAAATTACATGATTTTTATGAGATAAAATAATCTTTAAAAACCCTTTACTTATAAAAAACCATTTCAATTCGAAGTCTTTATTGATGCCGATTGGTGCTAATGTGCTGTAATTATATATCATACTCATTTCGCACTTAGCTAGTTTAGACGCAATGTCACCACCTCTAACATCAGAAGAGACTTTTTTCAGAGCAAGGACATTTTTTATATGTTTTAAATCACAGTTATGAATTTATTTAAAATGCTTTGAAAGTGCATGAGTATCTATACCTTACCGGATGTTTCTTATATGCTCCCCCAATCTAACCTTTAATGCTCTACTAGTCCTACCTATTTAAAAAGTCACTAATTTTATGTTTCTTCTTATTTATCTCTACCTAAGTAAATTTTTTACCAAAAGAATTGGGTACATTCTTACATCCAGTGCAACTTCCACATCGAAAAAATCCCTTAGACAACACATTCATTTTATTAGGAGACGATGGACAAAGACTCGTCACTAATTTAGTTTTCAAATTGGGGGCTCTTCTAAAAATACAATTTGGATTATCCGGTAACTCTTTTCCTATCACTGGGTCTTTTTTAAGTATCTTCCAGTGCTTTTTCAAAACTCTTTTCACTTGATGGTGTTGAGAGGTATAGTTAGTGATAAAAGACCATTTAAAAGCACCCTTCTCTGTATTATTTTCCCTTCTTTCTATTTTTCTTAACAATTCTTCCCTATTTATAGAATTATAGTGTAAAGCGAACTTACGTCCGCTGTAACAATATAATAACCCTCCTTCCACTCAATGGTTTCCAGAAATTGGAGGGCTTCTAAAGTGTCACTTAAATGAGATTTATTTTTTGTTCGCTTTACACTATAATCGATCATAGTCAAGGCACAGAGGCAGTAAAAAAAGCACTAGCACTTTAAACTCTTGATCCAAGTTTACAAGATTTTTTAGTTGAAGGTATCAAATTTATTTTATTCAATAATTATTTCACTTTTAAAGGGGAGTTCTATATCCAAAAACGAGGGACCGCCATGGGCACCAGGTTCGCCCCGAGTTACGCGAATATTTTTATGGGTTCATGGGAAGACAGTAAAGTCTGGAATAATAATCCATTCGGGGCGAGCCTGGTGTCCTGGCGAAGATATATAGACAACATCATTTTTGTTTGGGGAGGGAGCCTGGAAGATTTGGAAGATTTTTATAAATATTTGAATGACAATGATTCCAATATTTTATTGACCTTTGAAAAGAGTCAACTTTCAGTGAATTTTTTAGACCTGACTATTTACATTGAACAAGGGATAGTAAAGACTAAAAACTTTATTAAACCTACAGATTCCAGCACCTATATAGACGTAGAGAGTTGTCATCATAGAAGGTGGCTGGACACCATACCTATAAGTCAATTCAAGAGATTAAAAAGAAATTGTACAGATGGGGATGTGTTTTTAACTCACGCAAATGAAATGTCGTCAAGTTTTAAGAGAAGTGGATATGAAGACCAGATCATTATGGATTCCCTTGATAAGGTGAATTCTATAAATAGGGAAGAATTGTTAAGAAAAATAGAAAGAAGGGAAAATAATACAGAGAAGGATGCTTTTAAATGGTCTTTTATCACTAACTATACCTCTCAACACCATCAAGTGAAAAGAGTTTTGAAAAAGCACTGGAAGATACTTAAAAAAGACCCAGTGATAGGAAAAGAGTTACCGGATAATCCAAATTGTATTTTTAGAAGAGCCCCCAATTTGAAAACTAAATTAGTGACGAGTCTTTGTCCATCCTCTCCTAATAAAATGAATGTGTTGTCTAAGGGATTTTTTCGATGTGGAAGTTGCACTGGATGTAAGAATGTACCCAATACTTTTGGTAAAAAACTTACTGAGGTAGAGATAAATAAGAAGACACATAAAATTAGTGACTTTTTAACTTGCCATTCTTTTAATGTTATCTATGCTATTGAATGTTCATGTGGGAAATTCTATATAGGTAGGACTAGTAGAGCATTAAAGGTTAGATTGGGGGAGCATATAAGAAACATCCGGAAAGGAATAGATACTCATGCACTTTCAAAGCATTTTAAATAAATTCATAACTGTGATTTAAAACATATAAAAAATGTCCTTGCTCAGAAAAAAGTCTCTTCTGATGCTAGAGGTTGTGACATTGCGTCTAAACTAGCTAAGTGCGAAATGAGTATGATATATAATTACAGCACATTAGCACCGATCAGCATCAATAAAGACTTCAAATTGAAATGGTTTTTATAAGTAAAGGGTTTTTAAAGATTATTTTATCTCATAAAAATCATGTAATTTTTTATGCATATATATATACATATATTATTAGGTATTTTATATTGATTATGTTTGTATGTTAACTATATGTATTTTTATTTTTGTTCATACATTCCAAAATTGCACTAAGTCCGGAATTATCCCTCCAAAGATGGCGGCGCCAAATATATGAGGACTATCTGCTCCGGTGTGAGGCACTCTCTCTTGTACAAACTGGTTGAATTGCGATGTACTGATAACGATGGGGGAATGCGCATACGGCCCGTCACCAGAAGTTACGTTATCGGAAGCAGCGGTGGAACGCATATGCAGACCGCGGCCGGATGTGACGTCAGCCAATGGAACGCAAACACGGATGTGGTGTCACCTTCGGTGATCTCAGACGGGGGAATGATTTGGCGCCAGAGAGGGGATCAACAAACATCCGGAGAGGACATTTGGAACGGACTTATGTCAATAGAACACATAGATTTTTTAGAGGATAGTAAATCCATGTCTGGCAATAGGTTTTGTGTATTGGAAGTGATGTCATCACCAAGGGGGGTATAAAGGGATATCCTTGGGAGGTGAAAGTTTATGCCTTGAAAAAGATACTTGAAAGTATTGAAATGCGTTGACTCAAGCTATGTGGGGACAGAGGTGTCTGGAATGGATCCATAGGAGGAATCGCGAGGTGCTGGGGACGCCTGGTTATATTTTCATTCTGCCTTGTTTTTCTTCTATATGGTGAGAGTCCAGTCATGCACTCTGGTTTTTATTATTTATATTAAAAAAGCGGTATTACACCATATTTGCTTATATCTTCTTTATGAAATCCAACAATGGAGAAATGTATGGATGAAGAGGTGAAGTCTCATTAAGGATTAAATCTACTCCCTTTTTGATGCGCAGATTGTCTACTTAACGGTAGACAATACCATTATATACGAGAATTTGATTGAATGTAAAGAGTATCACACTATTATGTTTTTATGTTTTTATGTTTGAGGGTTAAAAAGTTGATGACAAACTTGTCCTCCAGAAGTATTCATATGTGAACGTTTCATGTTTTGTGTTTTGGTTTTGGATCTGGATCCCCGCTTGTGTCTTGGATCTGGACTGGCTTTGCCAAAACCACACTTTCGGGTTTTGGTTTTGGATCTGGATTATTTTTGGAAAAAACACAAAAACAGCTAAAATCACAGAATATGGGGGTCATTTTTATCCTACGGTATTATTAACTTCAATAACATTTATTTCCACTCATTTTCAGTCATTTCTGAACAATTCACACCTCACAATATTGTTTTTATGCCAAAAGGTTGCACAGAGGTAGCTGTATGACTAAGCTATGCAACACAAGTGGGCGTCACAAATACCTGGCCCATCTAGGAGTGGCACTGCAGTGTCAGACAGGATGACACTTTTAAAAACTAGGCCCCAAACAGCACATGATGCAAAGAAGTAAAAGAGGTGCAATGAGGTAGCTGGATGACTAAGCTAAGCGACACAATGGGGGTCATTCCGAGTTGATCACTAGCTGCCATTGTTCGCAGCACAGTGATCAGGCTAAAATTCTGCATTTCTGCATATGCATATGCACCGCAATGCGCAGGCGCGTTGTACAGGTACAATGAGCATTGTGGGTTTGCACAGAGTCTAACGAACAATCCTGTTGCATGGCCGAAAGCAGGAAGATTGACATGAAGTGGGCGTTTCTGGGTGTCAATTGACCATTTTCAGGGAGTGCTTAGAAAACGCAGGCATGGCAGAAAAAACACAGGCGTGGATGGGCGTTTGCTGGGCGGGTGTGTGACGTCAAAAGCCGTCCCTCCGTCTTTAGAATCAATGCACACGAAGAGTAATTACAGGGCTGGTCTTGTTTTGCACAGAAAGATTTTGCAGGTGCTCTGCTGCACAAGCATTCGCAATTCTGCAAAGTGAAAATACACTCCCCGGTGGGCGTCGACAATGCGTTTGCACGGCTGCTAAAAACTGCTAGCGAGTGATCGACTCAGAATGACCCCAAATGTGCGGCACAAACACCTGGCCCATCTAGGAGTGGCACTGCAGTGTCAGACAGGATGGCACTTTTAAAATCTAGACCCCAATTAGCTCATCATGCAAAGAAGAAAAACAGGTGCAATGAGGTAGCTGGATGACTAAGCTAAGCGACACAAGTGTGCGACATAAACACCTGGCCCATCTAGAAATGGCATGCAGTGGCTGAATGTCGAAAGTGGACCGCAATTTTTCAGGCCACCGACAGCAGCTCCTGCATGCTCTTGTCATTTTTCAAAAAAGTCTGCACCACCAAATTAATTTATGTGCAAAACATGGGACGTGCTGGAATTTGCCCAGATGTAATGCACGCACAATATTGGTGGCGGTGTCCACTATCACAAATCCCTAGGAGAGTCTAAGTGGGGTAAACCATTGTGCGATGATGTCCCTCAGTTTCCATAAGAGGTTGTCAGAGTTGTGCCTCTTAGAGAAACAGGTGATACAAAGTGTAGCCGAGCTAGGAACGAGTTAGCATTTGTGAGATTCTGCTACTGGTGCTACTGATATTGTTGCTGTAGGAGGCAGTACATCTACCCAGTGGGCTGTCACAATCATGTAGTCCTTAGTTTGACCTGCTCCACTTGTCCACATATCCGCGGTTAAGTGGACACTGGGTACAACCGCATTTTTCAGGACGCTGAGGACACTTTTCTTAATGTCCCTGTACAGTCCGGGAATTGCTTTCCTAGTGAAGTGGAATCTAGATGGGATTTGGTACTGGGGACACATTACCTCCATCAACTGTCTTAATCCCACTGCACTAATGGCGGATACCGGATGCACATCTAACACCAACATAGCTGTCAAGGCCTCAATTATCCGCTTTGCAACAGGATGACTGCTGTCATATTTAATCTTCTTTGCAAAGGACTGTTGGACAGTCAATTGCTTAGTTGAAGTAGTACAAGTGGTCTTCCGACTTCACCTCTGGGATGACGATCGACTCCCAGCAGCAACAACAGCAGCAGCAGTTGGAGGAAGTGGTTCTTGATATTTTCCATTTTTAGCCTCCAAATTTTTGTTCTTCATTATTTTTCTGGAATTATATAACAATATGCGGCACAGGAGAGCATACCCCTACACAACTCAGGGCAAACCCTGTAAAAATTATTTGGAATAAATATTAATAACCCCTTTATTTGGAGTAAATAATATACAGCACAGGACAGCACCACTGGACTCATACGGCAGCACCACTGGACTGGACTTATACGGCAGTACCCCTGGACTTATACGGCAGTACCCCTGGACTTATACGACAGTACCCCTGGACTTATACGGCTGCACCACTGGACTGGACTTATACGGCAGTACCCCTGGAGTTATACGGTAGTACCTCTGGACTTATACGGCAGTACACCTGGACTTATATGGCTGCATCACTGGACTGGACTTATGTGGCATTTCCCCTGGACTTATACGGCAGTACCCCTGGACTTATACGGCAGTATTCCTGGACTTATATGGCAGTATCCCTGGACTGGACTTAAGTGGCAGTTCCCCTGGACTTATCCGGCAGTACCCTTGGACTTATACGGCAATCTCCCTGGACTTATATGGCAGTATCCCTGGACTTATATGGCTGCACCACTGGACTGGACTTATGTGGTAGTACCCCTGGACTTATATGGCAGTACCCCTGGACTGGACTTATACAGCAATACCCCCTGGACTTATATGGCTGCACCACTGGACTGTACTTATATGACAGTACCCCTGGACTTATACAGTTGCACCACTTGACTGGACTTATACGGCAGTAACCCTGGGCTGCACCACTGGACTGGACTTATATGGCAGTACCCCATTACTTATACAGCAGTACCCCTGGACTTCTACGGCAGTACCCCTGGACTTATATGGCTGCACCACTGGACTGGACTTATACGGCAGTACCCCTGGAATTATATAGATGCACCACTGGACTGGACTTATACGGAAATACCCCATGACTTATATTGCTGCACCACTGGACTGGACTTATACGGCAGTACCCCTGTACTTATACAGCAGTACCCGTGAACTTATACAGATGCACCATTGGACTGTACTTATATGACAGTACCTCTGGACTTATACAGCTGCACCACTGGACTGTACTTATACGACAGTACCCCTGGACTTATACAGTTGCACCACTTGACTGGACTTATACGGCAGTAACCCTGGACTTATGTGGCTGCACCACTGGACGGAACTTATATGGCAGTACCCCATGAATTATACAGCAGTACCCCTGGACTTCTACGGCAGTACCTCTGGACTTATATGGCTGCACCACTGGACTGGACTTATACGGAGTATCCCTGGACTTATACAGAAGTACCCCTGGACTTATACAGCAGTACCCCTAGACTTATATGGCTGCACCACTGGACTGGACTTATACGGCAGTACCCCTGGTCTTATACAGCTGCACCACTGGACTGAACTTATACAGCAGTACCCCTGGACTTACACAGCTGCACCACTGGACTGGACTTATACGGCAGTACCCCTGGACTTATTTGGCTGCACCACTGGACATATGGCAGCACAGGACATGACCACTGGACCTATGGTATCACAGGACACCACTACTGGACTGATGCAGCACAATATAGCACCACTGGACTGGACTTATACACAGCACCACTGGACTTATGGCAGCGCAGGACACCACAACTGGACTGATGCAGCACAAGACAGCACCACTACACTGGATTGGAC
Source organism: Pseudophryne corroboree (assembly GCF_028390025.1). Taxonomy (NCBI): domain Eukaryota; kingdom Metazoa; phylum Chordata; class Amphibia; order Anura; family Myobatrachidae; genus Pseudophryne; species Pseudophryne corroboree. Next base: position 311,949,164 of record NC_086450.1, on the reverse strand, counting down.
TTATACAGCAGAACTGGACTTATGGCAGCACAGGACACCACCACTGTGACTGGACTGATGCAGCACAAGACAGCACTGGAATGACACAAAAGAGCAGGTCACCAAACCACATGCCACACCACTTTCCCACACAGACACTGAGGAGACACGTCCTCTCACTACACTCTACAGGACTGGAGTGAAAATGGCGGCGATACATGGCTCCTTATATGGAATCCAAAACCCGTGAGAATCCAACAGCGGGATGATGATGTTTTACCTCGTTCTGGTTTCCAAGTCTGTCGGGAAGTCCCGAGCCGGACTCGGAACCGGGCTTGAGACGTGATATTCGGGGGGTTCAGTTCTCAGGGAACCGAACCCGCTCATCCCTAATGTAAGGTATGGTCATATTTTTGATATGTTTCTTAGATGTATGTTGCATGATTTTGAGACAGATTGAATGTGGGGAACAAAGAACAATTCAGAGTCAAGGATGATACCTAGGCAGCAAGCTTGTGGGCTAGGATTGATTGTCAAGTTCGCAACAGTGATAGAGATATCAAGTTGGTAACAGCTATTGGTTGGTGGAAATATAATTAATTCTGTTTTGGAAATATTAAGTTTGAGGTGGCGAGATGACATCCAAGATGAGACATCAGAAAGGCATTCAGTGACATGTACCAATACAGATGGTGACAAATCTGGGGAGTATAGATTAATTTTTGCATCATCAGTGTAGAGATGATATTGAGCTCCAAAAGAGCTAATTAGTTTGCGAAGCATTGTGATATAGATTGAGAAAAGCAGATGACCTACAATTGAGCCTTTCAGTGTTCCAATTGATTGATGTAGCCAAGAGGAGATGATTCAGAGAAGTGGATACTGAAAGAGTGATTACTGTAGATAGGTGGGATGAGACCCAATAAAGGGCTTTGTCCTGGAGGCCTAGGGATTGTAGTGTATGTATGAGAAGAGAGTAGTCAACAGTGTCAAAAACAGCAGAGAAATCAAGAAGAATAAGAAATGAGTATTGGCCTTTGGACAAGTGACCAGATGATTCACTACTCAGTTATTAAATATAGTCTTCACACTTAGAATCTCCACACTATGAACTCTTCACACATGCTATATTCTCCAAGGCTTATTCAGCCTCCTATCCCCTAATAAGAAGAGCTACAAACATATATTTGGATGTTTACTGATTGAGACCTCACCTCAATGCCCACCACCCACTGAGCAGGTGAGCAAAAAAATGTAACAAACACGGATGAGAGGGGAGATACCAATACAGATTCACAAAAAATCCGAACATAAAACATGCTTAAATCTGTTTATAAAAATACTGTAATTCCACATTAGGAGACCGGCAGCAGAAGTTGCTGGAACACAGAGTAGGAAGCAGAGCGGGTCGGGGTGTGGCTGAACAGAGCAGGCAGCCGCTCCATGTGTGTGAGGGGAACAGAGTGGGTGTGAGGGAGTAGAGCAGGCAGCCACTCCGGTGTGTGTGTGGAGTGCCGCAAAGCCACTGAACAGAGCAGGCAGCAGGTGAAAGAGCTGCCGCTCATTGGGTGAATGTGTGTATGTGTGTGTGAGTGAAGGAGCTCAACAAATATCTGTGAGGTGTAGGAGCGGGCAGCAGGAGAGACAACTGCTGCTCCGGGCATGTGTGAGGGAGAACATCTGAGCAGCAGGAGATGGGGTGAATATGAGCTGTTAAGTTGATTAACTGGGGGGGGGGGGGGTTGGCAGGAGGGGACACTGTGAGATTTTGAAGGAAGAAACGGGGTGCCATGAGAGGCTGTACGGAGCCTAAACAGGGGGGACCTGTGAGCAGGTGCTTCTACAGGAGGTGCTGCTGCAGGAGGTCCTGACTCCCCCCCAGACACGCAAGTATCCTTATTAATACTGTATTGACTGTTTTGCATTGACTCATTATCACGCATTGTATTATCAATTAGTGTTCTTTTGTTGATTTTTTTTTCTTTACACAGCTAGGCTATAGCACAGTATTGTATTGCATAGTTTGTATTGTTCTTCTGAAGGCAACAGGGAGTCAGAATTTTAAAACAAAATGGGTGGGGCCATGATTGAGAATCTCACTCTGCATGTTGTGAAAGATGTACAGTATGTGCACCTGGAGCAACCATACCAGTGTGAATACATCTGCACGAGGTGTGTGCGTATGGCTGCCCTGGAAGCCCAGGTAACTGATCTAGAGCAAAGCATTACAAGTAGTGATGTGCACCGGAAATTTTTCGGGTTTTGTGTTTTGGTTTTGGATTCGGTTCCGTGGCCGTGTTTTAGATTCGGACGCGTATTGGCAAAACCTCCCTGAAATTTTTTTGTCGGATTCGGGTGTTTTTTAAAAAACAAACAAACCTCAAAAACAGCTTAAATCATAGAATTTGGGGGTCATTTTGATCCCATAGTATTATTAACCCCAATAACCATAAGTTTAATTTAGATTTTTTGGTCATTTTACTGAACTTCTGTTTTTTGGATTTTACATGCTCTCTACTATGACATTGGGCATCCGCCTTGGCAGATGACGTTGATGGCATTTCATCGTCTCGGCCATGACTAGTGGCAGCAGCTTTAGCACGAGGTGGAAGTGGATCTTGATCTTTCCCTATTTTACCCTCCACATTTTTGTTCTCCATTTTTTAATGTGTGGAATTATATGCCAGTAATATATCAATAGCAATGGCCTACTGTACCGTACTGCTATATATATACTGGTGGTCAGCAAAATTCTGCACTGTCCTCCTACTATATACTGCGCACAACTAAAATGCAGCACAGGTATGGATGGATAGTATACTTGACGACACAGAGGTAGAGCAATGGACTACTGTACCGTACTGCTATATATATACTGGTGGTCAGCAAAATTCTGCACTGTCCTCCTACTATATACTGTGCACAACTAAAATGCAGCACAGGTATGGATGGATAGTATACTTGACGACACAGAGGTAGAGCAATGGACTACTGTACCGTACTGCTATATATATACTGGTGGTCAGCAAAATTCTGTACTGTCCTCCTACTATATACTACAATGCAGCACAGATATGGAGTGTTTTTCAGGCAGAGAACATAGATATTTGCAGCACACTGAGCACAGATATTTACAGCACACTGAGCACAGATATTTGCAGCACACTGAACACAGAAACTGAGAGAACGCAGCCACGTCCTCTCGCTATCATCTCCAATGCACGAGTGAAAATGGCAGTGACGCGCGGCTCCTTATATAGAATACAAATCTCGTGAGAATCCGACAGTGGTATGATGACGTTCGGGCGCGCTCAGGTTAACCGAGCAAGGCGGGAAGATCTGAGGCTGCCTCGGAACCGTGTAAAATAGGTGAAGTTCAGGGAGGTTCGTATCTTGATGAACCGAACCCGCTCATCTCAAGACTGAGGAATATTCACAATCTCAAGCTAAGCTTAGATCAAACAGTGTGGGAGTTGCAGGGGGTTACACTGGTAGAGGAGGACGAGGACAACCAGGTAGCCAGCTGGGTCACAGTTAGAAAGAAGAAAAAGAGGGAGAGTCAGGGTATTTCTGAACTGCCAAACTCTAATAAATTTGCCCTATTGGATGAACATTCTGCGGATAGCAGTGAAAAATGACAGAGCTGGAGGAGACTGTTTCCTCTAGAAACCAGAGGAATGGTCCCTCCGGCACAGATGAGATAAAAGAAAGTACCTAGTCAGATTGTGGTTGCAGGGGATTCTATTATCAGGAAGACAGACAGGACAATCTGCTACCGGGACTGCAATCGCTATACAGTCTGTTGTCTCCCGGGTGCTCGGGTACAACACATTGCGGACCGGGTAGAAAGATTGTGCATGTTTACACCATCGATACAGTTAGTGGTAGGTGGGATGTCCTTAAGAAAGATTATAGGGATTTAGGAAACTAAAAACTAAAGGCTGAAACTATAGGCAAGGATATCTACTGTAATATTCTCCAAAATATTACCTGTGCCATGTGCTAGCCCAGGGAGGCAGAGGGAGATTAGGGAGGTAAATGTGTGGCTTAGAGACTAATGTAAAAAAGATGATGCCATCTGCTTTGTCACGATAAATTGCACCTGAATGAGGAGGAGGGCAGCAGTGCTGGGGGAATGGATGGTATGAAGGTTGGAGGAAATTTAAACTAGGTGCCTGGGGGGAGAGTTTAGCTAAAAACTATGAGTCAAGCAGTGAGAATAGTAAGGTTGGAGGTAGTGAGCTGAATGGGATGGAGAAGGGATAGGGAAAGAGCAGCCGGAAAGGGTATTACCAAAACACAAATTAACAATGATTACGGATTACCATTAATGCATTAGGAAAATGTTCTTAGCACAAGAGGGAATACTTATCTTAATTGTATGTATTTAAATGCTAGAATCCTTACAGGGAAAGGTGAACTAAAAGTCCTTGAAGCAAACAAACAGTATGATATTATAGCTATTACTGAAACTTGGAGGGATGAACATCATGATTGGACAGTTAATCTGGAGGGTTGTACGCTGTTCAGGAGAGACAGAATAAACAAACGGGAGGAGGACTATGTCGTTATGTAAAGCCTTTTTTAAAACCTGCTATAAAGGATGACACGATGGGACTGTTAATACTGTGGAGTCTCTATGGGTAGAAATTGCATGTGGGGGTAAGAGAACTAAAAAGCTACTAATAGGGATATGCTACAAGCCACCTGATATTAATGTGTATGATGAGGAATTGTTACAGAAGCAAATCGAAAAAGCGGCAGGATTAGGAGACGTAATAGTATTGGGTGATTTAACTATCCAGAGATTAATTGGACAAATGATTCATGTGATACTTCTAGGGGTAATAGGTTCTTAAACACACTAAATGATCACTACTTACTTCAATTAATCGAGGAACCTACTACATTGCAATCTTAGACCTGGTACTAACAAGCAATGGGGAATTGAAACCTGAGCGGCTGGAAGTTTTGCAGCAATCCTTAAAGCAACTGCAAAACCTTCTGACCAAAATTTTGCTTATCATCTACCTCTAAAGAGACTCTTGCTCACAATATGGGGACAAGAGAATCCTCAGGTTCAGTTGGAGAGAAAAAGTTTAAAAGTTTTCTGCGGCCCAGGCTCTCAGAAGCGGAGCGTCTGCGTCGCAGAAACTTAGATTTTTGCCTATATTGTGGGGGTTTAGGCCACTATCTGCAGACCTGTGAGTTGCGCAAGCCAAAGTGTGGTGACAAGTCCTGCCCTCTGGCCAAGTTGAGTCAGGATACAAGACCTACTCCTGTCTCTACTGTGGCAGAGGTACTTGTCACACAACCCACACTAAAAAGCACTCTGTCCTATAATTGGGGTCCTTGGGCTAGGGAGCCCCATTCTAGATTCAGGAACCAAAGGAGAATGTTTCTCTCCTCTCTTAATTTTCCTGTTGAAGCAGAGTTGCAAACCCCTGGAGTGGTGCCCGATGCCCGGGGTCTTGTAGTGGTGCCCGATGCCCGGGGTCCTGGAGTGGTGCCCGATGCCCAGGGTCCTGGAGTGGTGCCCGATGCCCGGGGTCCTGGAGCGGTGCCTGATGCCCGGGGTCCTGGAGCGATGCCCAGAGTCCTGGAGCGGTACCCGATGCCCAGAGTCCTGGAGCGGTACCCGATGCCCAGAGTCCTGGAGCGGCACCCGATGCCCAGAGTCCTGGAGCGGCACCCGATGCCCAGAGTCCTGGAGCGGCACCCGATGCCCAGAGTCCTGGAGCGGCACCCGATGCCAAGAGTCCTGGAGCGGTACCCGATGCCCTGGGTCATAGAGGAACATCGCATATTATAGCTCAGGTGTCAATACCAGAAGGGGTCTCAGAAGCTGTTACCCCAGGTAGAGACTTGAAAGCGCAACTCCAGAGAAGGTGTATAAAACCATAGTTCTAGAAGGGAACTCGAGAACCAAAACTCCAGAAGGGATCTTTGAAGTAATATCCCCAAGTGGGGTCTCGAGAAACACAGCCCCAAAGAAGGGTCTAGAAGTCGCTTCCCCAGGAAAGGACTCAAGAGGCATAGCGTTAGTGGAGGTTCTGAAGGTTTTAGCTTCAGCAAAAGTCCCGGAAGTCATTGTCCTGGGAGAAGTTTCGATAATTATCAACTCGGAGAGGGAGGCTGATGGCCCGGTCCCAGAGAGGGAGGCTGACGGCCCGGTCCCAGTAAAAGAATCCGAGGTGCTGCCCCCAGCGGGGTTCCCGAAGGCCTCTGCCCCAGCGGGGTTCCCGAAGGCCACTGCCCCGGGTGGGGTTCAGAAAGTCACTGCCCCGGGTGGGGTTCAGAAAGTCACTGCCCCGGGTGGGGTTCAGAAAGTCACTGCCCCAGGTGAGGTTCCGATGGCTACTGCCCCAGGTGGGGTTCAGAAAGTCTCTGCCTCGAGTAAGGTCAATAGTGACCAGGTCCTAGCAAAGCACTCTAGTCAGTCAGATGGGAAGGAAGCAGATCCTGACTCTGTTGATATCTCAACATCTATAATCTTTGATGGGGACTTAGTCCAATTTCTGGCGCTTTACAAACACTATTACATCATTATGTTGTCTAGACCATTTCTGGGCATCACTTCAGAGAACCTTGTGCTCTATCTGATATATTCCTTTAGAGGGGAGCCTTTTGAGTGGGCATCCAATTTAATGAAAACTGAAGATCCCATTCTTCAGGATCCCCCAGCATTCAGTGATGCAGTTATTAAAAGATATGGTTCCAAAGAAATTGGTTCAGGTTCCTCTAGGTCACCCGTCTTATCTGCTGAGAGTTCACCGTATACTGTAAACTCGGCACAAGAGTCTCAGCCCGTTGTTTTGACTGCAGGATGTGCTTTTCTGTCTTCTAATAGTAGTACCTGAAAGTTCAGCTCCCAAGGTTAAGAAACCAATCTCTGATTTGAACCCAGCCTTGCTGGGAGGTACCATCAGTTCAGACAATGTTTGGGGAATTACCTTGGTCAGACCTCAAGAACTTTGTAAAAATAAGAAGAAGAAGAAGAAAAAGAAATAATTATTGACTCTTGCCTTGATATATAAAAATATATATATTTTTTTTCCTTGTCTTGTGTCCAGTGGCCACCGTCAAGAGGGGGGCACTGTTACAAGCTGTTGCCACAGCTTGTTTCTGTTTCTTGTCTTTGTCTGTTTGTTCCAGTGTCAGGTTTATTAATGTATACCTTGTTTTGGAAAACCTGAATTTTGGGGTCCTTTGACCCCTCCTCAAGGGGTGGGGGGGTACTGTTATGAGCCACGGCTGTGGCTCATTCCTGTTTTGCATTTTGGTTATGTATTTTATGTTATACTTCTGTTTATGTTCCCCGTGGGTGTCATGGGGTGTTCGGAGCTCACCCTTAAGGAGAGGGTACTGTTATGAACCACAGGTAGTGGTTCATTCCTGTTTTCCGTATTTTATGTTTATAGTTGTCTTGCAGGCCAGGATTTCTCGTTGCTCTGGTTTAAGAAGACTCTTGTTTGCTGCCGGTGGTGAGTCTGTGTAATTGCAGCTTGTTCCCATGTGTTCAGCCTCACCTGTCTGTTAATTGCATCTCTCAGTTGTGCAGCAGGGCAGCTGCACGACATAATTAATTAGGACTCTCTGTTATATTCTGGCTCAGTGCAATTCACAGACGCTGGTGATAGTTCCAGAGTTCTTGAGTTCTGAGCTAGTCCCTGCCAGTTCCTGAGCTCCGGTCTAGCAGTGTCTGTCTAGCTGCTTCCAGTGTCGGTTCCAGTGTCGGTTCCAGTGTCAGTTCCAGTGTCTGATTCCGTGTCCTGCCGTGAAGCGTCCCTGTCCAGAAGTCCTGTGGCTTTGTCTGTGCCTGGTCGAGTGTCCGGCTTCTTGGTGTCCACCGGTCTGTCGTTTGGGACTCTGCCTGTCCTCCGGTTCTGAGAGTCTGTGTTGGCTGCATTGGGGGTTCCTGTCCGTTTGCTAGTATTTGTCCATCGGCCTAGGCCGCAGTATTCTTTGGTTATATTTTGTTACTGGTGTTTTGCAGAGAGTTCTGCTTATGCTGTCACCGCCGGTACACAACAGTATTGTGTCGGCGCGTGGACAGCATTTCCTTTGTTGTTCTTTTCCTTTGGCGGCGTGCCGCACATATATTTAGTTTTAGGGTTGTTAGTAGCCCCTAGCCTTCTGTTTGCTTTAGTTAGAGGTCCCCTTGTTATTATCCTGTCTCGGTTCACGCCTTGTCTCACTCTAAGACCTGGGGGCATCGGAGTTGGGCAGACCTAATCCGCCCTTCAAACGCGGCTGCCGTGAGCCCAAGAACCATAGTCACTCAGGCGTGAACTGACCACACGGGTGAAACAATGGAGGTAGGGTGCTAGGGGCTATTTCCACACCACACCTTTTTTCAGCGTCACGTTCTGGTGCTCTGGACTCACTACGCAACATCTCCCTTGTTCTGAGCACCAGGAACCTAACAGTGGGCAGCAACATGAGTACAATTTCTTTTATGTAATGGTGATTTTATATGTTCTATATGAAGAAAAATCTTAAACTTTGTTTTAACTAGAATTAAATTGTTTAATTACATATGTCCTCTTGTTGGAATTTGATATTGTTCTTATAAGGGTGCACTCAGAATACTTTGAATAAGGAATAACCATCATACCGAAATTAATTGACAAAATAGAATTAACTTCCAAAAGTATACTTATAAGGTCACTTTATTTATAGTAGAATTTGGGCGCTCCCCCTCCCCCCAAAAAAAACAAACAAACCAATTTAAGTCATAAAAACCTTTGGTCCTTACTGGTAAGGGACATTTTTGAGTGGACAACAGCCAATTGTTAAAAACTAAAAATTTAAACAGAGCCACCAAGCTCAATCGAGCACTGAAAGTGACATGTGATGTGCAGTTTGATTGCACTTAGAGAACAGATATACTGTATGTTTGGAGAGCAGTTTCACACTGTTCAAAATGACTCCTTGAATCCAGTCTATTTTTTTGGAGGCATATATCCACTGGATATGAATTCACATTAATTGTGTGATCATGCCACCAACCAGGTTTATTGCTATAAATGATCTATGAATAATTTCCAGTACATCAATAATGTGTTATAATTTTTGATTTCTTAAAGATTTCGTACCCCTGAATTAGTTAGTTTATGGATGAAACATATAGGGTTTCTGGTGCCATGTCCATACTCTAAGCAGGAGGATCCTGCCAAATGAGCTCACACCCGTAAGCGTGGTGGAAAGAATATACTGCCAACTCAATTGTATAGTGATTGTGGATACTTTGTTATCTTCTTTATCCTCTAGGAAATTTTTATGAATTATGTATGGTTTTTTTACTAAAATAAAAATATTGCCAACAGCCATTAGGCCTTTTTCTAATCAAGTGACCTTTGGCGAAAGGGTATTTTTAGAAACATCCTTGATATATCAGCCTCTATAATTCGACATCATGGAAGGTACAAGTGGAATGGACTTGTCGACACAGTAAAGACGACCACTAATCTTATCATAGGATTTAATTGCTCCTATATCTAGTTATTTCAACTGGTTTTTGAACACACACACACACACACACACACACACACACACACACACACACACATATATATATAGTGTTTATGTGTATATATATATATATATATATATATATATAAAGTATGAGAGTATTAGCCATAGTACCATATGATTTCAGTTCTGCATCCATGAACTGTAATAAAATGGTAAATAGTTTGTGATCTGATGGATTGAGAATTTTTTAGTTGCCTCTAAATGTCTGTTCCCTCCTAATGCAAAACAACGTATAAGATGCAATTGGAAGTCTTTTTTGTTGCATTAAGATGATAGTCAGTCACTGACAGGTTGATAGTATTTATTGGTAACTTACTTTATGAGCCACCATTCCTGACATAGTCTGGCAGTGATTAAATGCATTTGGACTTTACAAAACTAGTGGCACATCTGCAGTAAACCAATCCCAGAGATAGGCTTGGTTGGGGAAGTACCATCAAAGTCTTGCAAGAGCTGGAAGTGTAGGCTGGCCTGGAAGGTGACAATGGTAAGCCACAGAGATCCACCAAGTTGGTAACATGCACTGTTACAAAGAAATCACAATGTACAGTACATGTTTTAAATCTGTTTTGTGTGAATTGAACTATTTTGAAGTACTTTCACTATTGTGCACTACTGATTATATAATTTTCAGATCAATTTGCTCAGAAATAAAATTAAAACTTAGATATGGTAGCTTCACTGTATTGCTAAATTACAGCCTTAATTTGCGCTGAAAGGAAAATAACTTTAATACATTGTGCTCACAGGCACTCACCACTTTGCTCAAAAACAGTTTATTTACCTTACCGGTGCATCTCATATGAGTGCACTAACAGCAGCCAATAGCAGCTTAGAACCTTTGTCAAGATTAACAACAGCACATCATAAGATCACCTAGCAGCCCATAATGCAAACAAGTTCCTGCACCCCCCTACTGTATATAGCAGAGACACTCTCCAATGCCCCTCGCATTTGATCACCCAGCAGGAAGTAGAAATATATAACCGGACATCCACAAAACCCTTATTCCTAATACAAATATAAATATCAAGCACAGCACAAACATCTCACCAGATGGCTAATTTCACATATAGCTGACTCTGGACTGCAAGTGTGTGCCAGACACAACATAGTCAGCGTTCAGCCGCAATATTGGCAGTCCCGTGCTTTCACTGTTGGTGGAACACACTCGCAATGCCGGAAGCGGAAGTTGCATAACTCGCCGGGTTCCACTGTTAGAAAACTATGGTAGCATCATTTAGGTAAAACACGGAAGTGCACCTCGTGCACTCCACCTCAGAAAGACACACAAATATGGCTTACCAAAATGGGAAGTATATCAAATATAAAGAAAGTGATGTTAATCTGTTTATACAATGCCTGCAAATTCCAATCATGAAAAAAGTTTATACTACTAGTGCCATCATGAGTCGGCTCTGCTATATAGGGGGCCAAGGATGACACCAACATTAATAAAACAGAGAAAAAACACTGGTATTGTTCACCTGAAGGTGGTGACTAATAAAAAGTGAAATGCACAGCTGATACACACTTGCAAAGCCAGCCAAGTCTCGCTGTTAGAAAACTATGGTAACATCATCTAGGTGGAACGCAGAAATACACTTCGTACGCTCCACCTCAGAAACCCACACAAATATGGCTTACCAGAACAGAAAGTATATCAAAAATAAAAAAAGCAATGTTAATTTGTTTCTATGGGATGTTAAAATGACAGCTGTCGGGATCCTGGTGTTCAGAATACCAATGCCGGAATCCCAACAGCCGACATTTTACAGACAGAAAAAATCCTGACACTTGCCCCATTTCCCCATTTAGTTGGTGAGTCCAAGCCACCAACTCAGTGAGAATAGAACCTATGTCGAGTGAAGCTTGCCACTGGGCCTGAAGACTAGTGAGCACAGCGAGCCTACGAGGGGACTCGCTGCTGGGATTCCAGCAGATGGGATGCCGCTGTTGCTATCTGCAGGTATATCTTACCAGATTCTTTTATACAATGCCTGTAAATCCCAATCATAAAAATAATGATTACAGCTAGTGTCATCATGAGTCAGCTCTGCTATATAGGGGGCCAAGGACCACACCAGCATAAATTAAACATAGCAAAAGCACAAAACACAAATAGCAATACCACCTACTAAATAGAGATGGCAAAAACGAGAAAAAAGTTTATTTGAAACAATCCAAGATATGAATAAAAAAATTATGTTAATAAAAAGAATATTCTATCAATGTAAAGGATACTCTGCCAGTACAAGGAACAGCCCTATTGCAAAATATGTTGACTGGATTAGCTTCATTTAACACCCATGGATCCAGGGATCCAGGGTGTCAAGCTCGTAAATCCATTTTACTTAATGATGTCTTAACAACTTCTCACAATCACCTCCACAAGACGATTTATTGACATAATAAATCATCATGCACTTCAGACTTAAAACTTTGGGCCTAATTCAGACCTGATCGTAGCCCTGCAAAATTTTGCAGCACTACGATCAGGCACAGTGACATGCGGGGGGACGCCCAGCACTGGGCTAGTCCGCCCCGCATGTCAGGCCTGCAACCCCCACCAGAAGTACAAATTGCACAGTGGCGATGCTTTTGCACTTCAGGAGTAGCTCCCAGCCAGCGCAGCTTTTGCATGCTGACCGGGAGCTACTTGTCACTGCCCAGGTTGCAGCGGTTGCATGTGACATCACGCAGCCGCTGCGGCCCGCCCCCCCACACGGTCCGGTCATGCCTGCATTGGTCGGACCACACCCACAAAATGACAGCCAAACGCCGCCGTGCTGCTTCCTCCCACCCAGCGATCACCTCTGCCTGTCAATCTGACAGAGGTGATCACTAGGCAATGACAGCCATCAACTGTCAGCCATGCGACTGTGCACTGCAGCGCCAGCGCATGTGCACTTCTGACCTGACCGCTGCGATGAGCGGCAGTGAGCGATCAGGTCAGAGTGTCCACTCAATGCAAAATGTTTGGCCACTGGTTTGTCAGATGTTTTTGTCACCAAAGCAGCCCGGATCAATGTGTGATGAATGGCCATCCTATCATGGAGATTCCAGATTGTCATCCCCACATAGTAATAGCCACATGGGCATATGATGATATATATCACATGATTCATTGTGCAATGTAATGTGTCGAATCTTGATCTTGTAGCCACTATGGGAGTGTGCAAAGCTCTGGCCAGCCATTAATGACCTGCATGTTGTACAATCCAGACCGTGATAGCAACCATTTTTCGCTGCAAGTTGCCAGGTATCTTTTAAACCACTGTCCAATAGAGATGAGCGCCTGAAATTTTTCGGGTTTTGTGTTTTGGTTTTGGGTTCGGTTCCGCGGCCGTGTTTTGGGTTCGAACGCGTTTTGGCAAAACCTCACCGAATTTTTTTTGTCGGATTCGGGTGTGTTTTGGATTCGGGTGTTTTTTTCAAAAAACACTAAAAAACAGCTTAAATCATAGAATTTGGGGGTCATTTTGATCCCAAAGTATTATTAACCTCAAAAACCATAATTTACATTCATTTTCAGTCTATTCTGAATACCTCACACCTCACAATATTATTTTTAGTCCTAAAATTTGCACCGAGGTCGCTGTGTGAGTAAGATAAGCGACCCTAGTGGCCGACACAAACACCGGGCCCATCTAGGAGTGGCACTGCAGTGTCACGCAGGATGTCCCTTCCAAAAAACCCTCCCCAAACAGCACATGACGCAAAGAAAAAAAGAGGCGCAATGAGGTAGCTGTGTGAGTAAGATTAGCGACCCTAGTGGCCGACACAAACACCGGGCCCATCTAGGAGTGGCACTGCAGTGTCACGCAGGATGGCCCTTCCAAAAAACCCTCCCCAAACAGCACATGACGCAAAGAAAAAAAGAGGCGCAATGAGGTAGCTGTGTGAGTAAGATTAGCGACCCTAGTGGCCGACACAAACACCGGGTCCATCTAGGAGTGGCACTGCAGTGTCACGCAGGATGGCCCTTCCAAAAAACCCTCCCCAAACAGCACATGACGCAAAGAAAAAAAGAGGCGCAATGAGGTAGCTGTGTGAGTAAGATTAGCGACCCTAGTGGCCGACACAAACACCGGGCCCATCTAGGAGTGGCACTGCAGTGTCACGCAGGATGGCCCTTCCAAAAAACCCTCCCCAAACAGCACATGACGCAAAGAAAAAAAGAGGCGCAATGAGGTAGCTGTGTGAGTAAGATTAGCGACCCTAGTGGCCGACACAAACACCGGGCCCATCTAGGAGTGGCACTGCAGTGTCACGCAGGATGTCCCTTCCAAAAAACCCTCCCCAAACAGCACATGACGCAAAGAAAAAAAGAGGCGCAATGAGGTAGCTGTGTGAGTAAGATTAGCGACCCTAGTGGCCGACACAAACACCGGGCCCATCTAGGAGTGGCACTGCAGTGTCACGCAGGATGTCCCTTCCAAAAAACCCTCCCCAAACAGCACATGACGCAAAGAAAAAAAGAGGCTGTGTGAGTAAGATTAGCGACCCTAGTGGCCGACACAAACACCGGGCCCATCTAGGAGTGGCACTGCAGTGTCACGCAGGATGTCCCTTCCAAAAAACCCTCCCCAAACAGCACATGACGCAAAGAAAAAAAGAGGCGCAATGAGGTAGCTGACTGTGTGAGTAAGATTAGCGACCCTAGTGGCCGACACAAACACCGGGCCCATCTAGGAGTGGCACTGCAGTGTCACGCAGGATGTCCCTTCCAAAAAAAACCTCCCCAATCAGCACATGATGCAAAGAAAAAGAAAAGAAAAAAGAGGTGCAAGATGGAATTGTCCTTGGGCCCTCCCACCCACCCTTATGTTGTATAAACAAAACAGGACATGCACACTTTAACCAACCCATCATTTCAGTGACAGGGTCTGCCACACGACTGTGACTGATATGACGGGTTGGTTTGGACCCCCCCCAAAAAAGAAGCAATTAATCTCTCCTTGCACAAACTGGCTCTACAGAGGCAAGATGTCCACCTCATCTTCACCCTCCGATATATCACCGTGTACATCCCCCTCCTCACAGATTATCAATTCGTCCCCACTGGAATCCACCATCTCAGCTCCCTGTGTACTTTGTGGAGGCAATTGCTGCTGGTCAATGTCTCCGCGGAGGAATTGATTATAATTCATTTTAATGAACATCATCTTCTCCACATTTTCTGGATGTAACCTCGTACGCCGATTGCTGACAAGGTGAGCGGCGGCACTAAACACTCTTTCGGAGTACACACTTGTGGGAGGGCAACTTAGGTAGAATAAAGCCAGTTTGTGCAAGGGCCTCCAAATTGCCTCTTTTTCCTGCCAGTATAAGTACGGACTGTGTGACGTGCCTACTTGGATGCGGTCACTCATATAATCCTCCACCATTCTATCAATGTTGAGAGAATCATATGCAGTGACAGTAGACGACATGTCCGTAATCGTTGTCAGGTCCTTCAGTCCGGACCAGATGTCAGCATCAGCAGTCGCTCCAGACTGCCCTGCATCACCGCCAGCAGGTGGGCTCGGAATTCTGAGCCTTTTCCTCGCACCCCCAGTTGCGGGAGAATGTGAAGGAGGAGATGTTGACAGGTCGCGTTCCGCTTGACTTGACAATTTTGTCACCAGCAGGTCTTTCAACCCCAGCAGACCTGTGTCTGCCGGAAAGAGAGATCCAAGGTAGGCTTTAAATCTAGGATCGAGCACGGTGGCCAAAATGTAGTGCTCTGATTTCAACAGATTGACCACCCGTGAATCCTTGTTAAGCGAATTAAGGGCTGCATCCACAAGTCCCACATGCCTAGCGGAATCGCTCCCTTTTAGCTCCTTCTTCAATGCCTCCAGCTTCTTCTGCAAAAGCCTGATGAGGGGAATGACCTGACTCAGGCTGGCAGTGTCTGAACTGACTTCACGTGTGGCAAGTTCAAAGGGCATCAGAACCTTGCACAACGTTGAAATCATTCTCCACTGCACTTGAGACAGGTGCATTCCATCTCCTATATCGTGCTCAATTGTATAGGCTTGAATGGCCTTTTGCTGCTCCTCCAACCTCTGAAGCATATAGAGGGTTGAATTCCACCTCGTTACCACTTCTTGCTTCAGATGATGGCAGGGCAGGTTCAGTAGTTTTTGGTGGTGCTCCAGTCTTCTGTACGTGGTGCCTGTACGCCGAAAGTGTCCCGCAATTTTTCTGGCCACCGACAGCATCTCTTGCACGCCCCTGTCGTTTTTAAAAAAATTCTGCACCACCAAATTCAAGGTATGTGCAAAACATGGGACGTGCTGGAATTTGCCCATATTTAATGCACACACAATATTGCTGGCGTTGTCCGATGCCACAAATCCACAGGAGAGTCCAATTGGGGTAAGCCATTCCGCGATGATCTTCCTCAGTTGCCGTAAGAGGTTTTCAGCTGTGTGCGTATTCTGGAAAGCGGTGATACAAAGCGTAGCCTGCCTAGGAAAGAGTTGGCGTTTGCGAGATGCTGCTACTGGTGCCGCCGCTGCTGTTCTTGCGGCGGGAGTCCATACATCTACCCAGTGGGCTGTCACAGTCATATAGTCCTGACCCTGCCCTGCTCCACTTGTCCACATGTCCGTGGTTAAGTGGACATTGGGTACAACTGCATTTTTTAGGAGACTGGTGAGTCTTTTTCTGACGTCCGTGTACATTCTCGGTATCGCCTGCCTAGAGAAGTGGAACCTAGATGGTATTTGGTAACGGGGGCACACTGCCTCAATAAATTGTCTAGTTCCCTGTGAACTAACGGCGGATACCGGACGCACGTCTAACACCAACATAGTTGTCAAGGACTCAGTTATCCGCTTTGCAGTAGGATGACTGCTGTGATATTTCATCTTCCTCGCAAAGGACTGTTGAACAGTCAATTGCTTACTGGAAGTAGTACAAGTGGGCTTACGACTTCCCCTCTGGGATGACCATCGACTCCCAGCGGCAACAACAGCAGCGCCAGCAGCAGTAGGCGTTACACGCAAGGATGCATCGGAGGAATCCCAGGCAGGAGAGGACTCGTCAGACTTGCCAGTGACATGGCCTGCAGGACTATTGGCATTCCTGGGGAAGGAGGAAATTGACACTGAGGGAGTTGGTGGGGTGGTTTGCGTGAGCTTGGTTACAAGAGGAAGGGATTTACTGGTCAGTGGACTGCTTCCGCTGTCACCCAAAGTTTTTGAACTTGTCACTGACTTATTATGAATGCGCTGCAGGTGACGTATAAGGGAGGATGTTCCGAGGTGGTTAACGTCCTTACCCCTACTTATTACAGCTTGACAAAGGGAACACACGGCTTGACACCTGTTGTCCGCATTTCTGGTGAAATACCTCCACACCGAAGAGCTGATTTTTTTGGTATTTTCACCTGGCATGTCAACGGCCATATTCCTCCCACGGACAACAGGTGTCTCCCCGGGTGCCTGACTTAAACAAACCACCTCACCATCAGAATCCTCCTGGTCAATTTCCTCCCCAGCGCCAG
Source organism: Pseudophryne corroboree (assembly GCF_028390025.1). NCBI lineage: Eukaryota > Metazoa > Chordata > Amphibia > Anura > Myobatrachidae > Pseudophryne > Pseudophryne corroboree. The sequence continues at coordinate 311,932,150 of NC_086450.1, read as the reverse complement.
CAACACCCATATCCTCCTCATCCTGGTGTACTTCAACACTGACATCTTCAATCTGACTATCAGGAACTGGACTGCGGGTGCTCCTTCCAGCACTTGCAGGGGGCGTGCAAATGGTGGAAGGCGCATGCTCTTCACGTCCAGTGTTGGGAAGGTCAGGCATCGCAACCGACACAATTGGACTCTCCTTGTGGATTTGGGATTTCAAAGAACGCACAGTTCTTTGCGGTGCTTTTGCCAGCTTGAGTCTTTTCAGTTTTCTAGCGAGAGGCTGAGTGCTTCCATCCTCATGTGAAGCTGAACCACTAGCCATGAACATAGGCCAGGGCCTCAGCCGTTCCTTGCCACTCCGTGTGGTAAATGGCATATTGGCAAGTTTACGCTTCTCCTCCGACAATTTTATTTTAGGTTTTGGAGTCCTTTTTTTACTGATATTTGGTGTTTTGGTTTTGACATGCTCTGTACTATGCCATTGGGCATCGGCCTTGGCAGACGACGTTGCTGGCATTTCATCGTCTCGGCCATGACTAGTGGCAGCAGCTTCAGCACGAGGTGGAAGTGGATCTTGATCTTTCCCTAATTTTGGAACCTCAACATTTTTGTTCTCCATATTTTAATAGGCACAACTAAAAGGCACCTCAGGTAAACAATGGAGATGGATGGATTGGATACTAGTATACAATTATGGACGGGCTGCCGAGTGCCGACACAGAGGTAGCCACAGCCATGAACTACCGCACTGTACTGTGTCTGCTGCTAATATATAGACTGGTTGATAAAGAGATAGTATACTCGTAACTAGTATGTATGTATAAAGAAAGAAAAAAAAACCACGGTTAGGTGGTATATACAATTATGGACGGGCTGCCGAGTGCCGACACAGAGGTAGCCACAGCCGTGAACTACCGCACTGTACTGTGTCTGCTGCTAATATATAGACTGGTTGATAAAGAGATAGTATACTCGTAACTAGTATGTATGTATAAAGAAAGAAAAAAAACCACGGTTAGGTGGTATATACAATTATGGACGGGCTGCCGAGTGCCGACACAGAGGTAGCCACAGCCGTGAACTACCGCACTGTACTGTGTCTGCTGCTAATATATAGACTGGTTGATAAAGAGATAGTATACTCGTAACTAGTATGTATGTATAAAGAAAGAAAAAAAAACCACGGTTAGGTGGTATATACAATTATGGACGGGCTGCCGAGTGCCGACACAGAGGTAGCCACAGCCGTGAACTACCGCACTGTACTGTGTCTGCTGCTAATATATAGACTGGTTGATAAAGAGATAGTATACTCGTAACTAGTATGTATGTATAAAGAAAGAAAAAAAAACCACGGTTAGGTGGTATATACAATTATGGACGGGCTGCCGAGTGCCGACACAGAGGTAGCCACAGCCGTGAACTACCGCACTGTACTGTGTCTGCTGCTAATATATAGACTGGTTGATAAAGAGATAGTATACTCGTAACTAGTATGTATGTATAAAGAAAGAAAAAAAAAACACGGTTAGGTGGTATATACAATTATGGACGGGCTGCCGAGTGCCGACACAGAGGTAGCCACAGCCGTGAACTACCGCACTGTACTGTGTCTGCTGCTAATATATAGACTGGTTGATAAAGAGATAGTATACTCGTAACTAGTATGTATGTATAAAGAAAGAAAAAAAAACCACGGTTAGGTGGTATATACAATTATGGACGGGCTGCCGAGTGCCGACACAGAGGTAGCCACAGCCGTGAACTACCGCACTGTACTGTGTCTGCTGCTAATATATAGACTGGTTGATAAAGAGATAGTATACTCGTAACTAGTATGTATGTATAAAGAAAGAAAAAAAACCACGGTTAGGTGGTATATACAATTATGGACGGGCTGCCGAGTGCCGACACAGAGGTAGCCACAGCCGTGAACTACCGCACTGTACTGTGTCTGCTGCTAATATATAGACTGGTTGATAAAGAGATAGTATACTCGTAACTAGTATGTATGTATAAAGAAAGAAAAAAAAACCACGGTTAGGTGGTATATACAATTATGGACGGGCTGCCGAGTGCCGACACAGAGGTAGCCACAGCCGTGAACTACCGCACTGTACTGTGTCTGCTGCTAATATATAGACTGGTTGATAAAGAGATAGTATACTCGTAACTAGTATGTATGTATAAAGAAAGAAAAAAAAAACACGGTTAGGTGGTATATACAATTATGGACGGGCTGCCGAGTGCCGACACAGAGGTAGCCACAGCCGTGAACTACCGCACTGTACTGTGTCTGCTGCTAATATATAGACTGGTTGATAAAGAGATAGTATACTCGTAACTAGTATGTATGTATAAAGAAAGAAAAAAAAACCACGGTTAGGTGGTATATACAATTATGGACGGGCTGCCGAGTGCCGACACAGAGGTAGCCACAGCCGTGAACTACCGCACTGTACTGTGTCTGCTGCTAATATATAGACTGGTTGATAAAGAGATAGTATACTCGTAACTAGTATGTATGTATAAAGAAAGAAAAAAAAAACCACGGTTAGGTGGTATATACAATTATGGACGGGCTGCCGAGTGCCGACACAGAGGTAGCCACAGCCGTGAACTACCGCACTGTACTGTGTCTGCTGCTAATATATAGACTGGTTGATAAAGAGATAGTATACTCGTAACTAGTATGTATGTATAAAGAAAGAAAAAAAAACCACGGTTAGGTGGTATATACAATTATGGACGGGCTGCCGAGTGCCGACACAGAGGTAGCCACAGCCGTGAACTACCGCACTGTACTGTGTCTGCTGCTAATATATAGACTGGTTGATAAAGAGATAGTATACTCGTAACTAGTATGTATGTATAAAGAAAGAAAAAAAAACCACGGTTAGGTGGTATATACAATTATGGACGGGCTGCCGAGTGCCGACACAGAGGTAGCCACAGCCGTGAACTACCGCACTGTACTGTGTCTGCTGCTAATATAGACTGGTTGATAAAGAGATAGTATACTACTAATATTATATACTGGTGGTCAGGTCACTGGTCACTAGTCACACTGGCAGTGGCACTCCTGCAGCAAAAGTGTGCACTGTTTAATTTTAATATAATATTATGTACTCCTGGCTCCTGCTATAACCTATAACTGGCACTGCAGTAGTGCTCCCCAGTCTCCCCCACAATTATAAGCTGTGTGAGCTGAGCAGTCAGACAGATATATAATATATATAGATGATGCAGCACACTGGCCTGAGCCTGAGCAGTGCACACAGATATGGTATGTGACTGACTGAGTCACTGTGTGTATCGCTTTTTTCAGGCAGAGAACGGATATATTAAATAAACTGCACTGTGTGTCTGGTGGTCACTCACTATATAATATATTATGTACTCCTGGCTCCTGCTATAACCTATAACTGGCACTGCAGTAGTGCTCCCCAGTCTCCCCCACAATTATAAGCTGTGTGAGCTGAGCAGTCAGACAGATATATAATATTATATATAGATAATAGATGATGCAGCACACTGGCCTGAGCCTGAGCAGTGCACACAGATATGGTATGTGACTGAGTCACTGTGTGCTGTGTATCGCTTTTTTCAGGCAGAGAATGGATTATAAATAAAAGTGGTGGTCACTGGTCACTATCAGCAAAACTCTGCACTGTACACTACTGAGTACTCCTAATGCTCCCCAAAATTAGTAAATCAAGTGTCTAAACGGAGAGGACGCCAGCCACGTCCTCTCCCTATCAATCTCAATGCACGTGTGAAAATGGCGGCGACGCGCGGCTCCTTATATAGAATCCGAGTCTCGCGATAGAATCCGAGCCTCGCGAGAATCCGACAGCGTCATGATGACGTTCGGGCGCGCTCGGGTTAACCGAGCAAGGCGGGAAGATCCGAGTCGCTCGGACCCGTGAAAAAAAACATGAAGTTCTGGCGGGTTCGGATTCAGAGAAACCGAACCCGCTCATCTCTACTGTCCAACACAACAAAATTGACTAGGCAGTTGATCATTATAAATTTGTTAGGAAGTTTTGACTTAGAGAATTTTTTTGCAACAGTACTGGAAGAATGAAGGTCGCCTAGGATTAGCAAAGCTGATTTTGACCCAAAATCCCCTAACCCCAGTATAAAAACTTTTCTTAGCCTTACACAAACTGAAATGGGTTCCCACCATGAAGCCTCCCAATATGATAATCTCTCTTCACAGCAAAGAGTAGCATTTAGAGGTTTGGTCAATAATGACCGGATAGTCATACGCCAGGCAGATAAAGGAGGGGCAGTGGTGGTGCACGATTTGAGAGCATACAATGTTGAAATTCTCAGACAATTAGCTGATTTTTACACCTATTTGATGCTCTCTACTAGTCCGATATACAGTATGAGAGCAAGAAAATTTTGGATGCGACCATTGATTAAGCAGTGTTGTGTGGTTGGTTGGATGAACGGATTGCCATTTTTTAAGAGTCAAACATCTGGTTTGCCAATCATTTATATGTTACCTAAAGTACATGGTTGACCCACCAGGGCATCTGATAATATTGGCTAAGGGTTTGGTGTTGCAACCATTGGGTACTTTTGTAGACTCATTTCTACAACCTCTGGTGATGAGGACGCCAAGCTACATTAGGGATACCCTGGATTTCCTTTATAGGATTAGGACCATGGGGGCAATACCGGACAATGCCTGGTTGGCAACAATGGATATGCGGTCACTATATACGGTCAATATATACAGTAATTACACATTCTATGGGTCTTGTGGCTATAAAAGATGCATTAAAGATTCACATGTGGGCCCTTCGATCGAATTCTTGTTAGAGTTGGCTGGTATAGTGTTAAAGAAAAATAATTTTTCCTATAGTGAGGACTATTATGTCCAATTGAATGGGACAGACATGGATTCCAACCTGGCACCTTCATATACCAACTTGTACATGCACAAATATGAAGCTGACAATATGTTACCCAAAATTCTAATTTTTTGTCATCATATTGATAATATATTTTTGGTTTGGTTAGGCACTGACACTGAGTTTCATGAGATGGCTGTATTTTTTAATATTTTTAACACTTTTTGATACAATGATGGATGGCCTCGACCCTATTTAGGAAGGAAATGGATAATAACACCCTTTTATAGACCTCCAGTCACCACCCCACCTGCCTTAAAGAGAGTCTACCAATTTTTCAGTTTATATAAGTATTGCAAAATAACATAACAGCTGAGGCCACTGAACAGCAGATCATCCAGATGAAAGATAGATTCTCGATGGGGGAACACATCACGAACCATCAAGAGATGTTTTAAGAAGGCAAGGTACAGGCACTCCCACGGTGCCACGGAGCAAGAATCTACTATCGACATCAATCGCATTATTTTTACAACTACATATGATGTGTCGTATGCACGATCACTGAAATCAATGCAGTAGTTTTGACCTATTATTGCCACTGATCCAGTCTTTAAAGGAGTAAGTAAGTAGCCATCTCTTTGTGCATACAGATGTGATAGAAATCTATGCCAGATGCTCATGCACCCTACTCTTTAACCAGCTGGTTTAAATCAAACCTGGCTACCTGCAGCCAAAAATGGTTGCTATTGCTGTCTGGATTGTACAGGTTGTTAATGGTTGGCCAGAGCGTTGCAATCCCCCATAGTGGCCACAAGATTTAGATTCAAAACAGATTACATTGCACAATGAATCATGTGATATATATCAACATATGCCCATGTGGTTATTACTATGTGGGGATGACAACCCGGAATTTCCATGATAGGATGGTCAATCATTGCACATCCATTTGTGCTGCTTTGGTGACAAAAACATCTGATGAACGAGTGGCCAAACATTTTGCATCGAGTAGACACACAGTCTCAAGTCTGAAGTACATGTTGTTTTTGTCTCTAAATTGCCCCATGGAGGTGATTGTGAGAAGTTGTTAAGACAACATGAAGTTAAATGGATTTACGAGCTTGACACCCTGGATCCACAGGGTTTGAATGAAGCTAATCTACTTAACATTTTTTTGCGATAGGGCTGTTCCTTGTATTGACAGAGTATTCTTTACATCAATAGAATATTCTTTTTATTGACAGAATTTTTTTATTCATATCTTGGATTGTTTCAAATAATCTTGTTCCTTGTTTTTGCCATCTCTATTTAGTAGGTGGTATTGCTATTTGTGTTTTGTGTTTTTACTCTGTTTAATTTATGCTGGTGTGGTCCTTGGTCCCCTATATAGCTGAGCAGACTCATGATGGTACTAGCTGTAATAACTATTTTTATTATTGGGATTTTCAGGCATTGTATAAAATTGCAGACAGTATAAAAAATATACTGGCAGATAGCGACAGCGGCATCTGATCTGCTGAAATCCCAGCAGCAAGTCCCTTTGCAGGCTCGCTGCGCTCACTACGCTTCAGGCCCAGTGGCAAGCTTCACTTGGTTAGTGGCGTGGACTCACCAACTAAATGGGGAAATGGGGCAAGTGTTAGCATTCCTTCTGTCAATAAAATGTCAGCTGTTGGGATTCTGACATTGGTATACGGAATGCCTGGATCCCGACAGCTGGCATTTTAACTGCTTCCCATAGAAACAAATTAACATTGCTTTTTTATTTTTGATGTACTTCCAGTATCCGGACTCCAGGTCGACAACAAAAAGGTCGACACACCTTAGGTCGATGCCAATTGGTCGACACACCTTAGGTCGACATGGACAAAAGGTCGTCAGGAACAAGGTCGTCATGGAAAAAGGTCGACATGAGTTTTTCACAATTTTTTTCTTTTTTGGAACCTTTTCATACTTAACGATCCACGTGGACTACGATTGGAACGGTAATCTGTGCCAAGCGGAGCGGAGCGAAGGCACCATGCCCGAAGCATGGCGAGCGAAGCGACCCAGACCCATACTTCCTGTTCTGGTAAGCCATATTTGTATGGAGTGTACAAAGTGTACTTCAGCATTCCACATAGATGATGTTACCATAGTTTTCTAACAGCGTGACCTGGTGTTTGATACAACTTTTATGCTTCTGGCTTTGCAAGTGTGTTCCAGCTGTGCATTTCACTTTTTATTAGTCACCAAATTCAGGTGAACAATACCAGTCCTCCTTTGATGTTCATCTCCAACACAGGATCACAATGCAGTCATCAAATATGATGTAACAAGCTCTGCACTCAACTAGGTTTATTCCATACTACATAGATAGCACCTTAAGTGTCTCAAAAACAGATTCATGTACCATTAATCAAAGCACTGTGACCTCTGCTTTGTGTCTCACAAATAACTTGATATCATCATAAGTGTAATTAAAATTATTGAATGTCTGTAGACTTCGGCCTCATTCTGGACCATTTGAGACCAGTACCTACAAGTAAACAAACAACCATCAATATGGTATAGCCGCTGTGACCCAATACTCACTCAGAACGCTCCTCCATAGCCTCCCTTTTATACCTGTCCAGTCGGACCTTCGGCATGTATTCCATATATATATATATATATATATATATTAGTGATGTGCACCGGAAATTTTTCGGGTTTTGTGTTTTGGTTTTGGATTCGGTTCCGCGGCCGTGTTTTGGATTCGGACGCGTTTTGGCAAAACGTCCCTGAAAATTTTTTGTCGGATTCGGGTGTGTTTTGGATTCGGGTGTTTTTTTTACAAAAAACCCTCAAAAACAGCTTAAATCATAGAATTTGGGGTCATTTTGAACCCATAGTATTATTAACCTCAATAACCATATTTTCCACTCATTTACAGTATATTCTGAACACCTAACACCTCACAATATTATTTTTAGTCCTAAAATTTGCACCGAGGTGGCTGGATGACTAAGCTAAGCGACCCAAGTGGCCGACACAAACACCTGGCCCATCTAGGAGTGGCACTGCAGTGTCAGACAGGATGGCACTTCCAAAAAATAGTCCCCAAACAGCACATGATGCAAAGAAAAAAAGAGGCGCAGTGAGGTCACTGGATGACTAAGCTAAGCGACCCAAGTGGACGACACAAACCCCTGGCCCATCTAGGAGTGGCACTGCAGTGTCAGACAGGATGGCAGATTTAAAAAATAGTCCCCAAACAGCACATGATGCAAAGAAAAAAAGAGGTGCACCAAGGTCGCTGGATGGCTAAGCTAAGCGACACAAGTGGCCGACACAAACACCTGGCCCATCTAGGAGTGGCACTGCAGTGTCAGACAGGATGGCAGATTTAAAAAATAGTCCCCAAACAGCACATGATGCAAAGAAAAAAAAAGGTGCACCAAGGTCGCTGGATGGCTAAGCTAAGCGACACAAGTGGCCGACACAAACACCTGGCCCATCTAGGAGTGGCACTGCAGTATCAGGCAGGATGCACTTCAAAAAAATAGTCCACAAACAGCACATGATGCAAAGAAAAATGAAAGAAAAAAGAGTTGCAAGATGGAATTGTCCTTGGGCCCTCCCACCCACCCTTATGTTGTATGAACAGGACATGCACACTTTAACGAACCCATCATTTCAGCGACAGGGTCTGCCACACGACTGTGACTGAAATGTCTGGTTGGTTTGGGCCCACACCAAAAAAGAAGCAATCAATCTCTCCTTGCACAAACTGGCTCTACAGAGGCAAGATGTCCACCTCCTCCTCATCGTCCGATTCCTCACCCCTTTCACTGTGTACATCCCCCTCCTCACAGATTATTAATTCGTTCCCACTGGAATCCACCATCTCAGGTCCCTGTGTACTTTCTGGAGGCAATTGCTGGTGAATATCTCCACGGAGGAATTGATTATAATTCATTTTGATGAACATCATCTTCTCCACATTTTCCGGAAGTAACCTCGTACGCCGATTGCTGACAAGGTGAGCGGCTGCAATAAACACTCTTTCGGAGTACACACTGGAGGGGGGGCAACTTAGGTAAAACAAAAAGCCAGTTTGTGCAAGGGCCTCCAAATTGCCTCTTTTTCCTGTCAGTATACGTACGGACTGTCTGACGTGTCTACTTGGATGCGGTCACTCATATAATCCTCCACCATTCTTTCAATGGTGACAGAATCATATGCAATGACAGTAGACGACATGTCAGTAATCGTTGGCAGGTCCTTCATTCCAGACCAGATGTCAGCACTCGCTCCAGACTGCCCCGCATGACCGCCAGTGGGTGGGCTCGGAATTCCTAGCTTTTTCCTCGCAGCCCCAGTAACGGGAGAATGTGAAGGAGGAGCTGTTGATTGGTTACATTCCGCTTGACTTGACAATTTTCTCACCAGCAGGTCTTTGAACCTCTGCAGACTTGTGTCTGCCGGAAAGAGAGATACAACGTAGGTTTTAAATCTAGGATCGAGCACGGTGGCCAAAATGTAGTGCTCTGATTTCAACAGATTGACCACCCATGAATCCTGGTTAAGCAAATTAAGGGCTCCATCCACAAGTCCCACATGCCTAGCGGAATCGCTCTGTTTTAGCTCCTCCTTCAATGTCTCCAGCTTCTTCTGCAAAAGCCTGAGGAGGGGAATGACCTGACTCAGGCTGGCAGTGTCTGAACTGACTTCACGTGTGGCAAGTTCAAAGGGTTGCAGAACCTTGCACAACGTTGAAATCATTCTCCACTGCGCTTGAGTCAGGTGAATTCCCCCTCCTTTGCCTATATCGTAGGCAGATGTATAGGCTTGAATGGCCTTTTGCTGCTCCTCCATCCTCTGAAGCATATAGAGGGTTGAATTCCACCTCGTTACCACCTCTTGCTTCAGATGATGGCAGGGCAGGTTCAGGACTGTTTGCTGGTGCTCCAGTCTTCGGCACGCGGTGGCTGAATGCCGAAAGTGGCCCGTAATTCTTCGGGCCACCGACAGCATCTCTTGCAAACCCCTGTCATTTTTTAAATAATTCTGCACCACCAAATTCAATGTATGTGCAAAACATGGGACATGCTGGAATTTGCCCACATGTAATGCATGCACAATATTGGTGGCGTTGTCCGATGTCACAAATCCCCAGGAGAGTCCAATTGGGGTAAGCCATTCTGCGATGATGTTCCTCAGTTTCCGTAAGAGGTTGTCAGCTGTGTGCCTCTTATGGAAAGCAGTAATACAAAGCGTAGCCTGCCTAGGAACGAGTTGGCGTTTGCGAGATGCTGCTACTGGTGCCGCCGCTGCTGTTCTTGCTGCGGGAGGCAATACATCTACCCAGTGGGCTGTCACAGTCCTATAGTCCTGAGTCTGCCCTGCTCCACTTGTCCACATGTCCGTGGTTAAGTGGACATTGGGTACAACTGCATTTTGTAGTACACTGGTGACTCTTTTTCTGAGGTCTGTGTACATTTTCGGTATCGCCTGCCTAGAGAAATGAAACCTAGATGGTATTTGGTACCGGGGACACAGTACCTCAATCAAGTCTCTAGTTGCCTGTGAATTAACGGTGGATACCGGAAACACGTTTCTTACCACCCAGGCTGCCAAGGCCTGAGTTATCCGCTTTGCAGCAGGACTGTTGGACAGTCAATTGCTTACTGGAAGTAGTACAAGTGGTCTTCTGACTTCCCCTCAGGGATGACGATCGACTCCCAGCAGCAACAACAGCAGCGCCAGCAGCAGTAGGCATTACACTCAAGGATGCATCGGAGGAATCCCAGGCAGGAGAGGACTCGTCAGACTTGACAGTGACATGGCCTGCAGGACTATTGGCTTTCCTGTCTAAGGAGGAAATTGACACTGAGGGAGTTGGTGGTGTGGTTTGCAGGAGCTTGGTTACAAGAGGAAGGGATTTAGTGGTGAGTGGACTGCTTCCGCTGTCATCCAAAGTTTTTGAACTTGTCACTGACTACTGATGAATGCTGTCCAGGTGACGTATAAGGGAGAATGTTCCTAGGTGGTTAACGTCCTTACCCCTACTTATTACAGCTTGACAAAGGCAACACACGGCTTGACACCTGTTGTCCGCATTTCTGTTGAAATAATTCCGAAGAGGTGATTTTTTTTGTATTTTGACCAGGCATGTCAATGGCCATATTCGTCCCACGGACAACAGGTGTCTCCCCGGGTGCCTGACTTAAACAAACCACCTCACCATCAGAATCCTCCTTGTCAATTTCCTCCCCAGCGCCAGCAACACCCATATCCTCATCCTGGTGTACTTCAATAGTGACATCTTCAATTTGACTATCAGGAACTGGACTGCGGGTGCTCCTTCCAGCACTTGCAGGGGGCGTGCAAATGGTGGAAGGCGCAACCTCTTCCCGTCCAGTGTTGGGGAAGGTCAGGCATCGTAACCGACACAATTGGATTCTCCTTGGGGATTTGTGATTTAGAAGAACGCACAGTTCTTTGCTGTGCTTTTGACATCTTAACTCTTTTAAGTTTTTTAGCAGGAGGATGAGTGCTTCCATCCTCAGGTGAAGCTGAACCACTAGCCTTGAACATAGGCCAGGGCCTCAGCCTTTCCTTGCCACTCCATGTCATAAATGGCACATTGGCAAGTTTATGCTTCTCCTCAGACGATTTTGATTTAGATTTTTGGGTCATTTTACTGAGCTTTATTTTTTTTATTTTACTTGCTATCTACTATGACATTGGGCATCGGCCTTGGCAGACGACGTTGATGGCATTTCATCGTCTCGGCCATGACTAGTGGCAGCAGCTTCAGCACGAGGTGGAAGTGGATCTTGATCTTTCCCTATTTTACCCTCCACATTTTTGTTCTCCATTTTTTTAATGTGTGGAATTATATGCCAGTAATATATCAATAGCAATGGCCTACTACTATATATACTGCGCACAACTGAAATGCACCACAGGTATGGATGGATAGTATACTTGACGACACAGAGGTAGGTAGAGCAGTGGCCTACTGTACCGTACTGCTATATATTATATACTGGTGGACAGCAAACTGTGCAAAACTGAAATGCTCCACAGGTATGGATGGATAGTATACTTGACGACACAGAGGTAGGTAGAGCAGTGGCCTACTGTACCGTACTGCTATATATTATATACTGGTGGACAGCAAACTGTGCAAAACTGAAATGCACCACAGGTATGGATGGATAGTATACTTGACGACACAGAGGTAGGTAGAGCAGGGGCCTACTGTACCGTACTGCTATATAGTATATACTGGTGGTCAGCAAACTGTGCAAAACTGAAATGCACCACAGGTATGGATGGATAGTATACTTGACGACACAGAGGTAGTTAGAGCAGTGGCCTACTGTACCGTACTGCTACATAGTATATACTGGTGGTCAGCAAACTGTGCAAAACTGAAATGCACCACAGGTATGGATGGATAGTATACAGTACTTGACAACACAGAGGTAGGTAGAGCAGTGGCCTACTGTACCGAAATGCTAAATAGTATATACTGGTGGTCAGCAAACTGTGCAAAACTGAAATGCACCAAAGGTATGGATGGATAGTATACTTGACGACACAGAGGTAGGTAGAGCAGTGGCCTTCTGTACCGTACTGCTATATAGTATATACTGGTGGTCAGCAAACTTTGCAAAACTGAAATGCACCACAGGTATGGATGGATAATATACTTGACGACACAGAGGTAGGTAGAGCAGTGGACTACTGTACCGTACTGCTATATATATAGTTATACTGGTGGTCAGCAAAATTCTGCACTGTCCTCCTACTATATACTACAATGCAGCACAGATATGGAGCGTTTTTCAGGCAGAGAACGTATAATACTGGTGGTCACTGGTCACTGGTCAGCAAAACTCTGCACTGTCCTCCTACTATATAATACTGCTGGTCCCCAGTCCCCACAATAAAGCAATTAGCACACTCTGCACAGATATTTGCAGCACACTGAGCACAGTCAGATATGGACCGTTTTTCAGGCAGAGAACGTAGATATTTGCACTTGCAGCACACTGAGCGCCGATATTTGCAGCACACTGAGCACAGATATTTGCAGCACAATTTGCAGCCCACTGAACATAGAAACTGAGAGGACGCCATCCACGTCCTCTCACGATCATCTCCAATGCACGATTGAAAAATGGCGGCGGCGACGCGCGACCCCTTATATAGAATACGAATCTTGCGAGAATCCGACCGCGGAATGATGACGTTTGGGCGCGCTCGGGTTAACCGAGCAAAGCGGAAGGATCCGAGTCTGCCTCGGACCCTTGTAAAATGGGTGAAGTTCGGGGGTGTTCTGATCCCGAGGATTCGAACCCGCTCATCACTAATATATATATATATATATATATGGAGTGTAGAGCTTCTGTGAAGTATTAATGTGTGTAAAACACATATACTGGCCAAGAATGTTGAAAGGTAACTTAGCGCTCCAGAACCAGTAGATATGCACATGTGTATGTCACCCTTACAGCTCATGAATGCACAGTGAAATTAATAAATAAAATGAGTGAGGGGAATAAATAAATATATAAATCAACACATACTTATATGCACACAGCGATTGATATCTACATGATTAAATCAAATTTTTTATGACCACCTCCTACATTTGATGTAGGCAATTCGTAGCACATGAAGTACTTCACATGTTGTGCAATGGCTTGGTGGGTATTTAAGGTGTGCGATTGGCCGACTTCACACGTATCACTTGTTGCTGTCATTGGTAAAAGGGGTGGTTTGTCCTAGTTGCAAAAAGTTATGAATAACGTCCTTACCCCTACGTCCTTACCCCTGGAGTGCATTCATCAGAAGTCATTGACAAGTTCAAAAACTTTGGGTGACAGCGGAAGCAGTCCACTGACAACTAAATCCCTTCCTCTTGTACCCAAGCTCCCGCAAACCACACCACCAACTGCCTCAGTGTCAATTTCCTCCTCCTTAGACAGGAACGCCAATACTCCTGCAGGCCATGTCACTGGCAAGTCTGACGAGTCCTCTCCTGACTGGGTTTCCTCCATTGGATCCTTGAGTGTAATGCCTACTGCTGCTGGCGCTGCTGTTGTTGCTGCTGGGAGTCGATCATCATCCCAGAGGGGAAGTCGGAAGAACACTTGTACTACTTCCAGTAAGGAATTGACTGTCCAACAGTCCTTTGCGAGGAAGATGAAATATCACAGCAGTCATCCTGTTGCAAAGCGGATAACTCCGGCCTTGGCAGCTGTGTTGGTGTTAGACGTGCGTCCGGTATCCGGCGTTAGTTCACAGGGACTTAGAGAATTTCTTGAGGTAGTGTGTCCCCGGTACCAAATACCATCTAGGTTTCACTTCTCTAGGCAGGCGATAGCGAGATTTTACCAATTAATATCAGTGATTTACAGGGGCGGATCCAGAAGAAAATGAAAGGGGGGGCACCATGATAGGGTAATGGTAATAGTTATATTTACATGCACCTAAGGCACGTGTGCTCCCAGAAAAGGCCTGTGGTATCACGGGGGGCGTGGCCTCACAGAATACGCCGTCAGGTAATGATTGGCTGTAGGAGTGCATCCTGGTTTATTGTCAATGTTTCACCCTGATGAAAAGGCTGATTGGGCCTTGAAATGTTGGTCACCTATTCTGTTAGGTATGGGAGTCTGGAAGGCACATCAGCACAAAATAATTATTAAAGTTTTTAGTTGGTGGTGGCAGGTACAGCATAACTTGTTTTGGACACTGCACTGAGGCTCAGACTGCAGGACACGAACTGCCCATCTTTGATTAGCAGAAGCAGTCAGCTGGATCTCCAACAAGCAGCATAAGACATCTGCAGGCCAGCCCTGTCACAATCACAAGGGCCGCCTTCTCAAAGCTGAGGCTGATTTTGACTGCACCTAGCATTGTGGTAAAGGAAGTGGAGGAGGAAGCACTGGGAAACTGTGCGGTGCAGTGAGGGCTAATGAAGCCTTCTGCGCCATCATAAGTAACAGTCTTACTCGATGCTGGCATTTGAACCCCACGCTTGGGCTAGACTCTGGATGGCTGGCAGTGGTGGAGGTAGGTTGCGGTGTGAGCATGGGGAGGCTGGAGCTGCAACTCCAGCCTCCCCATTGGTTACCACATGGACTTGCTGTTAGAGCTGCGGCAGTTCCTAGTGCCTGCCGGCTCTTTCATCAAATCTGACTGACGGAAATAGCAGTAGTGCTGCTGCTGTTCTCCTTTTGAAAAATAGAAGTCAGAAACAACAGGGGGGGGGGGGGGGGGCACGGGCCCGAGTGCCCCCCCCCCCACCCCTGGATCCACCTATGGTGATTTATAATTAATTATTAATTACAGTGATCTTGCCAAATGATTCCAGTGATTTTGTCATTTTCTTCCAGTGATTTGGAACAATAATACCATTGATTAGAACGAATAATTCCTGTTATTTTGTCATTTTCTTCCAGTGATTTGGACCAATAATACTATTGATTAGAATGAATAATTCCTGCGATATTGAGGTGTTTGTATCGCTTAGCTTAGCCGTCCAGCGACCACAGTGCATTTCTTTTTCTCTTTTCTTTGCATCATGTGCTGTTTGGGGCCAATTTTTTTAAGTGCCATCCTGTCTGACACTGCAGTGCCACTACTATATGGGCCAGGTATTTGTGCCGCCCACTTGGGTCGCTTTGCTTAGTCATCCAGCGACCTTGGTGCAAATTTTAGGACTAAAATAATATTGTGAGGTGTGAGGTGTTCAGAATATACTGGAAATGACTGTAAATTATGGTTGTTGAGGTTAATAATACTATAGGATCAAAATTGCCCCCAAATTCTATGATTTAAGCTGTTTTTGAGGGGTTTTTGAAAAAAAAACACCAGACTCCAAAACACACTCGAATCCATCAAAAAATTTTCAGGAAGGTTTTGCCAAAACGCGTCCGAATCCAAAACACGGCCGCGGAACCGAATCCAAAATCAAAACACAAAACCCGAAAATTTTCCGGTGCACATCTCTACTTTTGACTTCTGTCTCTGTTAGGGGGTGGTGGCAGTGCTGTGGGAGTGAATGCTGGCCAGGCTTGGGCTGTGTTCAGTACCCTTCAGAAGCTAATGGTGTCCTGTCAGCGGAAGCAGAACCAATAACTAATTGAGGAGTTGCTTCCTACTTCCCCACCTAAGTCCCACGAAGCAGAGAAGCTGTTGCCAGCAGCTTCTCTGTAAAATAAAAAATCTTTTTCCAGCAAAGCTCTGTAGAGCTCCACTAGTGTGCATCCAGTCTCCTGGGCACATTTTCTAAACTGGAGGAGGGGCATAGAGGGAGGAGCCAGTTCACATTGTTGAAAAGTCTTAAAGTGCCGAAGGCTCCTGCGGAACCGTCTATACCCCATGGTACTAAAATGGACCCCAGCATCCTCTAGGACCAGAGGTGGATTGGTCATATGGTTAACAGGGAAGAATCCCGGTGGGCTGACGCACCCACAGGGCCTGTTTTGTTTGAAGACATGTGGTCCTATTTATAGACATAATGAATAAGATGCAAAATAATTTGCATATATGAAAATTACTTTGCCACTTAGCCTGTGATTGCAGATGATCTAGTGTATGCTCTGTCTGCCTGCTTGGCTGACATATAAGATTGAGTGAATAGTGATTTGCAGGGGCAAACGCAGGATTTAGTCAGTGGGGTTTCCGTGGGGTCTACTACGGCATACCGACGCTCGGGATCCCAGCGCCCAGCATACCGGCAGCGAGGCGAGTGCAAAAGAGCCCCTTGCAGGCACACTCCACTCACCACGCTGTGGGCACGGTGTCGCGCTATGTGCGCCACGCTATTTATTCTTACTCCAGGGGTGTCGTGGAAAATAGTTGTTGATATGCCGGGTATCGGGATTCCGGCACCGGTATCCTGAGCACCGGGATCCCGACAGCCGGCATATGAAGTGCCAACCGTTTCCGTGTGTGTATGTACGTATATATGTATACTGTATGTATGTATATATATATATATATATATTGATATATATTGATATATGTATAGATATATAATTATATATACATATATATATTATATATACCAGTGGTTCTCAAACTCGGTCCTCAGGACCCCACACAGTGCATGTTTTCCAGGTAACCCAGCAGGTGCACAGGTGTATTAATTACTCACTGACACATTTTAAAAGGTCCACAGGCGGAGCTAATTATTTCACTTGTGATTCTGTGAGGAGACCTGCAAAACATGCACTGTGTGGGGTCCTGAGGACCGAGTTTGAGAACCTGTGATATATACATATATATAGCACACAAATTCATACATACACACATACATACACAATACACAAACACACATACTTACATAAATACATACCTACAAATACATACAAACACGCAAACTTCATATACCGTATACATACTGTATATGTTATACATACCTGGCACCAGGGTCTGGGAAGCAGGAGCGCACTAGCGGCAGTCACTGTGAGGATGGAGGGAGCTGCTTTTGGCTGAGCATGTGCAGCCAGCAGCTCACCCCGGACATTCTCTATGCAGAGAGCTACTGTACGTAGCTCTCTGCTGCAGGAGCAGTTCCGCGGTTGCGATTGCGGCTTTTCTTGAGATGGAGACAGCGGTGTCTCTGTCTCAAAAATAAAAAGTTTGGCTCATCAGGGGGGGTTTCCAGGTACTCGGAAACTCCCCCTGCGTGCGCCACTGGATTGGGATACGGTTGGTGTAATAAGCAAGAAAATATATCTTTCTAAAGAATGATATAGTTTACTAAATTCTGAAGGTGTATCATATAATGTGCTCATGATATTTTATTTTATTTCTTTTTAACTTCCCCCTTGATGCTGGACATGCCCACTATCTGGAAAGTCTTGGGGGGAGGGTGCTGCTGCCATGGCCCATGGCTAGACCTTACACCTCTGGTGCTGCCCATGTGGGGCCACTAGTACAAATTTTTCCAGGGCCGCTTTTTGTTCCCAATGCACCTCTGTCTAGGACGTAAGAGAAATAAACATTAGTACTTGCATAATTACATGCTTTTACATTTATGTCAATGTGTTGAAACCTCACTGCATTTTTAAAACTTTCTTGTCCATCAGTTACAATACAATGATTTATCATGATCACACAGTCGCTGTCAGGCTATGTTGCTCTGGAAATCAAAGTCACTGTTGTTTCTGCTTATCTCTGCTTCCTATTTTTTGCAACAATGCGGCGGCTGTGTTGTGTGTATGTCACTGTAATTGTGTTTTAATCTTGTATATATATGTATGCTTCTTTGACAGCATAACATTACATATCCGTAAACTCAACAAATGAATTGCTTAAGAAGCTCATGGAATTAACTTACAAATGCTAAGCACAGGTGCATCATCTAAACATAATGATATTAAATAAAATACATTTTAAGATCCAACTACAGTGGTTCAATATTAAAATTATATATTGCTCTGAAAAATAATTGAGTGAAAATATTGATTTTATACAATAAGGCAGCTAATTTAATTAGAAAGGCCAAACAATTCACCATTATTTACTGCACTTGCAGAATTTGCATACGTATAAAGCCGCACTACATCACTAGAAAGTTGAGAGTTAAGAAAGCAATTAAATAGCTTGTTTAAAGATTGTCTCACAGTGCAGCTGTATTTGGAGGACAAAAAATGGCATAATACATACATGTTTTTGTTATATGATATAACAACACATATACACAAAAACTGTATTTACAGTTACTTTAGATATAATGAACAAAGTAGAAGAAAGTAAAAGATAGAAATTAAAATTAAACATACAGTATATTTTATCTCAGTCACTTGTGGTATGGTGAAGTAGGTGAGGAAGAGCCTTTCCTGTCATACTAGTGTTTGTGCCAGAGTTTTTATATAAAGTATACAAAAAATTCAAAGAATTTGTTTGAAATAACTTTTTTGTATTATTCTAATTATTTTTATTGCCAAATCTCTGTAGTAAAAAGTCTATGGCAGGTGAGGCAGTGCCTCCCCTGCCTATCTTTTCTGCACATCTCTGATCAAAACTCACCAAATTTCCAGGCTTTTATGCTGCTGCATATGTGTATAATGCCCATATGTACCCTTTGGCTCATATACTGTACTAGGTGACTCATCGTGCCCTACGGGTGCTCTTCACACCGTCGCAAGGGGCTACGCCCCCTTAACCTTTGCACGGCCATTGCCCGTGCAATATTTAGATTATATGGAGTATTACCTCCAATCATAATTCTGTGTGTGATTAAATATTGCATGGACAAAGGGCATAAGGGGTTGTAGCCCCTTGTGACAGCGTGAACAGCGCACGCAGGGGATGATGAATCACTTAGTAGGTGCTGTGGTTGGAGGAGTGGTGGGTGCGGGGGAGATACAGATGCGGAAGGGGGTCCGGGTGTCATGGGTGGGGGAGGGGCAGATGCGCGGGTGCAGTGCGTTGGGAAGGGGCAGATGCGCTGGAGCGGTGGATGGGGTAGGGCCTGGTGTGGGTGTGCCGTGGGTGGGGGTGGGAGTCCAGTGCCAGTGCGGGTGTGTCGCGGGTGGGGGAGGGGGTCCGGAGGTGCCGCTGGTGGGGGAGTGGTGGGTGTGGGTGTGCCGCGGATGGGGGAGGTATGGTGTGAAGTGTATGTATGGTGTGTAGTAATGCAGTGTATGTATATATAGTAATGCAGTGTATTATGTATGTATGCATGTATATATATATATATGGATGGTGTGCAGCAGTGCAGTGTATGTATGTAATGTGTGCAGTGTATATATGTATGTATAGTAATGCAGTCTATGTATGTATATATATATATATATATATATATATATATATTAGAGAAGTGCAACTGACAATTTTCGGGTTTTGTGTTTTGGTTTTGGATTCGGTTCCGCCACCGTGTTTTGGATTCAGACACGGTTTGGCAAAAACCTCCCTGAAATTTTTTTGTTGGATTCGGGTGTGTTTTGGATTCGGGTGTTTTTTTTCAAAAACCCCTCAAAAACAGCTTAAATCATAGAATTTCGGGGTAATTTTGATCATATAGTATTATTAACCTCAATAACCACAATTTCCACTCATTTCCAGTCTATTCTGAACACCTCACACCTCACAATATTATTTTTAGTCCTAAAATTTGCACCGAGGTCACTGGATGACTAAACAAAGCGACCCAAGAGGGTGGCACAAACACCTGGCCCATCTAGGAGTGGCACTGCAGTGTCAGACAGGATGGCACTTAAAAAAATTAGCCCCAAACAGCACATGATGCAAAGAAAATAGAAAAAGAGGTGCACTGTGGTTGCTAGACGGCTAAGCTAAGCGACACAAACACCTCAATATCACAGGAATTATTTGTTCTAATCAATGGTATTATTGGTCCAAATCACTGGAAGAAAATGACAAAATCACTGGAATTATTCGTTCTAATCAATGGTATTATTGGTCCAAATCACTGGAAGAAAATGACAAAATCACTGGAATTATTTGTTCTAATCAATGGTATTATTGGTCCAAATCACTGGAAGAAAATGACAAAATCACTGGAATTATTCGTTCTAATCAATGGTATTATTGGTCCAAATCACTGGAAGAAAATGACAAAATCACTGGAATTATTCGTTCTAATCAATGGTATTATTGGTCCACATCACTGGAAGAAAATGACAAAATCACTGGAATTATTCGTTCTAATCAATGGTATTATTGGTCCAAATCACTGGAAGAAAATGACAAAATCACTTGAATTATTCATTCTAATCAATGGTATGATTGGTCCAAATCACTGGAAGAAAATGACAAAATCACTGGAATTATTTGTTCTAATCAATGGTATTATTGGTCCAAATCACTGGAAGAAAATGACAAAATCACTGGAATTATTCGTAAACATTTGTAGAAATTTGCTGCTTTCTGATTACAGAAATGCTCAAATATTCCTGCGAATCCACAATCCCTTCCCAGAGGAAAAAGAAATTGAGAAACCGTTGTTTGAGAACGTTTGTTCTCTTTCCCTTACAAAGGAACAAACCACTTTCCAAGAAGACTGACATTTTTGGGAATATGGAGACATAATGTTTTGAATATAAATCCTAAAGCAGGTGGTGTATTAGAGCAAAAGAGTGCAAGAGACCAGCCATGCAGTTTCTGAAATATTATGACAAAATGTTACTGTATTTCATAAGCACTCATTCCTAACTCTGCTAAGTGCTGTTTGGTATACTGTATCTGGCTTCCATGAGGTAGTTGTCCATTATTTCAGCTTCCATTGACCTTTTTGAAAGCGGTAGAAGTTATCGATTCTTTTTTTTATTTTTATTTTCCCCTATTTTTAATTTTCTCCTGCATAGCCCAGTAAAATGTTGCAATGTTAAGTATTGACTTGTGCCTTCTGGGGGTCCACTTCTTCACCAAACCCAGCCAAATCTCATCCTGATTCCTAACCCTCTGTTCCACGTTTTCTATGTACCCCATCTGTGTCACCCATGTCTGTCTACCCCTCCCCTTTAAATT
Source organism: Pseudophryne corroboree (assembly GCF_028390025.1). Lineage (NCBI taxonomy): Eukaryota > Metazoa > Chordata > Amphibia > Anura > Myobatrachidae > Pseudophryne > Pseudophryne corroboree. The sequence continues at coordinate 311,910,809 of NC_086450.1, read as the reverse complement.
GTAAGATCTCACGAGCAGGGCCCTCTTCCTTCATGTGCTTATATACTGTGTCAAAGTCAGAAAAATGTCTCAATGCACGTTGCCATATTTGCACCGCACACTGGTCCGTGCTGCGCATGCGTATGCTCTCCCGTGGAAGCGCATACCCGCAATAGCGTGCACTCGCACGCGCAGTATGCGCATTTACGGTAGAGTTTATGTGATCGTAGCGTGCGACTCATTAGTTACAAATGTTCACAATTAATGTAGTTTATAGATCATGATCCCTTTGATAGTTTCTGTAAGTTTGGTTAAAGTACAATGTCCCAGAGCTGAGGAATCCCTCTTTGCATCGTACGAAGGGTCTAACAGGAATCATACTGCAGTGTTTGGTACCCATCGGAAGAGTATTTAATTAGCAATATTCCGGTGTTGGTTTGGAGCGTATTAATCGCTCGTGCGAATAGTTATGGACATAAGAAGTTTATGTCCATTTCTATGATTTACACATACTCAGGTATGCGGCGGGAAACCCAGTTTCCCACCCACCTGAGCTGTTGGAAATCGTCACAGCCCACCTGTATGAATCACCCTATGACCTTTTGTTATGATGCAGGGCCGAATTCCTTCGGCCAATGGACAATGGGATAGTAGGACCAGGAGATTGCATTGTGTGTGGGGCATAAATAGGCAGGCCGACCATATCCAAACTCACTCTCTCATCAACGGTTATCTGCTGATAATCGGGAGCTGGATATCGAGGCGCTGGCGATCATACCCTTTGTGCGTAAGTTCTCTCCATAATCATTGTCTTTCTGCGAGCCAATTTCTCTCTCTCTCTCTCTCTATCTCTCTCTCTCCTCTTTTCTCTTAAATACCTTATAGTATTATAGTATTGTATTGTATTTCATTTAGGTCAGCGTAGTATTGTCTTATTGTATTTATTGTTTAGTTCTGTGGTTAGGAGGTCTCTGTTATATTGTAGCGTATCATATGTACTGTTATCCCCTTTTACAAGTATATTAGATATAATACAGTTAATAGGCCTTGGAACCTAAACCAGTATCTGTGTATTTACTATAGTGTTAAGTGTTCACTTGAGCGTCGGTGACGCTCAAGCAGCTTTGTAGATAGTCAGGTTACACAAGGTTGCACTTACACCCTGTACTCACATTAAGGTATTCAGTGTATTTCATTGGTATAAGGTTTAACATAAAGGTATAGTGTTGTGAGCGTCTGCATCGCTGGTGACCTCCTCGTGGTCTCTAGCGTACGCTACGTTACAGCGAATCTTTCCCCTAGACATAACCAATAACGTGTCCTGTGATCACTGGGCCGTGAGCGAACGTGACGCTTGAGCGTCTCGCCTACGGCTGAGCGATCGCTACGCAGATAGCGTACCATTACGGTACTTCTTAAGTAAACAGCGTACAGTGTTCTTAGCTTCATAAAGGGTTGTTTATACGACAAAGGAATTTAGCATTGTCAATTGCGGGCTCGTCCGGTCCTTTTCACATCTGCACTAGGTAGATCAGCAGACATTATCCCCCAGCAAAAGGGTGGGAGGTTGTCTCGCAGTTGCTGACGGGATAAGCGTCTGCTTCGCTTAGATAAAGAGTGCTGAAGGAACCCGGTAACCGGAAGTAAGAACAAAACGCTTGTGTCTTTTTAAAACTGTTTATTTTTCTTTTGTCTTGCGTACGCATACATACCTGCATTTCTTTTCACTTGTGTATTTCATTTTTTCGTATATCACTATTCCTGTTTGCCAAATTTTATAGTTGATAGAAAGTGCTAAAAAGAGATTTGCTGTTATTTAATAGTAGAGGTGATAGTTAAAGTATAGAACAAACACACGGTTTGTCTGAGATACAAGGCAGTCAGTGTGGATTGCGGTAGATGATCAGGGATCACCTACATTGATAAATAAATATATTGTGTTACGGTGGATCCTTTGCATTGCGTACACGTGTCGCTAACAAAGACTAGCGTACGCAATCCAAAAGGCAGACGCACGCAGCGTTCATTACGCAACGTAGCGTCCGGTTACGCTCACGTAGCTCAAGTCACGAAAAAGTTGAATTAGCGCAAAGCGATAATTAGCGCAAGGCGATAATTAACGCACAGCGGTAGATAACGCGAAGCGGTAAATAACGCAAATCTGTTTTTAGAAAATCTGAAATTTAGTTTAACAGATCCTGCTCCTAATTGGTAACACTCTTGGCCTGAAGACAATTTCTGCGCAGAAATAGATATAGAAACAAAGTGTACATGTGTTGAGTGAGTGTGTTTTGTATACAAAAGTTTATATAACTTTAAGGTGGAACCAAAAGGAAAGCCGGGTACTCGTCAAGGGACATACGTGTAAGTGACATATACGGTGGCCAGGGAGGCATCCCTGGTTAAATAATATTTGAGCATTAGAGTATAGCGGACCATAAGGTAACAAGACCAGGAGGTCATAAGGTAACAAGACCAGGAGGTCGTAAGGTAAAAGGTCCGCTATAAAAGTCCAGTGGCACAACGCCTGGGGTGTTGGTGCAGAACCCATATAGGCCATAAGCTCTTGCTGAAGGAATCGCGGCCGGAAACATCGATTCCATTGGTCTTTCAGTACATGACAAGTAGTGCTCGTGTACTGAACGATTGGACCGCACGTAATTGTGTGCAGTAGTTAGTGATCTGACCTAATACCATTAGAGTAAAGTGGTCACAAACGCTATTTGTACATTCTGACGTGATTTGTGTAATTTTTTATTTTTGGAAGGGAAGTTCGCTGGTCACTCAGGAACTATCTAACAACCCCACCTTTACTGGAAAGAGTAAGTGTCCTGCGGGTAACCCTCATATGTTCCAGTAAACTGAAGGTTCCATAGGGGCCCTGTATCGAGTACGCCAGCACCACGTCGGTGTGATCAGGTCGTATTGGTCGAGGTGGGCGAGTGAGTGGGGTACTCGGTAAACCGCCACCGCCGGCCTACTGTGGAGTAATTTGGTTGTCTGAAAAGGCTTGCTGAAAACCTTGATACAGAGATCCAAGGAGGACTAAGCAACACCTGCAGACTATGGGGGCCAGTTGCTCAGGTAGGGGGCGATCAACCCTGGTTCAGGTTGATTCTGTGAACCGACCAGTTGGGTCGGCACGATATGTAATGTGTGAAAAATATGGAATTCACACCGAATCTTTATGTGATGAATGGGAGAGAATGACTGTACAAGACAGGGACAAATTCCCAAGAATAGGTAGCTTCAGTCCAGAAGTGTTACAAAATTTAAGGAGGAGGATATGTCTCGTAAAATCAGCAAAGAGACGAATTCAGCATCATGATTATTTACAGTTATGGCACCAGGAAGGTGAGATACAGAGAGGTTTGGCTCTGGCGGCAGGATCTGGGGCAGTCAGGAAGTTGATTGCCACAGCTCCTCCCCCACCATACATTGCAGGAGAAAAGTTGATTGCGGAGAGAAACGCACTGGGTTGTAAAACACAAACTCTTAGTAACACTGTAAATGTTAATGATGTTAACCAAATAACTCATGCAAGTATTAACCCGTGCAAGATGTACCCTGTTTTGAACCTTCCTCAGGAGTGTGATCAAGAAGACGATTCAGCAACAATTTCAGCTCTCTCTCTTGCAGCCACCATAGCAGAGACCACAGTAGGCACAGCGACACCCACGAGATTAGTGAAAGCCCCTAGCGGAGGGATAGGTGAGGTCGTGTCAACGGGTAAGTACGGCACCATGCACTACACTGAAACAATTGTACCACAACAAGCTGTAGAATCTACACAGGAAGAGGCTGTTAGAATTGCTCCTGTAAGGGTAATAGCAGTCCCCAATGGAAAAACAGATGTCTCTGGAGCCACTCCCATAAGGAACATTGCCATGTACACTCCATTTTCCAGAATGGAATTAAGAACAATAGTGTCCGAATTTCCTGACCCCAGGAAGGATTTAGTGGCTAGCCAAAAATACATCAGGGATTTAGGTAACACGGTAGAACCCAACAACAAGGATTGGCAGATACTGCTAAGAGCTTGTTTACCTTCCAATGTTGATGCAACTCAGTTTTTAGCTGATTGTGCATTGGATAAAGATGTACCGCTTACAGACGTGTACAACAAGGATAATGTAAAAAGGATAAATTTACAGCTAAAAGAGTATTTCCCAGCCGTTGTTAAATGGAATAAAATATTTTCCATTAAGCAAAAGGAGTCCGAAACGGCAACAGAATATTTTCACCGGGCACTATTAGAAATGGCAAAGTACACTGGTATAGAAGACATTAAGACCAACCCAAACCATCGAGAAGTAGCAGTATCTGTACTGATGGATGGTTTGAAAGAAACATTAAAAGCTAGGGTACAGACCACGCAGCCATGTTGGCGAGGTCTGTCAGTGTCCACCTTGAGAGAGGCTGCTATTGATCACGACAGAAATATCACTAGGCACAGGGAGTCGCAAAGTGATAAGTTGATGTCCGTAAGTATACAGGCGCTGACCACAAGGCAGCCTGCGTATGTACCACCGAATCCTGTGGGTAAGGCAAGTGTAATAACATGTTTTTCTTGTAACAGACCGGGACACTTTGCACGAGAATGTAGAACAAAGAATGTACAAAGATCTTTTCAACCCCCTAGACAACAACACAACACACGACATTGGGAGCAGGGTCCACAGAGGCGGAGTTTTGAGCCACATACAGGGGAAACAAAAAGATATCCCCCGAACAGAGATTGGCATGCCTCTGGTAGTTCCCAGCTAACTCCCTCACAAGTAGTTGCTGCCAGCGGGATTCAGGGAGGTCAGCATACCCAATAGGGGTGTGGCCATACCTGTAATCTGCAGCCAGTTAAGTTGATTGCTAGTCTTGGAAACGAACCAGAAATTGCAATCAATGTAGCTGGTAAAACTTTAAACTTTCTTGTAGACACAGGGGCGGCCAAGTCAGTGATAAATTCGACAGTGGGCATGAGAACCACTGGTAGGACAATTACAGCCATGGGAGTAACAGGAGTAGTCCAGCACTACCCTGTTAGCAAACCAGCCGAGATTACAATAGGGCCTTTGCATACCAAGCATTCCTTTTTGCTGGCTGCATCTGCACCAACTAATCTCCTGGGAAGAGACTTACTATGTAAAATGGGTTGCGTCATTTATTGTACTCCTGAAGGTGTATTCTTGGACATCCCTGAGAATCACGCTCAGGAAGTACGAGACATGTTAGACTCCCCATCAAAATTAATGTCACACACCATTATGACAAATAGGAACCCATCCCAGGTAGAAGAGATGACATCTCAGATACCAGAGTCACTTTGGACAAAAGATGGACAGGACACTGGATTAATGGCAAACGTAGCTCCAGTAGTAGTACAAGTAAAAGAAGGTAGGATAGCTCCAAAAATCCCACAGTATCCTCTGAAGCCAGAGGTGGAGTTAGGAGTTTTTCCCGTAATAGAGCGCTTGCTACAACAGGGCATTCTAGTAAGAACGTCCAGCACAGCAAATAGTCCCATCTTCCCTGTTAAAAAGAGTGGGGGGAGGGGTTACAGGCTAGTGCAGGATCTAAGGGGGATTAACAAAATAGTTGAGAGTCAGTTCCCCGTAGTGCCTAATCCAGCTGTCATCCTAATGCAAATTCCTCCCACTATTCCATACAATCATGTGTATCTTCCTTTGTATTAAATCCTCCTTCCCCATCACTCTCACCTCCCACCCTTTGTGCCTGTCCAGGCACACCTGGGAGAAATGTTGCAGGGTTTAATGCACTGCATCTCCTTATGGTGATGTTTACGGGGGCCATTAATGCAAATTCCTCCCACTGCCAAATTTTTCACTGTTATTGACCTCTGCTCCGCTTTCTTTTCGGTACCTCTGCACCCTGACAGCCAATATTTGTTTGCATTCACATACAGAGGAGTCCAATACACGTGGACTCGGTTACCCCAAGGTTTCATAGATAGTCCAAGTATATTTTCTCAGGCTTTGCATGATTGTTTACAGTCTTTCCAACCGGAAAGTGGATCAGTATTGATACAGTATGTGGATGATTTACTGCTGTGTTCAGATTCACTGGAAGCTTCCCTGAAGGATACGAAACAGCTCCTGTTTCATCTTTCAGACACAGGTCACAAGGTCTCCAAAGACAAGTTGCAATTATGCCAAGCTAAGGTAAAATACTTGGGACACTGTCTAACACAAGGACTGAGACACCTGACCGCTGATAGAATCCAAGCCATTAGAGACATGACACTGCCACAAACCCAGCAACAGATCAGGACGTTTTTAGGAATGTGTGGGTATTGCCGTAATTGGATCCCAGGGTTTTCCATATTGGCGCTACCTTTGCAGGAAATGGTCTCCTCAAACAAACCTGATCGGATTTCGCATACAGACGAATCTGAAACAGCATTTGAGAGACTCAAACAGTGTCTAACGCAGGCACCTGCACTAGGTATGCCAGACTATGGGAAACCCTTTGAACTATACGGAACAGAAAGTGCTGGGTGCGCAGCAGGTGTACTAACACAAAAACACGGTGATGCCAGCAGGCCAGTTGCATACTACAGCGCTCAGCTAGATACGGTAGCGCGGTCCCTCCCCACATGCTTGCGTAGCGTTGCAGCGATAGCATTGCTAGTGACAAAAAGCGAAGATGTCGTGCTAGGCCACAACCTCACAATCCATACACCGCATGCGGTATCTGCCTTATTGAATTCTGCCCAAACCAGACACGTCTCATCAGCAAGGTTTACGAGATGGGAATTGGCATTAATGGCCCCCGTAAACATCACCATAAGGAGATGCAGTGCATTAAACCCTGCAACATTTCTCCCAGGTGTGCCTGGACAGGCACAAAGGGTGGGAGGTGAGAGTGATGGGGAAGGAGGATTTAATACAAAGGAAGATACACATGATTGTATGGAATATTTGACCCAAAATTTTACCGCAAGGCCTGACATCAGTGACAATCCACTAGAAGATGCAGAACTCACGTTCTACACGGACGGTAGTTGTCACAGACAGTCAGACTCGGGAGACTTGTGTACTGGATACGCAGTCGTAGATGACCAAGACACCATAGAAGCGGAACCACTAGGCCCACCTCACTCAGCCCAGGTTGCTGAACTGGTCGCCCTAACCAGAGCATGTGAATTGGCTAAGGGAAAGTCAGCCAATATCTACACCGATTCCAGATACGCGTTCGGGGTAGTCCATGATTTCGGAGCCCTATGGCGGCTCAGAAATTTCATGACGGCAGCTGGCACACCGATAGCGCATGCAGCTCATATAAAAAGGCTTCTAACAGCGATACAGGAACCCGACAGAGTGGCTGTTATCAAATGTAAAGCACATACATATAGCCAAGACCCAGTATCCCTTGGTAACAGCCGAGCAGACGAAGCTGCAAAGCTTGCAGCTGCTACCTCCATACGGACAGACACCACACAACTGATGGTATTTAATACCATCAACACACGAAAGTTGTGTGAAATGCAGAATTTGTGTTCCACTCAGGAGAGAGCAGTCTGGAAGGCAAAGGGATATGGCCAGGAGTCCTCAGGGCTCTGGACGGATGGACATGGTAAACCAGTGGCCCCCAGGGCATACCTTCCGTGTCTGGCTGAAGCAGCTCACGGGCTGACTCATCTAGGCAAGGAGGGGATGTGCAAATTGGTAAGAGCATACTGGTGCGCCCCAGGATTCTCCTCTCATGCTAGTAAAAGAGCAATGTCATGCCTTACCTGTCTGAGAAAGAATATTGGAAAGGCAATACCTACAGAACCATCCCATATCCCACCTGCCGGCGGCCCTTTCCAAGTAATACAAATTGACTTCATTCAATTGCCCCCATGTAGAAATTTAAAGTATGTACTTGTCTGTATAGATGTTTTCTCAAATTGGGTCGAAGCTTTTCCAGCAGCTACAAATACCGCTATGTTTACAGCTAAGAAAATTGTGCAGGAATTTGTATGTAGATATGGTATCCCTAGAATCATTGAAAGCGATAGGGGTACCCATTTTACAGGTGATGTCTTCCAAGGAATGTGTAAGTTGATGGGAATTGATAGCAAGCTGCACACTCCGTACCGTCCACAGGCGAGTGCGAAGGTCGAAAGAGTGAACAGCACTATTAAAAATAAATTGAGTAAAGTAATGGCAGAGACAGGATTGACGTGGCCAGAAGCTTTACCCATTGTTTTGTATAGCATCAGAACCACTCCCAGGTCCCCTCTTAATCTGTCCCCTTTTGAAATCTTGTTTGGTCGACAACCGCATGTCATGATTAACCCTCAGGATGATTTGAAATGTAACAATGAAGTAACTGTAAAGTACTTGATTAATATGAGTAAGCAGTTGAGGAATCAAAATGATAATCTGAAGTTGGTGATTCCTGATTTACCAGATAGTAATTGTCATGACATTGAACCTGGGGATTATGTAATGATACAAAATTTTCTATGCTCAGGTTGTCTTATTGATAGATGGGAAGGACCATACCAGGTCTTATTGACTAGCACCACAGCATTGAAGGTTGCTGAGAGAGAGACTTGGGTCCATTCATCCCACTGCAAGAAGGTTGCTGATCCAGAGAAGTCCCGTGATAAGGAACAGACGGTAGAGGTTGTATCACTGGAGTGTCTGTTCCAGGAGGACTGAGGCGGCACCTGAGCCTTGAAGACCGGAAGCAGTTGTCGACTCCCCTCTCCCTTTTATTGTTTTTCTCCACTTCCCATCCCCTCTCCCTTAAAATTTCTGTTTCCCCCTTCTCAATCTTCTCCATTTCCTCCTCAAAGATGGACTTGCCCAAAGAGACTGTGATCCGGATTTTGATGTTGACCATGATGTTGACCAGAGCAGTCTATTCCGGCGAGAGTACCATAGAGGTCGAGAGAGGTTCTGGAATGGGTTCCGATTATGATGATGGAGGCGTAGTTTTCCAAGATCAACCAATCCAACAAGCAAAGGCGAGTATCAGAAAACGATCCGATAGAAGAAATTGTGATGGATTGTTAGCTGAGGAAAATTGTATCTGTAGGCTCTGTGATAATCTGGTTGAAGATGGATGCATAAAGAAATGCCAATCTAGTTTTAATATCCATATAGACCGGCATCCATTGAGTGACTATCACTCCTTAGTGGGTAACGTGTTAAACCAAACAGATTGTTGGGTATGCTCTCAAGTACCTCAGGGTCACAGTAAATCAGGGCTAGTACCATTTCCTTTAACGTTAGGGGAGGTACTTGAGCTAAGTGGTGGGAGACCGGTGGACCGGAGGTTTAACATCTCCAGCCCTCCTAGTTTGAAGCTCCACCAATACCATGTGGATAGGTCCCTCGTATGTTTTAACATCTCCAATCCCAGAAAACCGGGAAATTGGGAAGTGTCATGGAGCAACCTTACCATGACCTTTTCACACAGAGCAGATAGAATGCCTACAGATACAGAGCTCGTACGCCACATAGCCAGTAGAGGAAAATCTTTCCGGTATCGATATACCTTAGGAAATAGGATTACTAGAGTTGGAGAGGTATCACCAGGATACTGTGCACATATCGTACAAACCGATACGTGCATTAGGCAGATGGAAGAATTAGGGTCAGGAGATTTCACCTGGAAGGTTTGTAACATGGTCATGTCCTTCTCCGTCCCATATGTTCTCCCCGATGATGCATATTTCATATGCGGGAGAAAGGCGTACAAGTGGCTTGCCCCAAACTCTGAAGGATTGTGTTATATTGGAAAAGTATTGCCTGAAGTGATGACTGTAACACATGACAAAATGAAGGACATACACCGTGGTGCCCAAGCTCCTTATACTCACACTCATTACGAACACCGAGTTAAAAGACAACTGTCAGAAAGGTTAGAGCATCCGGCCTCTGATCTTATCCATGAATCCACCGGGATTCAGGTTCTGGTAGCGTTAGATTTCACTCGTACCGCTCGAGGAGTGATGAATTATAGATACATTTCCGCACTCGCCAATTTGTTAGATAATATCACTGAAATGTATGATGACACGTTTAGATACACTGGAAGAGAACTTCAAGCTTACAAAACAGAACTAGTTCAGCATAGGATGGTTCTTAATTATCTTACAGCAGTAACAGGCGGATATTGTGTTACATTGGCAACACAGTACGGCATAAAGTGTTGCACGTATATCACAAATAGCACCGAGGATCCGGTAGAGGTCATAGACCAAAAGATGGACGATATTCTCCAACTAAAGTGGGAATTTCGTCAAAAACACAATCTCACCCTTGCTGCTGTAGGTAATGAGCTGACTGGTTGGGTGTCATGGTTGAACCCGCGAAATTGGTTCTCCGGTTTAGGAGACTGGGCTCAAGGAGTCATAATGGATGTTGGAAAGTTTCTACTATGTATCTTGGGTGTCGTTATATCGATTGGATTGATATTTAGATGCGGGCAGGCTTTAATGAGGTGCAAACAAAGTACAAAAGTGATGAGCTTGAGGAGTGAGGAAACTGTAATTAACCTGGATTTGATTTATGACCCAATGCTAGAAACCATGACGTAATGATGTAATGAGTATACGGTCCGTCTTTCACCCATTTCTATGTTTTCCTCCGAGGTACAAAGACCCACGTAGACGAAGGATTTGATGAGCCAAGGGGCCGACAACGGAAAGATGGAAAGAAGAAGAGCAGACGACCTGATATACAAGATTTTGATGGACAATGCCATGGGTACCCCAGTTTCCCTAGGAACTTTAAAATCACGCTAGCCCAACATTTTTTGTAAATCCATGGACGTTGTTTGCTTTACTCACGATTTATGAGCAAAAGCACAAAGAAGAAGACTCCAATCAACCGACACCAATCAAGACCTCAATCGACGAATGTACATTTCCCTGACATAGAATACCATTGCATTTTCCATAAGTGTTCTCTATCTTCATCTCTACAACCCTCAGGTAATGACACACATAGACGATAGGGAATTCAGGCACAGATATCAGCAACCACATACCTCCCCCATTCATGTATCATCAACTAAAATGTGCATCCCCATTTTGTTACAACTACAGCTGAAATGAGCTCGGTAAAGTTTGACAGCCCATCCACAGACCTGTACCACAGGATAAGAAGGAATTCAAATGTATACTTCGCAATACCTCGAAGCTTGATTTACCACACGTACGGCACGATGATACATGACCCTCCAAACATGGACTCATACACACATGCTTCTGCTTTCTCACTAGGTCATACCCTCTTCACACCTTCTCCTCTCTCCTCCCCTACCCAACCATGGAAATCAATTAACCCCTGACTTACATTTTTCTCCTTAAATGTTTTGTGGCAGTTATTATTGACTGCCAAAGGGTGGACTGTCAAAGTCAGAAAAATGTCTCAATGCACGTTGCCATATTTGCACCGCACACTGGTCCGTGCTGCGCATGCGTATGCTCTCCCGTGGAAGCGCATACCCGCAATAGCGTGCACTCGCACGCGCAGTATGCGCATTTACGGTAGAGTTTATGTGATCGTAGCGTGCGACTCATTAGTTACAAATGTTCACAATTAATGTAGTTTATAGATCATGATCCCTTTGATAGTTTCTGTAAGTTTGGTTAAAGTACAATGTCCCAGAGCTGAGGAATCCCTCTTTGCATCGTACGAAGGGTCTAACAGGAATCATACTGCAGTGTTTGGTACCCATCGGAAGAGTATTTAATTAGCAATATTCCGGTGTTGGTTTGGAGCGTATTAATCGCTCGTGCGAATAGTTATGGACATAAGAAGTTTATGTCCATTTCTATGATTTACACATACTCAGGTATGCGGCGGGAAACCCAGTTTCCCACCCACCTGAGCTGTTGGAAATCGTCACAGCCCACCTGTATGAATCACCCTATGACCTTTTGTTATGATGCAGGGCCGAATTCCTTCGGCCAATGGACAATGGGATAGTAGGACCAGGAGATTGCATTGTGTGTGGGGCATAAATAGGCAGGCCGACCATATCCAAACTCACTCTCTCATCAACGGTTATCTGCTGATAATCGGGAGCTGGATATCGAGGCGCTGGCGATCATACCCTTTGTGCGTAAGTTCTCTCCATAATCATTGTCTTTCTGCGAGCCAATTTCTCTCTCTCTCTCTCTCTATCTCTCTCTCTCCTCTTTTCTCTTAAATACCTTATAGTATTATAGTATTGTATTGTATTTCATTTAGGTCAGCGTAGTATTGTCTTATTGTATTTATTGTTTAGTTCTGTGGTTAGGAGGTCTCTGTTATATTGTAGCGTATCATATGTACTGTTATCCCCTTTTACAAGTATATTAGATATAATACAGTTAATAGGCCTTGGAACCTAAACCAGTATCTGTGTATTTACTATAGTGTTAAGTGTTCACTTGAGCGTCGGTGACGCTCAAGCAGCTTTGTAGATAGTCAGGTTACACAAGGTTGCACTTACACCCTGTACTCACATTAAGGTATTCAGTGTATTTCATTGGTATAAGGTTTAACATAAAGGTATAGTGTTGTGAGCGTCTGCATCGCTGGTGACCTCCTCGTGGTCTCTAGCGTACGCTACGTTACAGCGAATCTTTCCCCTAGACATAACCAATAACGTGTCCTGTGATCACTGGGCCGTGAGCGAACGTGACGCTTGAGCGTCTCGCCTACGGCTGAGCGATCGCTACGCAGATAGCGTACCATTACGGTACTTCTTAAGTAAACAGCGTACAGTGTTCTTAGCTTCATAAAGGGTTGTTTATACGACAAAGGAATTTAGCATTGTCAACTGTTTGCCACCAAAATGCTGCACTGTAATACTATATATACTTCTCACAAAAATGCCGCACAGATATGGAATGGATACTTCCTGTGACACAAAGCTGCAAGATACAGCTATGGCCTACTGTACAACTATATACTGTTAGTCACCAAAATGCTGCACTGTAAAACTATATATACTGCTCACAAAAATGCCGCACAGATATGGAATGGATACTTGCAGTGACACAGAGCTGCAAGATACAGCAATGGCCTACTGTACAACTATATACTGTTAGTCACCAAAATGCTGCACTGTAATACTATATATACTGCTCACAAAAATGCCACACAGATATGGAATGGATACTTGCAGTGACACAGAGCTGCAAGATACAGCAATGGCCTACTGTACTGTACTACTATAATTATTATATACTGGTGGTCCCCAGTCCCCACAATGCAGCACACTGATCAGATATTTGCAGCACACTGAGCACAGATATGGAGAGTTTTCAGGCAGAGAACGTAGATATTTTCAGCACACTGAGCACAAATATTTGCAGCACACTGAGCACAAATATTTGCAGCACACTGAGCACAGATTACGGAGCTTTTCAGGGAGAGAACGCTGCCACGTCCTCTCCGTTCAATCTCCAATGCACGAGTGAAAATGGCGGCGACACGCGGCTCCTTATATAGAATACAAATCTCGTGAGAATCCAACAGCGGGATGATGACGTTTGGGCGCGTTCTGGTTTACCGAGCAAGGCGGGAAGATCCGAGGCTGCCTCGGACCCGTGTAAAATAGGTGAAGTTCGGGGGGGTTCGGATCCCGAGGAACCGAACCCGCTCATCTCTAATATATATATATATATATATATAAAGATATATAAACATTTGCACACTTTTAAAAAAAATGTTATGTCCAGGTGCTCTCTATAATCTGTTCCTTAATGGTCCAGTACAAATATATATGGAAAAGAGGCACTCAATCAATCATGGTATATGAAAAAATCTTATAAATGTTTATTTTCCCCCAATTATGGGCATTTCAGGTGGAATCACATTGATGGTGGTGGCTCAGCAAAAACATTCTTGAATAAATTGCAGCTTATGCTTTTTGATAAACAAATGTTTTGCACATAGAAAGGATGTGGTAAAGATCAAACCAGTACGTCCGTCGACCTCGGTCCCATGTGGACCGTTCAAGACCCGCACACCAAGTTACAGTCACCTTCCACCATCCAGAGCCATCTGCAAGCGGACATCCAACACACACAAAGCAAACTTTATAATCCACTAAATACATATTACTTACTGCAGCTGATCAGAACTCATCCACCCCGCTGCCAATGGCGTGCGTCTCAGCTTACTGCGCATGTGTCAGACAAACGATACATAGCGGATGTGAGCCGGGACGTGCATGCGTTCCACGGCACTGGAGATTTCCGGGTCTAGCACATGACCATCCTCGTCACGCCACTGCCGTGCACGCTTCTGCGTTCCACGGTCCGGCTAGCCTAAGGATGTCACATGACCCAATACCTGATCCACATAACCAGCAAGGCATAATAGCGCACATGCATAGGGTCGTTGCCATGGTGACCCTGCGATAGATACAGCAGACTGCCGTCTCCGTGTATCATCTCAAGGGATCACCTAGGCATTGCCCCCCACAATATTGTGCATTCAATCAATTACATCCATGAATGTACTATAGACACATTGTGCAGTGTTATCAATAAGACGACACCACAATACTCAGTCTGAGAAACCTGATCACGCAGACTAAATAATATGAAATTGAACATATAAACATCATATACATAACGTAATTGTATATGTCATTAAATGTCTGCCCGCAGATAAGGCTACTGGATTATGATCCCACCCTGAAATGCAATGTGCAAAACATGACAATCAATAATAAACAACAAAACAAGAAAGCATGAACAAATATATGAATAACAAAAAACTAAAAAAATATAATGAAATTTTTTTTTTAACCAAAAAGAATTATTATGTAGCCGTTTCTATTCATGTACTCTAAAATGTGGTGATATAGGGAAATGGTTACGCTTAATAGATGTATAGACCTACCCCTATATTCGTATAAATGTATATAGTTATATTTCTCATTCCATTTATATATGGGTACAGTAGTGTCCTTATGTTATATGATAATACCATATGTGATGAGGAAGAGTTGAGCATGCCATGAGGTATTTTCCGGACAATTATACCTAATAGTACATAAATTTTATTTGATAAACATTACTGCTATCTGAAATGACCCCTTTCATCATTTAATATATATATATATGTGTATATAATCTGCGGTACAAATGGATATTTATGGGGACTGTATATAGATTTTCTTTAACTATGGTAGTGCCTCATCAAACAGCAGGGCACGAGGAACCTTTGAAAACAGCTCGTGCTGTCGGCGGGAAAGGGAGGCTTCACGAGGACTGGGACTCGTCTCGTGGCCCCTGGGGCTCCTGTATAAAAAGGGGAGCTGAAACGCTGCAACGGGACTTGTGTGTGCGCCTCTGAAGGGGTAACTCATTCCTCTCCCTGCCGCCTCAAAGAGCTGTCCTGTAAACATTGGCGGCGCAGTGGAGATGGATAGAGGACTCCAGCGAGCGAAAGCACACTGAAGATCCAGCGCGGCAGTTGGTGAGCAGCGGGAGCTGTGAAATGCTGATAGCCGGGGAAGCAGAAACCGGCATCTCCTTCAGCCGTCAGCGGGATCAAGAGCTGGGGAGAGCGGAGATCAGCGCAACCACCGGCACCAGCAGCTGAGAGACTCTGACATCAGGAACCGCACAGAGCCAGAGAGCCGGGGGAGCAGTTACCGGCAACAGCAGCAGAGAGAAGACGACGTCTGGAGCCGCACCGAGTCAAAGAGCCGGGGGAGCAGTTACCGGTATACAGCAGAGAGAAGACGACGTCTGGAGCCGCACCGAGTCAAAGAGCCGGGGGAGCAGTTACCGGTATCCAGCAGAGAGAAGACGACGTCCGGAGCCGCACAGAGCCAGAGAACCGGGGGAGCAGTTACCGGCGCCCGCAGCTGAGAGAAGACGACGTCCGGAGCCGCACAGAGCCAGCGAGCCGGGGGAGCAGTTACCGGCCCCCAGCAGAGGGGAGACACCAACAGCAGAGAGCGGCCAATGTCCATCGCCGCTAATGACAAGCCTCCACTTAGCAGATTCACTGCCCACCAATGAAGTGAAGAGGGGGCGGAGCTACCTGTATACTATATGGTGAGTGACAGGAGTCACTCACTGAAGACAACTGAGGTCTGTAAATCTATTATATTTGCACTTAATCACCAGGAACACTACACCAGGGATTGCTTTACTTCAGGCATCTTTTTACCATCTTTAAATACTGTTATTAGTGGCTACTATTTAATTTCTATCGTTATCCTTATATTGGAGCACAATAGATATATTGATTGTTGCTGGACTACACAAATTGAGGAGCTCCAATAGAACAATTAACCAAATATATAGGAAAGGATAACTTGATAGATATATCTATATAAAATACTGTGGCCTAAGATCTGCACAGTATACTATATAATTACATAATTGGACATAAGGATAAAACCACTCTTCAGTTTTATTATTGACTATAAATAGATCGACCACTGAGGAGTTTCTAGTAGCACCACTCAGAGAAAGTACAGCTCACAGTATCACCCCTGGCTGTCTAGACCTAGTGGATACAATATCTATAAATTATAAGCAGCGGATACTCTTGCAAATGTAACTGCTACATTGTAAAGGAAAAGAAAATAATGATCTACAGTGTAGCCCTCTCCAGGAATTGTTTTATCTACTGTTTCAACCCTGAGGAGAGTTAACCCCTAGCTAAAGGAAACAGTTAGGGATAAGATCCAACTAAATATATATAGATATCTGTATATATATATATCTTGCTAACAAAAGAAAAGAAAACCTACAGGAATCCACCTTCTTTATATATGCATATATAATACTAAAACTAGATACAAGTTTCCCAGGCATCTGCTTCCAGGATTTAGACCTATCCTAAAGGACAATTGAACACTGATGTAAGGGACTATGTGAAAGTATTATTATTAATGTCTATATGAATATGTCTATATGTATGTATATAAATATATAGATCTGGATGTATAGGTTTCAGAATATAGATAGTTAGTGCATAAGAGGTGGTATAATTTCACGTTAAAAAATATACCGATGTATAATTATTAATCGAAGTGTGGTTGAAGATATGTGATGACACTTCAAATAAATCTTTAATTAAAAAGTATTGTTAATGGAGTATGAGAGATAACTTACCTGGGTCGGTCCAGTAAGAGGCATTTAAGATCATTACGCAGGTCAGGTACTCCTGTAAAAAGAAAAAATATATATGTAGATATACCCACCGTTAATGAATTCAGAACATCACTAGTATAGATATATTAATACATACCTATATTTATATAAAAAGGGGTGTTCCCAAGTATACCCCGATTCTAATTCCTCTAACGAATAAGATAAAATACTTGGGTGGAGGCACAGTATAAGGGGAACAAGCTATTATTATCATACCTATAAGGAAAAGGGTTACATTTGGAGGCACTACAGCTGAGATCGGAATCAATAGATGAAAATGGAGATTATAAAAGGAGAAGATATATATAGCTGGTGTAGAAGCAAAGGTGTAGATGTACAGAAAAGTGTCAGCATTTTGGGAGATTTTATGGAAATATTAGATGAAGATATTGTCAGTGAAGTAAAGAAAATGTATGGAATCAAACAACCATATATAGTAGATAAATGGAAAGGAGTTAATGATGAAATATGTGCCATTTTAATTAGTAATGATAATCCGCTGGATGCTTCTGTAATCCCAGCTAATATTTTAATTGAAAAGGCCCCTGGTAAGAAATGGAAAGTAATGTGGCCTGTGGAGAGATATGCGGAGGGAAGAGAGAAGACCATAGTTAAGGAGGATAGTAAAGGAGAGAGTACTAGTGCGGGATGTTATAATAATAACAGTCAGACAGCTGGAGAAGAGTCTGGAAGTAAAGAGAAAATAGATCCTCAAGTTGAGAATGTGATGGATAAAGTGGTTAGTCATTTTGAACGCTGGCATTATGAAGGGGGTTATAGGAGATTGAGAATATTTTCGGGAGTAAGTCCTGTTCCTACAGGAGAAGAGAGCTATGAAGTATGGAGAGAGGCCGCTATACAACATTCAGAGGAATGGAGATGTCCAGAGCATATTAAACAACAAAGAATTGTGGAAAGTTTGAGGGGTCCAGCAATGGGAATAATTCATGCTACCAGGAGGAGTAACCCAAAATCAACTCTGAAAGATTATTTTGAAGCCCTGGACTATTCTTTTGGAACTCTGGAAGATGTAGGGGACCTTTTATCTAAATTAAATCAAACTTATCAAGAGCCACATGAAACCCTCACCAACTATATTTACCGATTAGACAAAATTCTCTACAAACTTTTGGACAAAGGAGGGATTAATCCACATGAAATTGATGAGAGGAGATTGAAACATATTTTGAGAGGGGCTTTGACTACGAATCCTGTAGCACAACGTTTAAGGTGTAGTTTGCCACGGGTGCCTGCCCCAACTTTAGGTGAATTAATAAAAGAAGTCAAACTAGAAGAAGTCCAAATTGAAAACAGAGAGAAAAACTTAAAACGGGTTAAAGTGATTGTTCCTACCCCTGAAGTTTCTTCAGTAAATGATCAATTATTAAAGCTAATAGAGGAACAAAATAAGAAATTAGATCAGCTTATTTCTTTACAAAATAGCTCATTGGCCATGTCAAGAGTTCCCTCGTCTGGTCGGGGCAGAGGATTCAGTAGGAGACCTGTGGATAATTCTAATATCACTTGTTTCAAATGTGGACAATTAGGACATAGGTCCTTTGAGTGTAGTCAAGGCAGAAATTTCCTTTCACTCCCAGATACCATTGATAGACATCAGCATGGACCGTCGGAAAACGTCGAAGGGAGGTCGATGAACCCCGCACCGACTCCCAACCCATAATAGTCTGCACAATGGGGAGTACTCAGTGGCCTACTCTTGTTCCAGATGGAATGATGGGACAGGCCCCTCTGATGACTGTGGTAATAAATGGACATCCGTGTACTGCTTTGCTTGATAGTGGATCTCAAGTTTCCATTATTTTTGAAAGCTGGTATGCTCAATATCTATATGACGTTCCTTTGATGCCTTTTGATGGATTAACTATTTGGGGATTAAGTGAACAGAAGTATCCCTATCTGGGATATGTAATTACTCAAATAGAATTCCCTCAAAAGCACTCTGGTTCTAATGACCCCTTACCTTTTTTGGCATTAGTGTGTCCTGACTCCCCTGGAGATAAAGGAGTAATATCAGTAATTGTGGGCACTAATTCAAATTTGTTTAAAATGCTATCTGATTGGTGTTTGGCGCAACAACAGCTATATACTCCAGCCTCAATTGGTGTCCATGAGCTAGATTCTGGGAAAGTACGCCGGGTGGAGTGTGATGTAAACCCCACTACTTCAGTAATACCTGCTACTTTTTGTGACCCTGAAACGGAATTTATTAATAGAGTTTCCCAGTGTTTTCAGAACAGCGATATTACTATGGATGAAAAAAATCAATTAATTTTCCAACTCCTAACTAGAAAGCCTGTTTTTTCTCTCCATGAATGGGATTTGGGCACCGCCATTGGAATAGAACATCGCATACACCTGAACAATGAAGCCCCTTTTAGAGAAAGATCTCGCCGTTTGGCTCCCGCTGATTTTGATGACGTCCGGCAGCATTTGAAAGGGTTATTGGAAAATCAAGTAATAGCTGATTCGGATAGTCCTTATGCATCTCCCATTGTAGTAGCTCGAAAGAAGAATGGAGATATAAGATTATGCGTGGACTATCGAACATTAAACAATCGTACCATTCCTGATCAGTATACCGTACCCAAAGTGGAGGAAGCTTTGGATTGTTTGCAGGGGAGTAGATGGTTTTCTGTTCTGGATATGAGAAGTGGTTATTATCAGATACCGATGCATCCTGATGACCAATCTAAAACGGCTTTTATTTGTCCCATTGGCTTCTTCGAGTTTCTAAAGATGCCACAAGGGATAAAGGGAGCCCCGGCCACTTTCCAGAGAACTATGGAACAAACAGTCGGGGACATGTGCTATAGAGAAGTCCTTGTATATTTAGATGACCTTATTGTATTTGGACGAACTCTGGAAGAACATAACCACCGATTGTTGAAAGTTTTAGACCGGCTACAGAAAAGAGGCTTAAAATTATCTGTTGACAAATGCAAATTTTGCCAAACCACCGTGAAATATCTGGGCCATGTTGTTAGTCGTGACGGAATATCAACTGATCCTGATAAGGTTGCAGCTGTACAGAATTGGCCGCGACCCAATACTTTAAAAGACCTTCGGTCCTTTCTAGGCTTTTGTGGGTACTACAGGAGGTTTGTGCCACAGTATTCCAGAATTGCTCGTGCTTTAAATGATTTAACCAAAGGATACCCATCGAAACACCATCGACAACCCAAGGATACTGGAAACAATCCAAAAGACTATCACAAGCCAAAAGAAGTTTTTGGTGATAGATGGACGCCAACATGTGAGGAGGCTTTTGAAAAATTAAAATTTCATCTAACACATTCTCCTGTTCTGGCTTATGCAAATCCTGAACTGCCGTATGAATTACATGTTGATGCCTCATTTGAAGGAATAGGGGGAGTTTTATACCAACTACAAGAAACTGAGTTAAAACCCATTGCCTATGTTAGCCGTGGTTTATCCACAAGCGAGAAAAACTATGCTGTCCATAAATTAGAGTTTTTAGCGTTAAAGTGGGCGGTAGTGGATAAGTTCCATGATTATTTGTATGGCGTACCTTTTACTGTGCTCACCGACAATAATCCTTTAACATACATTAATACTACGGCTAAATTGGACGCCACCGGGCATAGGTGGTTAGCCGCTCTTTCTAATTACCAGTTCTCATTAAAATATAAACCCGGTACTCAGAATATCGATGCTGATGCTCTATCCCGACTTCCTCATCCTCTTGTTGTGAGCACAAATGATGATTGGGTGGAAATACCGGCTCCTGCTTTTCAAGGATTGTGTCATCAAATTAGGTTGCTACCCAGTAGTTCTTCTGGAGCAGTACACTCATTGGGAGCCACTGAAAATTCAATTCCTTCCATGTATTGTAGGATTAACACTCCTGAGTTAGAAGATTTACCACTCATTTCTAAAGAACAACTGAAACAAGATCAACATCAAGACCCAGATATTGCTATTGTAATGGAATATTTAAAAAATTCTAAAAGAACCTTGGGAGATAATGTTTCTTTCATAAGCAAAGCTCTCCTGCGGCAGAGAAAGAGATTAGTATTCAAGCACGGAATTCTATTTAGAAAAACTATTACCAGAGAGGGGTATGATAAATATCAACTGGTTCTTCCCAATATTCATATTCCTATGATTCTCCATTCGCTGCATGATAAACATGGACATTTGGGTATGGATAAGACATTACACTTAGTACAAGAGAGAGTATACTGGCCTTATATGAGTAAGGATATTGAATACTATTGTAAAACTTGTAAGAATTGTGTTCTGAGAAAAACATTACCTACCCCTACAGCAGCTATGGTCAATTTAAGTAGCTCTGGGCCTATGGAATTGATTTGCATTGACTATCTATCATTAGAAGGGCCCAATGGGAGGGAAAGTAATATTTTGGTAATCACCGATCATTTCACACGTTATGCACAGGCCTATGTTACTCGGGATCAAAAAGCGTTGACAGTAGCCAAGACTCTTTGGGATCATTTCTTTGTGCATTATGGACTCCCTGCCCGCATTCATACAGATCAAGGGAGGGACTTTGAGAGTAAGCTGATTAAAGAGTTATGCATCTGTTGCGGGATAAAGAAGTCAAGAACATCACCTTATCATCCACAAGGGGATCCGCAACCGGAGCGATTCAACAGAACACTGCTAAATATGTTGGGAACCTTGAATCCCAAACACAAGCTTCAATGGAAACGTTACATCAATCAACTTGTTCATGCCTATAATTGTACTCGAAATGAATCGACTGGGTATTCACCTTATTCCCTTATGTTCGGACGGGAAGCACGATTGCCTATAGACATTTCTTTAGGCCTTTCTGTATCCTCAAAGAACCCGTCTACTTATAATACTTATGTCAACAATTTAAGGAAGGAGTTAAAAGCTGCTCATGAAGTTGCTCAAAGAGCATCTCAAAGACATGGTGATAAGAATAAACAGCGGTATGATGCTAAAGTTAAAGAACACGTGTTAATTCCTGGTGATCGAGTTCTCTTGAGACGACTGGGGACTCCTAGAAGACAAAAATTATCTAATCGATGGAAAGAAATTCCCTACAGAGTACTAAAGCAATTACCTAACATTCCGGTTTATCAACTGGTACCTGAGGGTAAAGATGGGCCCATACTAACATACCACCGTCAACATTTGTTACCCATCAGTCAAGACATTTCTTTCACTGTGGAACAAGAGATTGTGAAACCTAATGAAATAAAAGACTCAAGTTCTACAGTCTATCCTTCTACTGAGTCCCCACTACCTGAATGGTCTGAAAGATCAAGACAAGATCCAGGATTCTTCTATCAAGAGGTTCCCGTTATCTCAAGTGGAGGCAAAGGGGATACCCGAGATAATCCTCTTCAACCCTCTGAATCTATAATTAATTTAAGAACCGAGCCATGGAATATACAGGAACCCGATGATCCTCCATGGGAGGATGACTCTCATTATAACCGCCCTGAGGTTGAAGTACCTACTCCTTTTGGTACGATGGAAATTGATGAACACACCAGACCACGAAGGGAATGTAAACCCCCTATGATCCTCACATATGACCAGCTGGGGCATTCATGTAATGAGCCTAGAGTAGTTTGTACTAGCATTATATCTACTTGGCCTTACTTTGGGTACTTGGGAAGTCAAACAATCCCTATGTATTAAATTTTATAGTGGTTATTCGAATTTATAGTACCAATTAATTCGGATTACCAGGGGGAGAAATGTAGCCGTTTCTATTCATGTACTCTAAAATGTGGTGATATAGGGAAATGGTTACGCTTAATAGATGTATAGACCTACCCCTATATTCGTATAAATGTATATAGTTATATTTCTCATTCCATTTATATATGGGTACAGTAGTGTCCTTATGTTATATGATAATACCATATGTGATGAGGAAGAGTTGAGCATGCCATGAGGTATTTTCCGGACAATTATACCTAATAGTACATAAATTTTATTTGATAAACATTACTGCTATCTGAAATGACCCCTTTCATCATTTAATATATATATATATGTGTATATAATCTGCGGTACAAATGGATATTTATGGGGACTGTATATAGATTTTCTTTAACTATGGTAGTGCCTCATCAAACAGCAGGGCACGAGGAACCTTTGAAAACAGCTCGTGCTGTCGGCGGGAAAGGGAGGCTTCACGAGGACTGGGACTCGTCTCGTGGCCCCTGGGGCTCCTGTATAAAAAGGGGAGCTGAAACGCTGCAACGGGACTTGTGTGTGCGCCTCTGAAGGGGTAACTCATTCCTCTCCCTGCCGCCTCAAAGAGCTGTCCTGTAAACATTGGCGGCGCAGTGGAGATGGATAGAGGACTCCAGCGAGCGAAAGCACACTGAAGATCCAGCGCGGCAGTTGGTGAGCAGCGGGAGCTGTGAAATGCTGATAGCCGGGGAAGCAGAAACCGGCATCTCCTTCAGCCGTCAGCGGGATCAAGAGCTGGGGAGAGCGGAGATCAGCGCAACCACCGGCACCAGCAGCTGAGAGACTCTGACATCAGGAACCGCACAGAGCCAGAGAGCCGGGGGAGCAGTTACCGGCAACAGCAGCAGAGAGAAGACGACGTCTGGAGCCGCACCGAGTCAAAGAGCCGGGGGAGCAGTTACCGGTATACAGCAGAGAGAAGACGACGTCTGGAGCCGCACCGAGTCAAAGAGCCGGGGGAGCAGTTACCGGTATCCAGCAGAGAGAAGACGACGTCCGGAGCCGCACAGAGCCAGAGAACCGGGGGAGCAGTTACCGGCGCCCGCAGCTGAGAGAAGACGACGTCCGGAGCCGCACAGAGCCAGCGAGCCGGGGGAGCAGTTACCGGCCCCCAGCAGAGGGGAGACACCAACAGCAGAGAGCGGCCAATGTCCATCGCCGCTAATGACAAGCCTCCACTTAGCAGATTCACTGCCCACCAATGAAGTGAAGAGGGGGCGGAGCTACCTGTATACTATATGGTGAGTGACAGGAGTCACTCACTGAAGACAACTGAGGTCTGTAAATCTATTATATTTGCACTTAATCACCAGGAACACTACACCAGGGATTGCTTTACTTCAGGCATCTTTTTACCATCTTTAAATACTGTTATTAGTGGCTACTATTTAATTTCTATCGTTATCCTTATATTGGAGCACAATAGATATATTGATTGTTGCTGGACTACACAAATTGAGGAGCTCCAATAGAACAATTAACCAAATATATAGGAAAGGATAACTTGATAGATATATCTATATAAAATACTGTGGCCTAAGATCTGCACAGTATACTATATAATTACATAATTGGACATAAGGATAAAACCACTCTTCAGTTTTATTATTGACTATAAATAGATCGACCACTGAGGAGTTTCTAGTAGCACCACTCAGAGAAAGTACAGCTCACAGTATCACCCCTGGCTGTCTAGACCTAGTGGATACAATATCTATAAATTATAAGCAGCGGATACTCTTGCAAATGTAACTGCTACATTGTAAAGGAAAAGAAAATAATGATCTACAGTGTAGCCCTCTCCAGGAATTGTTTTATCTACTGTTTCAACCCTGAGGAGAGTTAACCCCTAGCTAAAGGAAACAGTTAGGGATAAGATCCAACTAAATATATATAGATATCTGTATATATATATATATCTTGCTAACAAAAGAAAAGAAAACCTACAGGAATCCACCTTCTTTATATATGCATATATAATACTAAAACTAGATACAAGTTTCCCAGGCATCTGCTTCCAGGATTTAGACCTATCCTAAAGGACAATTGAACACTGATGTAAGGGACTATGTGAAAGTATTATTATTAATGTCTATATGAATATGTCTATATGTATGTATATAAATATATAGATCTGGATGTATAGGTTTCAGAATATAGATAGTTAGTGCATAAGAGGTGGTATAATTTCACGTTAAAAAATATACCGATGTATAATTATTAATCGAAGTGTGGTTGAAGATATGTGATGACACTTCAAATAAATCTTTAATTAAAAAGTATTGTTAATGGAGTATGAGAGATAACTTACCTGGGTCGGTCCAGTAAGAGGCATTTAAGATCATTACGCAGGTCAGGTACTCCTGTAAAAAGAAAAAATATATATGTAGATATACCCACCGTTAACGAATTCAGAACATCA